>NW_027468837.1:15766082-16341082 GCF_046254945.1 Alosa pseudoharengus | reverse complement strand
TCATGCCCTTCTTTTTTGACATGGAAGATCATAGCATACATACCACACATACAAGACCTCATAAACAGGCCTACGTATAAATTAAAGGATCATAGGATCCAGGGGACTGAGACAGGAAATGTGAAACCAAAATGTGACAATAATATTTTAACTTTACCATTTTGCTGGGTGATAGGGTCAGGTGGGGCTTGAAAATTCCCCACATCCAAAGTGGGGAATAACGGGAAAAGTTTGAAAATCACTGGTCTAATTTAACTGGATAGGTGCAATGCATGTGTGCCAGCGCCACCTAAAGGCTAAGCATGGAAGTGTAGAAGGGTTCAGTCGTGGCCTACTGGTTAGGGCTTCGGGCTTGGAACCAAAGGGTTGCCGGTTCGACCCCCGACCAGTAGGTACGGCTGAAGTGCCCTTGAGCAAGGCACCTAACCCCTCACTGCTCTCCGAGCACTGCTGTAAAAAGGCAGCTCACTGCTCCGGGTTAGTGTGTGCATCACCTCACTGTGTGTTCACTGTGTGCTCTGTGTGTTCACTAATTCACGGATGGGATAAATGCAGAGACCAAATTCCTTGTGTACGCAAGTATACTTGACCTAGAATCCTGATTTACATTCTGCTACAGTATGTCTGGTTTTGGATGGTGGATCGAGTACCTGGATATACTGAACTGTGTGTGTGTGTGTGTGTGTGTGTGTGTGTGTGTGTGTGTGTGTGTGTGTGTATAGGAGGGGGTGACTGCTCTTGTCTGTCACACTGAAAAGCTCAAAACTTTTGAATTGTTTGGCCTCCCATACAAAAATGCACTGTAAACCAATGCATTCAATTCAATAAAATCTAAAAATATTAGACTATTAGTTTTCAACTCGCAACAAAGAAGACTAACAGATGGCACAGACTCATTAGATTGGCACAGATGCATTAGATTCAGACAGCAAAGAAATGGACTGTCACTCAACGCACATCCTCTATAACATACCCAGCTGTCAATGGGAAACAGCATGAGTGGTGTGTGTGTGTGTGTGTGTGTGTCAGAGACCTCACTCACAGCAGAACTAAGTCAGAGCAATTCCAGTAGAAATAACAAGCTGAGCTGACGGGAGAATGGATACAGTCATCACTGCATGTCCATCTGCTAGCAAAGTGTCCTTTGGGAAAACTGACTAAGGGGCCGTGCACACAACGCCGGTTTTTGTGAAACCGGTGAGGTTTTGTTAACGGTTGCCTAGATGCGTGCAAGGAGCAGTGAGAGCAGCAGTTCACGCAGACACAGAACGTTAATTTTAATAAAGTATCGATTTTAAAAACATTGGAAATCGTATTGTTTTTTGCGTGAAGGCATCGTGATACCTTTTTAGTATCAATACACCGTGCAACACTAGTAAGGAGACGGCAAAAGTCAGAAACTTGTTACAGGACAACTGTATGAAGCTTCTGGGGACAATGGCTGTTATTTTTCTCAGTATGTATGCATGGTGTTATGAAAACAACAAAAGTGTTGAGTGCAAGGCTTCACATTAAATAAAGGTAATTCACCTCTGACCTGGTCAATTAGCCTGGGTGAAAGGGGCATAGTGAAGGCTGCAGTTGGTCTTGCAATGGCTGACTAGGCAAAAGCCCAAGAGCAATTTCCTGCAATGACAACGGCCGCCTGCTATTGATCCCCATCCAGCAATTTATTCAATCTATGTCAGGTTGAACAGAGAATCTAAGGTTGTGTGCCTGAGAGGGTGTGTTTGTGTCTGTCTGTGTGTGTGTGTGAGATGGAGAGAGAGAGAGAGAGTGTGTGTGTGTGTGTGTGTGTGTGTGTGTGTGTGTGTGTGTGTGTGTGTGTGTGTGTGTGTGTGTGTCTGTCTGTGTGTGTCTGCGAGATGGAGAGAGTGTGTGTGTGTGTGAGTGTGTGTGTGTGTGAGATGGAGAGAGAGAGAGTGTGTGTGTGTGTGTGTGTGTGTGTGAGTGTGTGTGTGTGAGAGAGAGAGAGAGAGAGAGAGAGAATATGAGCTTATAAAAGCTTTTTGTATTATTATGATGCCACAACATTTGCTCTCTAAAGGTGAGGGAGAGATTGCAGACTTTGGGGGGGGGGGGGGGGATGGGTTGCAGGGCGAGGCTGTGCACTCTCGAGATACAATCAATAAATGAAATCAGCCACATGGTTGACCTTGCAGGAGATCCAAAAGTAGTAGTCAAAAGTAGGAAACTATTGCCATTGTCCAAATGCAGCCATTGATTCTCTTACCTACCCAGATGAGGGCCCTGTTGTGTTAGATGCATGTTTATGTTAGAGCATGATCCACTCTTTGTAGCTTGATTGCAACTGTTGTTGCCATTAGTTTAGCTAAATTCAATTTCCTTATTTCTATCTTATTGGAGTTAAAGTCTTTTTGATTGTGCCTATAAATGGACTCTCTTTTTCCCAATGAAGGACTTGAAAAAGTGTGTTTGAAACAACTACCTGCATTACGCAGCTTTAAAAAAACAGAAAACAAAAAATTGGAGGGCAACAGTCACAGTACACAAAGTGTAGATCTCTAGGAAGATCGCTGCACATTACTGTTTTATAATGATGCAACATTTATTTGATGGTAAATATGGACTTCACTGCTTATCTATTTATTCACTGACTTTCACTGGCCACACGGTCATCTGGATACATTATCCATCACACCCGGACAATCTGTTTAAACTGGCACACAACTGGCATTGCCAGACTCATAGAAAAACAATCCCTATTCCCCAGTTGTAAATCATAAGCATGACATCTTATTTCAAATGTAAAATGATGTCCCGACAAATTACATGCCCTATATTGTTTTATTCTATGATATGTTTAGCAGTACACACATTTGAAAATATACACAGCATGAGAAAACGTAGTCATTAGTTTGTTTCACTCTGTAGGTTTTGTTATGGCCAAAAATCCTTCACATGATGACGTATTCTACTCGCTGTTTTCTTTCAGCTTCTTTGATAAAGTACTGGTACTTTACTTTTTAAGTGTATGCAGTGAAAGTTTCTCCAGTCCCTACCTTGAGCTGCCTCCTGTTCCACGGGCCTTGCTTGTGTGGTGTCGTCCCAACCGAGGTCCCCTGTACCGGGCAGCGTCGGTGAGGATCCAGCCTCTTCAGCAGCAGCAGCAGCAGCGTGGAGCTCCTCTCCTACTGAGAGCCCTGCAGCACTGGGGCCCGACTGAGCCGAGTCGCTGGAACATTCCCCAAAAATAGACGGCGTGTTATTACCGCTCCTGGGGGAGTTTCTCAGGCCATTAAAAGACCCTTGTGACACACACACACACACACACACACACACACACACACACACACACACACACACACATAGACAGAGAGAGGGAAAAAGAAGAAGAAGAGAAGGAGGAGGAAAGGAGGAAAGGAGGAAAGGAGGAAAGGAGGAAGGGTCTGCTGACTTCCACTATCAAGCTCTCCTCCCACCCTCCCATGTTGTTTTCACTAGCATGCAGCTACTCCCCGACTCAGTAAATGAGCACAGAAATATGCAGGACTTGTACAGGGCCAACCGTGCCTCTATTGCATGTTTCTTTCTTCCTTATTTCCTCCTCTGGCTTTTTTGTGTGGGCTTCATGAGGTCTGTTGTCTGATGAGAGCACCACTGCGCCCTCAACCACAGACTACAACTACTCTCCCACACCCTGCTAAATTTACAAACTGGTGCCTTTTGAAGCATGCTGACGACAAGCTTACCAAGTCCACTCATAAAACCACAAGCAAGGAAAGGAGTGACACATAGAGCTGTTAGTCAGCCCCCACCACCACTTCCAGCCTCTCACTCCGCCAGGATCATCCGTCTTTGCAGTCTGGTTTTGGGGCTGCGTTCACGTCAGGCTGCATCTGGATATTCATGGCCTATAGGCCGCTGATGAGGTACATTTTGCTTCTACTTTATTCATATGCCAAAACATTACATACTCAGACTGACTGCACTTCAACACAACTTTCTGTCTGTTTGTCTTCATTAATGGGAATCTTACTTGATAAGAACTCTGGAGAGCTAGTTCCAGCTGGAGGCATTTGAGATCATCAGTGTGGCATAACTGCCTCGACACACTATGACTGATAGCAGTTATCTCTGTGAATAATTATGACCGGAGAGAGCACTTCCCAAGAGAGATGCCCAGCTGATTAGCAGAGAGCCAGAAGTCTTTAGACATGAATATGTCTAACAACCCAGAACCACTGGTTACAAAGACTGATTTCTTTCTTAGCTTAGATTTAACTTGAACTAGACCTGATATGTTGCAGAGCGGAGACAATGAATTTTAAAAAGCACCTCAGACATCGCAATATGGAGCCATGTGGATCCACAGGAGCTTTCTTTTTTTTTTAAATAATCCCGCTGGTTTAGTCAATCCCCAGAGTGCTCAGCAGCCCGAGGGAGACAAGCAGGTGGTGTTGATCCAGAATGCAAATAAGACTGCTGGAAGTACAGCACACCTGACTGCTGCTAAACACAACCAACTGTGTGTGTGTGTGTGTGTGTGTGTGTGTGTGTGTGTGATGAACCCCCCCCACCCCACACACACACACCTTAGATCAATACAGCCTCCACCCCCTCCACAAACTCACTTGCGCGCACACACACACACACACACACACACACACACACACACACACACACACACAAACACACACCCTCAGGATTAGGCGGACAAGCAGGGATGCCTTTGTTTACCTGTGTCTCCCGCCGGTGCGGCGGGTGTGCAACATTATGCCGACACGCTGTGGGAAGGTATTCCCAGATCCGTTTGTGATTGTCCCTCTCCTCATCCCTGTGCCCTCTGTTTCCTGCACACTGACACACACCTACACACTCACGATGCACGCGCACACACACTCTCACACACACACACACACACACACACACACACACACACACACACACACACACACACACACACACACACACACACACACAGACTGCGCTACGGCTGCGTCACTGTCTGCTGCACCTGCCTCCCTGATCCCTCCTCAAAGCCTCTCTCCGTTTATTTATTTGCTCTTCACCAGTCTCCAGTGACAACCAGCCTCTCTACTGATGCCGATGAACGGTCAGAGCTGGATGAAGGGGATGCGCCAACTTCCTGGAGTGGGTGGGGCCAAATGCCCGTTTTGATTTCTGGTTAACCCTCGCACTGCTCTACCATGTGGACAGGGAGGCTTTTTTGTGTGAACTTCCTGTTAAACTGTCTGCCGACAAATGGGACAAATGCAAAATATATTGTGACTGGAAATGACCTGACTGACACCTAACTGTCACCAGACGGTGTGAATAATGCTGATGGTCTCAATAATAATCTGGAGGCTGGCTACTATATTTGGAAGTGCTCCAGTAGTCTTCCCTTACTGCCTATCCTCTATGTGTCAACAGTCACTCCCTGCCTGCAGAGATAATACAAATCCTAAAACAAACATGAGAGCGACACTGACCCGTCCTTTCCACCAAACTCATACTACCTGAGCAAAAACGTGGCAGGATGCTTTGCGCCCTCCACAGACTATTCTCACTTCCGAAGGTCCTCAGAAATAGCCTGTCTGCTGACTCGTACATATAATTAGTGGAAAAGCCTATTGATAGCTGTGTTCTACTGTACTCTACCCGCACAATATCGACAGGCACCGAGTGGAAATGTGAAGTCAGCAGAAATGGGTATGAAATGACAGATGGGGTAAGGAGGGGTGATGGGAGAGAGAGAGAGAATGAGAAAATGAGAGATAGATTGAAAGAGGGGAGAGGGAAGAGGAGAGGAAAGAGAGGTGGAGGAGGCACCACTGGGTCTCCTCTCGTCTGGCTTATGTGGCTTGCTACAGGAAAGCCCACAGGAACACGAACACGGGAGGAGCAGCAGGCTCTCCGAGGGGCACACGTTTCCCATCACACCTCCCCACAGAACTAGGTCACTGTTTCACCCGGACAGAACTACAGTTCCCAGGTGCCCTTTCACATGATAGCCATGTGCATGCATGTAAGTCTCTGTACTGTATGTGTGTGTGTGTCTGCCTGTCTCTCTGTTTAGCTCAAAACTAAGGTTTACCTTTTCACACAGATTTTGTGCAGGTGGCAACACAGCTGGCTCAATTATTGCCACAAATGTAAAGCATGTCAATAGTGAGGACATCTGTTCAGGTACAGCTCAGCACAGTTGTCTTGTTGAGATTCCTCAGATTGTTATTTTGTTTGAATGAAACTTGGCATCAGTCGCTTAGCCTCAAATAAATAGCTCTGATCTCTTCCTTCACACACAGAGCAGAGGATCAAGGTGCTGGCAGTATGATACAAATCCATAATCTCCATCATGTCAGGGGGTTGTGTGATGGGAAGGTGTAGCAATCAGGTAAGAGAGGAGAGGCAGTGCACACAGAAAGATTTTCTTTGAAATGCAAATCCAGGAATTAGCCTCTGAAACCCGAGAAATGTCATTTTCAAAGCTAAAGCCAAGTAGTCAGGAAGATTTGTGGGGAAATATCTGGCATATCTTACCGTGTTTGTCTCTCTGCGGCAGGCGCATCTGTGGAGAGAGTTGGATTATAATTAGCCTTACATGGAAAAACACACATGGGCCGGTGTTGTGTGCCTTCTGGTTTCTCCACCTACTGGTTTCCCTGCGCGTGCATGCGCTGCAGCAGTTGTCAGACATTCACAAACAAGTTGTTTTTAGGTAGCCTAGAAATCTAGACGCACCCTAGCGGCGGCAAATTAATTTGCTCAGCCTGTACGTCTAGTAGCAAACCATAGGAATTTCTATTGGCTGACGCCGTGGACGTCATCCAATCACAGCGCTCTATTTTGTTAGAGAGTCTTAAGGCGGGCTTAACAGGATGACCACAGTCCTACGACGGTGAACAACAAGGAAGGTGGCTATGGCGAGCGAAGAGCGGTTGTTTGAATCGGCGTTGGCGTCAACTTTGGAGGAGTTGGACTTGTGCTTTTCTTTGAAAGTTGAGCAACACAATGCACTTAAGTCATTCCTTTCGAAGAAGGATGTATTTGCCGTTTTGCCGACCGGATACGGATATGGTCGTAGCGCTGGCCTATTTCATGCCTAGGCAGTTTGAAAGACAATTCTCTGCCCGCCCCTTGGATTAAGCGAGGTGAATGGGTCGATTCCAGACTATACATTTCAATGATATAGGATGGCCCGCCAGGCTAGTTTTTAGGTGGTTTGAAGTCGCTTTTCATATATACAAAGAAATGAAATGCCCGCACTCTGCTAAAACTCCCATATATTTAATAAGTGTTGCAACGTTTCGACCCGACAAGGTCTTCCTCAGGCAAATGTCATTTTGCAGTGGCTCAGGTGTATAAGTAGAGCATATACCTGCTCAGCTGATCATTCATCAGCTGAGCCCATTCACACTAATTGTCAAGGCCTAAGTGTCACCTTATCCATCACACATGTGTCACCACATAAGACAATAGTAATGCAGTTACATACAGTTTACCCACAAAAAATAAAGAAAATAGAAAAATACCAACACCTTGGCTCATAAAGTAATAAGATTACATTATTACATTGTTACATTATCCCACAATGTAATCTTATTACTTTATGAGCCAAGGTGTTGGTATTTTTCTATTTTCTTTATACCGGTGGGGATGTGCACACCTCCACTACTACTCATTGCTTTTCATATATACGCCATGAGTGCTCGGCTACATTACAGCCACTCGGACAAAAGACATGTAAAAAAATATATGTAAAAAAATATATGTTTTGAAAACTAGCATTAAACTGGATTCGATCCCACAAAAGCAACACATGCATGACTCTCTCCAGCCTAATTCCCTACTCCTTGAGCCAACTAATACCTGGCTGCTACGCGATACAATTAACTATTGTAGGCTACCATCAATTAATAACGCAGCACCCAGGTAACATGTTGTCCAGGCTATCTGAAACAAGTGGTGGCCCTTCATCTAAAACTACTGGTTACCTTAGGCTGCTACTGCCGTCAGTGCACTGTGCACAGTATGCTACTCTTTGTGGTTGATCAAATAAAAATAAAAGATGTATTTGGTGATGACATTATCGTAGGTCTAGTAGACCTAAATTCGTAGAAATTAAATGGTACGACAGAAGAAACGATCTACATTTTAGAGCACCAGACCGCGATGTCTTCAAGGGTTGAATGAAGGGAGTTTGCAAAAATTAGCGTATTTTTCAAGTTAATAAACATTCTTAATTTTCAAATGTCTTTGTCAGGGAACATTTGACTTTTCAAACCCATAGGCCTGGTAGTAGCTCAGACAAGATAAAAGCAATAGGCTACCATTCGTGTCACCTAATGCAAGACAAAATGTTGCGTGGTTAATTAATATAGGTGATTTGATGTAGCCTCGTGAGACCATCCTGATCTCGCGAGCTTCAGGGTTTCACTCGCAGATCAGTCTGGATACTTTCCGTTAAAGAAAATTTGGAGCAGTTCACCAAACGAACGTCCAATCAGCGTTGGCTTTGAGGCGAGTTGAGGTGTGACACAACGAACAACATGACGGCATCCACAGAGATGAGCATAGCTATCGCGCAAGTTTTATTCAAATTAGAAAGTATTCCTGGGTAAACTGTGAAGCTATGAGTCTCAGCCATGCAGCTGGGAGGAATGAACAACACAGACATCCTCCATGGCTGATTCCAGTTCATAATGGAGGAATATACTGTAGCGTCGGTGGATGTTCATGTCTAACGTTGAATGAGTGTCTCCCAGAATGCAGTGCGAGTGAATGCTAGAATGTGTAATGTCGGTTATAATAGTTGTAGTTACGTTTACCATGTTGTGTATTTGTTAGCGTGTTAGTCTCTTTAGTTGTACCTCATGTGTTTATCCTCGTGTTGATGTGTGTGGTAAACCCTTATTGTGTGTAGCATGTGCGGCTGAGACTACCCCTGTGTTGCCCTATGTAGTTGTCTGTGTTTGTATGAGTCTTCCTGCTCCAATAAATGGCCGTCCTGGCCAAAGGTGAATCTTGTCTGAGGGTGAGATCGCTACATTGGTGTCAGAAGTGGGATGGGCCCCTCCCGGGGTGCGAAGATCTACGCCAGATCAAGATGGAGAAAAAGGCCGAAGACCAGACCAGCAAGATGGCGGCGGACCTCAGCAGATGTTCCAATGGTCCTTTTAAGGACTAGCCAGCTCGCTGAGGATGGAGAACCTTCCGGCCCGGCGCAGGACCAGCCCTGCACAGCCGACGAGAGCTGCCAGTGCTGGAGGAAGCGGCCCCGGCTGATGTCGTGGAAGTGTCTGCGGCTGGCAAGAAGTTCCCGGCTCGACGCCGATGTCGATGCTGCCGTCATCCGAGGATCTCATCCATAGAGAGCGCGAACTCTCTGACGACCTTGGAACACGGCCACAGCGGCCGGGTTTACACCGCCAGCTACGGAAGAACTTCCAGAGCGTCAGCTGCCGGTCGAGAGTGTGATGGAGTCATAGCTGCTAGTTCGGGAGCTTGCGGTGCTCCAGCTAGTGACCAAGAGGGTAACGTCGACCTGTAGAGCCTTGGGAGCTATCGTTTTGTGGACTGTTTGAAGTGCGCACGTTCCGGTTGACGCAAGTCTGCGCAATGTTTTTCATGTTTTGTGTGTGAGTTCCTGTGTGTCCCGAGCCTGCTGGGAGGGTCGGGGTCTCATTTCCCGCCACAGTGGAGCATCGTTGTGCTCGAGAGACAGCCGACAAAAGTTCTACAAGAGGGCAGCGCGAGGAGGGACCTCGACGTGGACTGCTGACCGCCTGGAGATCGGCATGCTGTGGACAGGTGGCAACGGCCACGAGCTGTCACAGTAGCCAGAAGGGGCTACCGAACGTCCAGGGGTTCCAGCGTATCCGGGGGTTCAGCTTGCAGTGGGACTGTTTGCTGCTGTTTGAGGTAGCGCAGCTGCACGGCGGGAAACCGAGGGCCCAAGCAACACCACGACCCACGTCTGGCCGGTTCTGGTGCTTGTTCGGGGGAGAACTGACGTGACAGAGGCAGCCGAGAGCCCTTCCAGTCGGGAGGGGTTATCGTGCAGCCGGAGGCTTTCCGGTCACTTGGACTAAGCACTGGGACTGACACCGACGCAGCCGCGAGCGGTGAGCTGAGCTGTCATTGCCGGGGATGACAATGGCTCGGGAGGGGGTTGTGTAGCGTCGGTGGATGTTCATGTCTAACGTTGAATGAGTGTCTCCCAGAATGCAGTGCGAGTGAATGCTAGAATGTGTAATGTCGGTTATAATAGTTGTAGTTACGTTTACCATGTTGTGTATTTGTTAGCGTGTTAGTCTCTTTAGTTGTACCTCATGTGTTTATCCTCGTGTTGATGTGTGTGGTAAACCCTTATTGTGTGTAGCATGTGCGGCTGAGACTACCCCTGTGTTGCCCTATGTAGTTGTCTGTGTTCGTATGAGTCTTCCTGCTCCAATAAATGGCCGTCCTGGCCAAAGGTGAATCTTGTCTGAGGGTGAGATCGCTACAATACTATCTTCAGAAGTGTAGGGCCTACCGTGAAAACTTGATGGGAATTGTCTTGATTAGGTTCACAAATGGTAAGTTAAAACATCTTAACGTTTGTCACGTTACCTAACTTAATTGTATGTTAAACGGCATTAGAAGAATACTTTGTTCATCTAATTGGTTGATTTGGCCCATCGATAACCAACAAAGGCGGTGATAGACAGATGGTTTATCCAATCAGCTAACCAGTATGTCCGCCCCTTCCCAAAAGTTCTTCAATGAAAAGTTCCCAGATGGATATGCGGAGCAAATCCATCTGGCGGAGTCAGGTTAGATTTGATAACGGTTTTCAGAGAATTGGAGTGGTTTAAAGAGATAATGCGCTGAATAGATCGTTCTGGTTCGTAGGTGTGCTATCCATTTTAATGCTATAAAGTGTGCAAATTGATAGCCTTTATTTTACATGTATTTTGTACGAGTGGTTGTAGTGTAATGATCATGGGATAGATATGAAATGCGACTTCAAATCCGTCTGAAACAACTTGTTTGTGAATGTTTGACAACTGCTGCAGCTGTGGTGAGCAACGTGAGCACGCGCAAGGAAACCAGTAGGTGGGGAAAAACCAGAAGGCACACAACACAGGCTTTTGCACTATAGCCTTATCTGCTTTGATGCCCACTGTGGAAAAAAAACAATAACAACAAAGCAACAAAAACAATGAATGCAACCCCGCGTGTTGTTCAGAACAATCCAAACACCCGCACAATCAAAGGGTAATCCAGAACCACCACACGGTTGATGCAGCCAGCGTTTGAAGAGCTGTGAAAATGAGAGGCGGAGGCTTGCTTTGAATTGTACAACCCCAGCGACCGGAGAAGGTGCCTTTTTTCAAGATATTCTGCGGGGCTGAATAATAGCATGCCGCTGTGTAAACACAAAAAGCTCCCTGAGTCAAGGGGATCATCGTGGGGGCCCCAGCCGTTTACGCACGCCGCTGTTACATAACAGCACTATACCACCCCCACCAGCGCACACAGCAACCGGGCCTTCCGAGGACGCATTATTATTGAGCCCGGGAGCGGCGCTTTGCACCCAGTGCTGTGCGGAATGATTACTCCTCATGGGCCCTGTTTACAAAGCCTCTTAATCGTCCCGCTAATCACCTCTCACCAGCAAAAGCAGCACTGAGGGATTAGGGGCTGCTCTGTCTACTGTAGTGCTGTAATGCAGGTGGGCCGGGGACTAACTGAAACAAGAGCGCTAACTGCTACTGTACATGCTGATTAGCTCGCGCAGGTCCTCAAGGAGGAAGAAACACGCGCTTTTGTTGCAGTCTTAAGTAGTTACATCTCAAGGAGATGGCTGTCGAGGGACAGTCAGAGTTTTTTTTCTTTCACCGGAGCAGTGATTATCAATTGTGTGAGCCCTGTCCAGAGGCTGCAGAGGCAACCGTGGTAAAGTTGGTTTTATATTGGACGTTGGATATTCGACACATTCGAAAAATCTATTTAGCACTGACTACGAGGGTCGAGTTTCTGTCAAACCAACTTTAATGTGTTTAAACAAGGCCTGCCTATATTACACAAAGCTTCTTTTGTCCAAAAACCCATGTTTTGATTTTATGAATTTTTTACGCTGATAAAAGATTTCAATCTATTATGCGGCTTCACCTTTTGACTTACCCATACTAAAACACATCTCCTGAACTCGGCTTACTGCCCTTTCTGGTACACAAAGCTTCTTTTTCCCTAAAACCTACTCTTTGATTTTATACAATTTTTAATGTTAAATGTTTCAAATCTATTATGCGGCTTGCCCTTTTGACCTACCCATGTCAAAACACATCTGGTGAACTCGGATTACTGCTCTATATAGTACACAAAGCTTCTTTTTCCCAAAAATCCATTCTTTGATTTTATAAATATTTTTTAATGTAAAAAAATGCTTTAAATGCTTTAAATCTATTATGCGAATCGACCTTTTGACCTACCCATGTCAAAACACATCTGTTGCACTCAGCTAACTGCCCTACATAATACACAAAGCTTCTTTTTTCCAAAAACTCACTCTTTGATTTTATATTAATTTTTTACTATTCAAAAATGCTATAAATCTATTATGCGAATTGACCTTTTGACCAACCCATGTCAAAACACATCTGCTGCACTCAGTTAACTGCCCTACATAGTACACAAAGCTTCTTTTTTTCAAAAACTTACTCTTTGATTTTATATAAATTTTTTATTATTTAAAAATGCTATAAATCTATTATGCGGCTTCCCCTTTCGACCTACCCATGTCAAAACACATCTGCTGCACTCAGCTAACTGCCCTACATAGTACACAAAGCTTTTTTTTTTCAAAAACGCACTCTTTGATTTTATATAAATTTTTTACTATTCAAAAATGCTATAAATCTATTATGTGCCTTCCCCTTTCGACTTACCCATATCAAAACACATCTGCTGCACTCGGCTAACTGCCCTACATAGTACACAAAGCTTCTTTTTTTCAAAAACGCACTCTTTGATTTTATATTAATTTTTTACTATTCAAAAATGCTATAAATCTATTATGCGACCTGACCTTTTGACCTACCCATGTCAAAACACATCTGCTGCACTCAGCTAACTGCCCTACATAGTACACAAAGCTTATTTTTTTCCAAAGCCCACTCTTTGATTTTATAGATGTTTTATTATCAAAAAATGCTATAAATCTATATTATACATTTATTGAAAATTTAAAAAAATCCAGTTGATTTACACAGCCAAATGGAACTTTGGATGGAAAACAAAATATAGTTAACTTAATAAATATAAATGATGTATGTCTACCTACAAAGAGGTAGCTTGTTTTTTTGCATTTTTGAATAGTAAAAAATTTATATAAAATCAAAGAGTGAGTTTTTGGAAAAAAGAAGCTTTGTGTACTATGTAGGGCAGTTAGCTGAGTGCAGCAGATGTGTTTTGACATGGGTAGGTCAAAAGGTAAAGGCACATAATAGATTTATAGCATTTAAAGCATTTTTTTTACATTAAAAAATATTTATAAAATCAAAGAATGGATTTTTGGGAAAAAGAAGCTTTGTGTACTATATAGAGCAGTAATCTGAGTTCACCAGATGTGTTTTGACATGGGTAGGTCAAAAGGTGAAGGCACATAATAGATTTATAGCATTTTTGAATAGTAAAAAAATAATATAAAATCAAAGAGTGCGTTTTTGAAAAAAAGAAGCTTTGTGTACTATGTAGGGCAGTTAGCTGAGTGCAACAGATGTGTTTTGACATGGGTAGGTCAAAAGGTGAAGGCACATAATAGATTTATAGCATTTTTGAATAGTAAAAAAATAATATAAAATCAAAGAGTGCATTTTTGGAAAAAAGAAGCTTTGTGTACTATGTAGGGCAGTTAGCCGAGTGCAGCAGATGTGTTTTGACATGGGTAGGTCAAAAGGTCAAGCCGCATAATAGATTTATAGCATTTTTGAATAATAAAAAATTAATATAAAATCAAAGAGTAAGTTTTTGGACAAAATAAGCTTTGTGTATTATGTAGGGCAGTTAGCTGAGTGCAGCAGATGTGTTTTGACATGGGTAGGTCAAAAGGTGAAGGCACATAATAGATTTATAGCATTTTTGAATAGTAAAAAAATAATATAAAATCAAAGAGTGCATTTTTGGAAAAAAGAAGCTTTGTGTACTATGTAGGGCAGTTAGCCAAGTGCAGCAGATGTGTTTTGACATGGGTAGGTCAAAAGGTCAAGCCGCATAATAGATTTATAGCATTTTTGAATAATAAAAAATTAATATAAAATCAAAGAGTAAGTTTTTGGACAAAATAAGCTTTGAGTATTATGTAGGGCAGTTAGCTGAGTGCAGCAGATGTGTTTTTACATGGGTAGGTCAAAAGGTCGATTCGCATAATAGATTTATAGCATTTTTATAAAGTAAAAAAATTATATAAAATCAAAGAGTGCATTTTTGGAAAAAAGAAGCTTTGTGTACTATGTAGGGCAGTTAGCCGAGTGCAGCAGATGTGTTTTGACATGGGTAGGTCAAAAGGTCAAGCCGCATAATAGATTTATAGCATTTTTGAATAATAAAAAATTAATATAAAATCAAAGAGTAAGTTTTTGGACAAAATAAGCTTTGTGTATTATGTAGGGCAGTTAGCTGAGTGCAGCAGATGTGTTTTGACATGGGTAGGTCAAAAGGTGAAGGCACATAATAGATTTATAGCATTTTTGAATAGTAAAAAAATAATATAAAATCAAAGAGTGCATTTTTGGAAAAAAGAAGCTTTGTGTACTATGTAGGGCAGTTAGCCGAGTGCAGCAGATGTGTTTTGACATGGGTAGGTCAAAAGGTCAAGCCGCATAATAGATTTATAGCATTTTTGAATAATAAAAAATTAATATAAAATCAAAGAGTAAGTTTTTGGACAAAATAAGCTTTGTGTATTATGTAGGGCAGTTAGCTGAGTGCAGCAGATGTGTTTTTACATGGGTAGGTCAAAAGGTCGATTCGCATAATAGATTTATAGCATTTTTATAAAGTAAAAAATTAATATAAAATCAAAGAGTGAGTTTTTGGAAAAAATAAGCTTTGTGTACTATGAAGGCCAGTTAGCTGATTGCAACAGATGTGTTTTGACATGTGTAGGTCAAAAGGTCAAGCCGCATAATAGATTTATAGCATTTTTGAATAGTAAAAAATTAATATAAAATCAAAGAGTGAGTTTTTGGAAAAAAGAAGCTTTGTGTATTATGTAGGGCAGTTAGCTGAGTGCAACAGATGTGTTTTGACATGGTTAGGTCAAAAGGTCAAGCCGCATAATAGATTTAAAGCATTTAAAGCATTTTTTTTACATTAAAAAATATTTATAAAATCAAAGAATGGATTTTTGGGAAAAAGAAGCTTTGTGTACTATATAGAGCAGTAATCCGAGTTCACCAGATGTGTTTTGACATGGGTAGGTCAAAAGGGCAAGCCGCATAATAGATTTGAAACATTTAACATTAAAAATTTTATAAAATCAAAGAGTAAGTTTTAGGGAAAAAGAAGCTTTGTGTACTAGAAAGGGCAGTAAGCCGAGTTCAGGAGATGTGTTTTAGTATGGGTAAGTCAAAAGGTGAAGCCGCATAATAGATTGAAATCTTTTATCAGCGTAAAAAATTCATAAAATCAAAACATGGGTTTTTGGACAAAAGAAGCTTTGTGTAATATAGGCAGGCCTTGTTTAAACACATTCAAGTTGTTTTGACACAAACTCGACCCTCGTAGTCAGTGCTAAATAGATTTTTCGAATGTGTCGAATATCCAACGTCCAATATAAAACCAACTTTACCACGGTGCAGAGGCACCGCTTAATGTGTGTAGTGTGTGTAATCAGTTTAATGAGTGAACTGAATCCGACTCAAACACTGGACATCTGACAGTGATAGACATTGTTAATGGCTACATACTGAACATATTTGCATTTATTGTGGTTCATTAACCAGATGCCTTTATCCCAAGTGGCGTAGCCTATAACATACGTGAGGTGACATGCTACATCATTGCGTTGTTTGTCTTGGGGATAACACGTGACTTCTGCTGCTAGAGGCTTGCTCTACAAGTTGAGCAGCAGAGCATGTTGATGTGGTGGATATGTGGAATAAAATAGCACGTGGCACACAGAGCTGTGCGGAGGGATAGAGGTAAACATGTACATCTTACCTGTATGAGGAGGCGTGCAGGTTTCACCCTGGATATTGGTGCTCTCCTGAGTCACAGAGGCTGCGGTAGATATTTCCTGGGTCGTCTTCACTGCTGAGCATTTCTCAGTCTCTTTGTCAGAATGTGGGAGGTGAGTTTCCTCCACCGCTGCAGCACCAGGTGTGCCGTCCTTGGTGGCGCCCACGTCCGCCTTCATTGTGCCAGCTGGTGCTTCACCACCTGGAGACGATATTACAGAGCTCCCCTGCTCTTCGCCATCGCTGTCCTCAAACTCAAACTTCTCGCCTTGTTCTTCCTCCTCGTCCTCCTCAGCTGACCTGGACTGCTGCTGTGAGGCTGAGGTGGACATGTGCTCTGAAATGTTAACAATATTACATTATGTGTTTTAAGTATTATCGTGGATTACAAATGATCAAGTGCCAACTGTTGTGCATATGGGTAGCATATTAAGATGAAATCCTATTGCAAAATGATCTCTTCTATAAGTAAACAAAGACTGTTTACTGGTATATTGTGACAACAATGCTTAAGACCACCTGCTGTTGCAACCGCCTCAGTTTTAAAGTGTATAATGCATACACATAGGAGTGCAGAAAATAATTGCAATTCAATTTAACCAAGCTGAGTCCCTATTCAAGAAGCTATTGTTGTTTTGGGTAGCATATCTTAGACAGCCTCTACAGCATGTGTGCTAATCTTCAACTAGAGGAATGATTAAAATCTGAGCGAAGCGAAAAAATGTACCAAAGGCTCAGGATGCCAACAACAGTGTGTAGAATGAAAACAGTCACTGTTTATGTTTGTATGCATTGTTGTATGCAATAACTTTTGTAAAACTGCCCAATGTTTCCTTTTATGGAAAATTGAACATTCCACTGCTGTACAAAAACATTTTTTCTGCATAGGTTGTATAATACTGTGCTGTGTCTGTGAGAGTGCAATATTGTTTAATTATCTTTTTAAAGCTATACCAATAGCTGACAAAAAAAAAACTCGACGTCCTAACCAGAACTTCAGCAGAAAAAAACAAACACAACCCTGGAATGTCACTGTTCGGTGTTTAGAAAGAAACCTTGAACTATTAAAACTGTACTGTAGGGTACAACACCATCCATGTGCTGCTCAGCAACACAAATGTCTCTTTGTTCACACTTCACTGGTTTGGTTCATAACTTCTTATCTAAAGAGGAAGATGGCATGTCCAGTCGGTTTCTGAGTGAAGCAAAAAAGCAAAAGAACTAATTTCCCTCGTGGGGATATATGAGAGACTCTTTCTATTTTCTAATTCCTCTTGTGTCTGAGAGAAGATCGAGGTATCTAACAGAGAGGAGATTAAGCTGATGGTACAAGTGGGCATATGGCTGACGAAGGAGCTCTTAACATAATTAAACTGCCTAAAAGGTTTTACACACAGATTAATTCCACCCATTGAAGTATTTTTACCATTTTGGTATGTAGCACTTATCTCCAGGAAGCTGCTAAAGTGGTTGAGTGAAATGTGCCCCAGTAGCGGACGTACTAGCGTGACCAAGCACATAGTCTTGTTATCTTTGTGGGAGCTCTCCTGTTTGGATGACTGCATGGCTGAGTCATGTGTTTTCAGACCTGTGGGATTTGTTACTTCTAGTCTGACAGTTAGCGCTCCTGATACGTAGCACTTCTGAGAGGCCCACAAGAGTTTACAAGAGAGGGGAGATGGAGTTCCTTGATGTGCTTCACTAGCCAGGAAACATTTTTACATTGAATTAGTCATTGAGCAACACTGATTTCAAATCTCAGATCAAACACTAACTGACCTAAAGGTCTTTTCCCCATCTATGTGACTACTTCATTAAAGAGACACATAAGAAATAAAGAGAGCTCCTCGCTAACTGGTAGACCACAATGATCCTACCCTTTAACATGCACAACAAGTCCTCCATCTAGTGCCCTTTCTCACTCGCACTGCACACTCACACTGCACACAGAGGGAAACGCTCCAGTCAGATTCACTTTCACCTCTCTGGCAGCCCTTTTACCAGTCTTTTACGAGCGCCTCCCTCCCCAGCATATGCTTTGCATTTCGATGAACTCCACACTGCTTCCTCCTCCGCGGCCCAACATTCCTGGCTGCCACAGGGGCCTTTCCTCGGCGTCCCCCGAGAATGACATCACAAGACGTGAAGAGAGGACTGGGGCCTCAAGCTGAGCAAACGCCCCGATTCACAAACATTTTTTTTAACATAACCTCAAACCGTCTATCAGCCAAACGTCCAGTATCACTCGGCAGTTAATTCTGTGCCAAACCGGCTGTCTCCTGATACTATCAGTAGGAAATGACCTCATTTTGTTTTTCGATGGGAAAATTATGAGCATGACGTCTGCACATCCATGTCAGTCTGAAGATTAATGTACATGACGGAGCAGTGCAGCAAGTCCTACTGGATGGACTCCAGTTCATTGTGGCCCTAGGGAACCTACAGTACTGCATGGCTCTCTTGGGGTCCTGTTAGAGACCACTAAACACAGAGACATTGGCACTGAGGCAGGTTTTTAAGCTTACAGATATAATTAAACAGCATGAGTGACCACCGGCATTGTCTCCACATCTGCTGTGTTTAAAAGGGGACTTATTCAACCCCCCTCCAAAGAGGCACTATGCAGACATTCCTGGGCTGTTCCATGGAAATGCAGGCCAAGGAAAATCTCATTTGGGCGTAAAGATGAATCTAGATGGTGACACAGCCAGTGTGATTCTCAGCATGGGGGTCTCAGTAACTCAGGAACATAGTGACTTGGTGACAAGGGACTTACATCATAGTCAGAAAGGGCCTGTGACTTTTGCTGTTACAGTTAACGGTGAGATTCTTTGCAACTTCTTTGATTAGGCTGTCCATCTTCATGTTGACAAACTGGGTTTCTACTAAGTACAGCAGTCCCGGACTGGGACGTGAGGTCCATAAGGAAAAGTATTCAGTAATACTTCTAAGCATGCATGTGGAAAGTGTCAGATATGCTTTGGTTTTAACTATAGTCAGCTAGACGGTATCATCGTAGCTTGTGTTCATGTGGTATCTCAGCCCATGGAGCTGGTTGCTGGAAGGGCACCACAAACACAGTTTCTCCAGCAGGCCCACTCAGTCCTTGGATGCACAAAGAGGCTTTTGTGGGAGACCCCTCGGCACAAACTCTCGAAGCATTGTTCCAGCATTTTGCCACTGAAAAAGTTCATTACCTCACAGGTCAAGGGGTCAGCTCCATGAAATATGTTAAAGGTTTGGCCGTATGCAGACAGAACAGAGGATTTGTGTTATCGCTATCTTGATGGAAGGCTACATCACTGAGGGTTTAGACGATATGAGTTTGAAGCCATCCAGCTTTTTACAGTGGATAGGCTTGGTCATTCAGAAGGCACTTTCATCAAAGCAAAATTATGTCACTTTGCATGGCTTTGATTCAACTTTTCTCCAGGAATTGGAGACAAGACATAGAAGTTGCTTGACTCATTGTCTTCGCAGTGATCTTAACAGAAACTTTAGAAATTGTTACAACTGGCTCAAAACTGTAAGAAACAGCAGAGAACAACATGGTATGAAACAAAAATAAGTTAGCAAGTTTATTTTCACATTAAAAAATATTGCCGTTCAAAATCATCTGCTCTCCCAGGACTGCATCCAGTCAACCAGTCAAAACATTTATTCGTAGTTCAGATATCATCTTTTAGTAACAAAATATGAAGGCCTTTTGAGACACAGCTTTGCCGTTCATGATGCTTGACAGTGATGTGGCTTTACAGCTAAGCAGAGCAGAGAGAGGAGGAATGCAACCTTCAGTTCTAATCCAAACATTCCACTCATCAGTAGCACAACCAAACATTGTCCAAACCGCTGTTCACATGTTTTTGACTAACGCACTTCAAACAAGGTTGAGTTTGATGGGGGGGAATTTACCTTGAAATCCCACCTACGGCAAGGGCAGTCAGGAGAAGACCCACAGGGAGGAACAATAAGCTGAAGCAAAGCACAGTTTAAGGCATGTCTCTATGTCTCTGTAGGGTCAAACATATAGAGTTACATAATAACATTGGTGCAGGTGAATGTCGTGAACATGGCCCGTCCAGGGAGACGCATTACCTGTGAAACTACAAAGGCTGTTGCGCATTTACATGGTTGATAATGATTTGATATTGATCGATCAGGTGGATAACAGCTGTTTAGTCGGGTGTGTGTGTGTGTGTGTGTGTGTGTGTGTGTGTGTGTGTGTGTGTGTGTGTGTGTGTGTGTGTGTGTGTGTTTAATCAAAGCTCCAAGAATAAGTCGGTGCTTGTAATCAAAGACAGAGTCATTGAGATATCGGATCTACACTGTGAATGGATTCTACAGGAGACAATTTAAAAGTAAATTCTGCCCTGGTTCTGAAAGGAACAACTGTAGGATAATGTCTTTGAGCCATTTAGCCCGGTGAGACAGCAGATAAAGTGATTATGGTCATCACATAAACAAGGACCTGTAATACACATTAAGCAGATCAGAGCAAAAGCATTTCTGGAACGTGTCCTAAATAAGACTGACAATAGTGTGTAATGGTTTGTTAAGACCATGTTATCCATTTCAATCATGTACGTAAGCAGTTACTTGGAGACAAACATGCCAACCTATGAGACAAGTGCTTTGTTCAGATCTCACAGACCTTGTGCTGAGTGATGTGTCCATAGACACAGAGAGCCGTATCAGTAGTGCTTCTACAAAAGTGTGTGGTGATGTGGTCAGTGGTGTGGTCAGCGCTGGGACCCCGCGGGAGTCTCTCCGCCACCGTACACATGCATAATGCACGGGCCGGCCACGAACCAGACGCAGCGTCCACATCAATGGACAATAGCCACTCGGCCACAGCTGCTGCTGGCGTGTGTGTGTAAACAGACATGGAATTTTCTCAGCGGTGGAACGGTGGGCAAGGAGCCGCGCTCTTCACCACCCACTCGGGGAGGGATTCCTCTCAGGAGTGTGTGGGTGGGTAGAGGCCTAATCCACCATAAGGCCTGGGTGATAAACACAGCATTACAGTGAAGGGGAGTTGGTGGGATGGGATAGTTTGGGATTGAGAGTGCTGTTGTCATGTGCTTGATCAAAGCAAGCTCCTGTGCAGCGGGGACAGAGAGAGAGAGAGAGAGAAAGATTGAGAGAGAGAGAGAGAGAGAGAGAGAGAGAGAGAGGTGAGATCAGTGCAGGCGTTCCCACCGTGAGTGTGTAAGAGACTCAGTAAGCCATTTATGGAGATACAGCCCTGTGTGAACTGCACACACAGACAGATCATGTCATCTCCTTCTACCAAAGCAAACAAAAGCAGAGAAAAACACTGGTCTTCTCATCACCGTTACATTTCTTGGTAATATCGTCCCCTTGTTTCTAACGCACTGTAATATAAGACACCAAAACAAATCACAGTATTTCAGGATGAAATCTCCTTGCACACAGTAACATAGCAGCAATGTTAGCAGAGGTGCGATCAAATTCGCAAACATAGGCGAACATTTCCGGTTTTTGTTTGTCTTGAGTTTTTGGCGAACATTTGCAAACAGTCTGAGGAGGTAGTTCTCCGCGAACATACAGTGGACATGGCCTTGACGAAGGTAACAATGCAATTACCGTTATAATGGAATGTTAACACCAAATCGTTCAAATGTAACAGTTTAGAAAAAAACATGTTCACCACAAACGTTTGCCAATGTTTGCCGAATTTGAATGAACAGCAGTTTGTGTGACAGTATTATGAGATGGAGAAGAGTGTTAGACTTCTCAAAGGGCCTAGCTGAACCTGTACAAACAATACAAACACACACTTTTAAAAGGAACCAAATACTCTAAACCTTCTGGCTGGATGCTGGATGCTGTAGAATACACATCGCAGAGAGCAGTAGGGCTATTTACATCCTCATATATTTCCCAGATGGTTAAAGCACAACAACAACAAACAAAAAGGAACAAAAAAACACTTACATACTTGTTACCTTACATGGGATTCAGCCCTCTTTGTCTCATCATCTAAGCCCCCCTAGAGCCACTGTTGATACCCAGTGCATCAGGGCCAGCTGCTCAGATGTGCTGCTCAGACATGCATGGATGCATAATTCAAACACATGTGGGATGATGCCCCTGCACCAGCACAAGGTCACTGCTCTCCCCCACAGCTGGTGCAGGGAAGGCGCTGAAAGATGACCCCTGTGTCAGTAGCGTTTGCTGATGCCCACACATCTCCGCCACCACTCGAGCAGCCACTACCCTGAACCAAGCGGTCACTGACAATGTGCTGCTATATGCACAGGTGGAACAGAAAGGTAACAATGGCTAACAATGTTTAAACACATGTTGTATTGTACTTGTGGTTGCCTTCACAACAAAGAATGCAGTGGCAGGCATGCATTTATTTCCCAGACTGGCCATGCAACATCTTTGTTGTTTTAATTACATGGTGTCTTAGTGAAGCCTGGGATACCTATTTGGTCAGTGCTTCCTTGTTCTGCTTGCAAAACAACAAGACCACAAGGCCTCACACTGCTCTACAGACGATTTACAGACTACCTCGCTCTTTGAAAGCTCACAGGGTCCTCAAGATGAGTCTCAAATCACCATAGACAACTATTATTTTCCTATTCCTATACAACACAGATTCTATTTTCACCATACAGTGTATGGGAGACAAACACATACACTAAAGCAGACCACAGATGGCATAGAGCAGGTGAGGCCCCTGGGAATGTATCTGAGGTAACAATAGTGAGGGGCAAGTGATGACAGCAAGTGTGGGCCATGTTCCCACAGACAACAGTCAGCTCAGCAGAACTCTCCTGTGATCATATATCTCTTCAGGTGAAAGCATTACTAAGACACTCTAAAGGTTATCCATATTTCACATGCATAAAACATACCACATCTGGGACCATAAAATAAAATGTGTCAGGTAGGTGTGCTCGCTACATGTCTGCCAAATTGATGAGTTTAGGAAGAGTGTGCAAACAGGGAGTTGTATGTCGTTCTACGGGGGCACACACAAACCCACACACCTTTCAAAACAAGCACTGGCGTGAGAGGCACGACCAGGATCCAGTGTCGGGTCCTGTGGGACGCCTCCACCCACGCCACTCCCGGCTCCCTGCTGTCTCCCTGGAGAGCCCGGGAGGCCACAGCTGGGCATTGGTTGGCCGCCTGCGCTGGGGAGAGGGGGGACCCTGGACAGGGTGCGTTTGTCCCCGAGCTCCCCCTCAAACATGCACAGACTATTAATGACACTTTTAAGGCAAAGGAGAGAAAGAGAGAGAACCAACAGAAAGGAAAGGGCACTGAAACTTCCAAGGGAAAAACAGGAAGAAAAAAGAAACGTTGTTCCCATGGAATTCTGGGACGGAAAAATCGGTGAAAAGGGAAGGGATAAGTGAAGGGAACCCCGTCCAAGAGCCAGATTAGAGGGTGGGGGGCGGGATGATAAGCTTGCCTTCCTGCATGCCAATACACTGGGGGCCTGTGAGACCGAGCCGAGGAGATGGACGCCCCATCCTGTACAGCTCTCCTCCTCCTGAGGGTGACTGTGCTGGTCCAGCGCAGCTAAAAGACCATGCTGCTCAGTGAGGTCATGAAATGACTGTATGCCATGAAGTGCTTCACTGCCATGCACTGAACAAACAGTTCATAAACAACCAAGACTTCATATAGATATATACATGAGCTGGTTCTTGGAAAGCACTCCAATTCAGGAGAGTAGGCCTGGTCCAGAGTGCAACCCATCCCTTGGACCACGAGGCTTCCTCCATCCCAGTTTTCCGTCGCTTTAAGAGGAATAGTGCTGACAGTGGGGCCTGGGAGGTCAGTGCCTGTTTAATTGTCCAGACCAAACACTCGTTGAGACTAAGCCTCTGGGCTTTGTGCGTCTCCCCTCTTCCCTTCCCTCTCCTCTCCTCTCCTCTCCCCTCGGCGTAGCATGGGCTGGCAGACAGCAGGGCAGAGCACACAAAACAGGGTAGCCCACTCTCCCACCCCCCATCCAACGTCCTTTCTCACTGCCCCCTCGTCTTTGTTGCAAGGAGGCCATGCAGACAGCCTGTGTGTGCGAGTGTGTCAGATGGACAATGGGGGAGAAAGGCAGAGGGGGAAAGAGAGATAGAGAAATATATATGTCCACAGTGGACAGGATGACTACGTACATGGGCAACAGACTCACCTCCTTGTGTGCTGCAGTGCTTCCCAAACCAGCTGGTCTCAAGCGCGCAGAGCCTCCCTGGACAGGCTTAAATCCCAAACCCTCCTCCCGGGGCTACTTCACGCTATGAGGCTGACCAGCGTCCTCCCGTTCTGCCTCATCCTCCTCGTCCTCTTCAGGGGCACCTTCTCTGCAGCTAGGCAGCCAATGGACGGGTCACCCAGGCTTGGACGGACGGAAATATCCTGAACTGTTTACTTTCCCACACAGCCCCACACACTCAGCCACTCACAGAGAAGTTCCTTCGTCTGTGCAGGGCACTGGCCGTTTCCACCCTGCTCCTCTCCTGCTCTCTCTCTCTTTCTCCCCCACACACACACACACACACACACACACACACACACTCCCCTTTTGCTGACAGAGGCCCCTGTCTCCCTCCCCTCTGTTCTCCCTCTCTCCCTTCTTTAGTTCGGCCCCTCCCCTCTTTCTCTGCGTCCTCATCCTCCTCCCCCTCCCCCTCCTCTCCCCCCTGCTGTTAACCGGGACACGGCCCACACAGGGCAGGGCCAAACGGCTCTCCCGGGCTGCAGCCAATCAAACGAGTGACGGCTCGCCGCTCAATCGCAGTATAGGGGCTGCAGACTGGAGGGCGGAACCAACAGCGCTGAAAGGAGAGATGGAGGGAAGGGAAAACGAGTGGGACAGAGAGAGCGAGAGAGAGAGGGAGAGAAAGAAAGAAAGGACAAAGTAGAGGGAGAGTGTTTGGCAGGGCTTGAGAGATTACGACATCTCAAAGCCTCCCTCCAGGCGCAGAAATAGAACTATGCAGGGGAGAAACAAGCCATTTGCAACAGATCCTACTGAAACTGTTGTAACTCCATTTAGTGGGCAAGAAGTCAGAGAGAGCTTAGGGAGGGTTTTCTTATCACTAATAGCTCCCAGTGGATCTCATAAATTATCTTAGCCCAGGCAAGAATGCTACATCATTAGTAACTGGACATCCAGCTTTTTCATTGTCTTCATGCATTGTATCCTACAGTATTCAAACTCATTGTTAAAATGCTTAAAAGCTATAATTTGTCCAATAATGCTAGTGTTTTGTGGCAAAGCTTTTGCTATGAAATATATCTTCACAGATGTTGTGTTATGGGCAATGGCATATCATGATTTCCCTTTGAAACTTTTTCAATCATGGTCCTGTTTTTGATAGTGGGTGTGCTCTGAGCTTATGGTGTAGTTTTGAATTTAGCCTCTAGATAGTGCCAATGGTTTGAGGTCCCACAATGTACACTAGTCCACAAGTGTTTTTGAGTTCATGACATGAGCGCTCATAAAATGATGTCTTCAACAAATGAAAAGTATATCTTGGAACTAAATGGATTGCAATTAGGTTGAAATTATCAGTTAATTCAAAAGTCAAAATTAAGTTAAAATTAAATATAAAAAATATGCTGCAGGTTAGTGAATTAATGGATTATGAGTCATTAAGTTATTCATTAATTCAAATGAGCCAACATAAAATCTGAATTAACTACTGTTAATTAATATTAGCTGAAAGTAACCACTTTCTGAAAGTTTGTTCCTACTCCACCATGAATATAATATGGTTTTTCAATCAACACATCCATATGGTTTCTCATTTCTTACTGAGAGAATTTATTAAAACACATTAAACAAATACACTGAGTACAAAGGAAAAGATGACTCATTTTTTATGTCCTTTTCACGTCTTGTTCACAACAAATGTTCGCATCAGAGCGAAATACTGCGTACCATTACACACTACCCTTCTCATCTTAATAAATACACATCCATCTTGTCAAAGTCAACCAAGAACATGTCCACATGCTGTGCGTTTATCGCAACAAACGGTGCCGCAGCCAAGGTCTCCTGATAGCTTTTAAAGCCAAGTGTTAATGAGTGAAGAGTGTAAATACATTGAATAGTATTAGACTGAAGCCTCTTCTTTTTGCTATATATTTCCTACATTCATACTGGCTTCAGTTTGATTGCATTTCGTTTAGAGCTATAGTCAGTCGTTTTCGGCACTCTGATTAACTAAGAACACAACAGAACTATATTGGACGGAACAGAAAAAAAATTAATATATAATGTCTGGTTACAAAAGTTGGGTCAAATTTGAACTTCCTTTTTCCAGCAAAATACTGTAGATTGACAAAAATGTAGGTCTTTATATATATTGGTTTCTAATCTCTGGTCCACTGTAGATTTATGGCATACTAAACATGTTTATGTCTGTGGGCCTGTTTATGTCTGTCACATGACATGCCAGAGTTGCACGCAAATGATCGATGGTCTTCTGACATCAATGAGTACAGCCTGGGAAACATTATCTTATGAGCCTATGTTTGATGAGTGACGCACCCAAGAATATACAGCAGGATGGTGTGCACTTGTCAAAGCTAATCAAAACTACTGCAGTATGGCCTAACTTAGGCCTACAATCAAAGGGTTGAGCTTGGGACATCAAGTGGGCTGAAAAGTACATACACCTGAAGTGAAGACTGCTCTTCAGAAAGAGGGTTTCAAGAGGGGTGGCAAACGTGTGAATTAATGATGTCTACTGCACTGACGTACTACTTCAAAGAACCTACTTTAGTCTGGCCCTCATTTACATTTTGACTCCCACGACATCTTGAGACAGTATCTCTCCCCAGATAAAGTGCTTCATTCAGTCATTTTACAAACACAGGTTTGGCCCAAGGAGGACACGCAAGGCAGAAAATCTCAAGGTCATCAGGTCACCTGTTCAACAGTCCGATCTCCGGCCGACATTTAAGAGAGACACTTAGTGCCTTTTTTATATCAAAACACACAGATTTAGTCAGACATGATGCACCCTTGTTCCATTCATTGCACTGTTCCAGACCCGCCCCCCCGCCCTCCATAAAGACTACACCATTTTAGACTTACATTTCCACAGTAAAGCGCTGTACTAATACAACAACGACAATAATAATAATAATAATAATAATAATAATCATACTATAAGGAGAATCATAACTTTTAAAAAAAAGGACACAAGTAATGCCTCTGGTCTTTGGAGAAAATCAAAACACCTCATAAGGAGGCCACTGATAAAAACATTGAAAAGACATTCATTAAAAGACAAAAAATCGCAATAAAACGTTTTTTCCAAGGTAGTTATCACTTCAGACAATCACAGATAGACAGTGTGAGTGCTGTTTCTGTAGCAAATTTGTCATGCTGTCTTTAAAATATGAATTTTACTATATGTTGCTCCCCCACCAAGAATAAAAGACACCCTGAAACAAACAGAGCTCACAACTCTGAGTAACTGTTCAGTAGCACAGCTTTTGATTTTTTTTCCGCTGTTTTGTTTTCGGTTCGCTTCACAGACACAAAAATGTTAAACTTTGTATTGAATACACATCGCACCTTCATGAAGAAATATGGAGCAAAAGTCAGAGGCCGAAAGTTGACATAGTAATGCAAGCACTTCTGATTTTTTCCCCCCCTTAATCTGTTCCTTGCTATGAAAAGGGAAGTCCCCCTCTCCCTAAGATACACTCCCAATAAACTCCTGGTGCACCAACTGCGAGACATACCACAGGACAGGGCGAGCTTTCACATTCTCTTTCTAACATTCATGTGGTAGGCTCAAAGAACATTTACAAAATCCGAGTCAGCGCACAAACTAATCCTAGCATTAATTTATCAGCTTGCTTTATTGACATTAAATTAACGCTGCTTGCTCTCTAAACCGCACGCAGCTGCTTTGTTTTTCGTTCGAGTAAATGCCTTGTTTCATTCGAGTCCCTTCACTATGCAAGGGATATTAAACAGCTTTCTCTTTAACTATTTACATCTGAGATGTTCAGCCAGGTGAAATTATACCGCAATGCAGCAGTATGGCTGCAGAGTAGCAAGTCTTACATAAGCCAAAGGTTTGAGGCATATCGCAGGCAAAATATTGTTTTAGAGTTCTTCGATACCCCTGAAAAGGGATACTGATTATAGAATTAAACTGAAGCTGCTATGAAAAGTAAACTGTATACCAGGATTAAAAAAAGAAACAATCAGAAACTGGTCAGAAGCAGAGAAGAAGAACTAGGTGCCATGCTGTCGTACAGTATACAACATACATACAATATACAGGGTACATATCTCTACTTCAGCAGGACCAGATCGGAGAGGACCAATCTGGGCTCTCCTTCACAAGAGAAGTTTCCTCTTTAGCACAAGGCCGTACCAAGAGACAGTCCACGGGCTCCACAGGTTAAAGAGAGGGAGCTTGGAGGGAGTAGAGGGAAGGAGAGAGATCTTGGAGGAGAGTTTGGTGGACAGAAGCCCACTGCTAAGAGGCTTCTCTGGATCCAGTAGCACCTCGAGATGCAGAGCCATGGCAATCCATCCAGCATCATGTCCACAATGGAGACAATACCCATGATTCCACAGAAAGCGAGAGAGGGAGAGATAGCGAGAGAAAGAGAGAAAATGGCAAAAATGTCTGGTGGTGTTGGCAATAAAGCATCCTCCTCAGGTGAATAGAAGACTGGCTGTGCCAATTCCTATGACACACCTTCTATTCCAACGGTTGACAAAGAAAATTCATCTCATATAAGACACAGCACAGGAAAATAAACCCTATCAGATGGCAGATTCTTTACATGAGGGGTCGTTAAAGACAAAAAAGTGCAATCAATACGATTAGTTAATACAATATCTGTATGTATAATAATACTCGCTTAGTATATGCCAGTCTGGTTTTGTTTTTGTTTTACTTTTCGTAATGCCAGATCAGAGGGCCCGGGGTAGGAGCTAGTCCTCGATGCAGATGACGTCGTTGGGTTTCCCTGACTTCAGATCGGGGGTGGTGACGTCTCTCAGAGGGTCGCTGGATTTCTTATCCAGGAGTCCAGATGGAGGAGGTCCACTGGACACTACAGAGGACAGAGGTCACAGGTCACAGGTCACAGTGGTTCACACGAACACTGTTCTTCTGACACTCTACACATGGACCACAAACTGCAAACTAATATGTAGTGAAGGGCAGAGAAATCCAAGTATCTACTCTATCTGAAAAGGAAATGTTAACACCCACTTCTGAGGTGTTCGTATGAGTGGAAGTCTAGCTGACTCTGGTGAATGCTGCCTTACTCTCATTATTCTGCAGAGCTTCAGGATCATGACTCACAACTCTTCAGTCCTTTGATGTTTAGTCAACAGTTTTCTCTTCCAGTCAAAACACCCCTAGCAGGCTTGCAGCAATTTGGGAACTTGGGAATTGGGAATTTGTACAGTGTACGGCGGAAGTGTTCTTGCACTACTACAAGGCAAAAGGAGCTGGAAGGGGTTCACTGTGTAGTAATACCAATCGTTCTCTCCTCTCCCAGATCACAGTACAGTAGAGTAGAGGGCCTCCTCACCGCTGACGTAGGGTCCCAGGGGCATCTGGCTGTAATTGACCATGGCTCCCCCAGGCCCTCGGAACCCCCCACTGAAGCTCCCGCTGTACATCTGAGAGCACCCGTAGGAGCCCTGAGGGTATGGCTACAGATCACAGATCACACACATACAGTACACACACAGACACACACACAGAAACACACATTCACACACACAGACAGAGAGAGAGAGGCAGAGAGAGAGACAGAGAGAGAGAGAGAGAGAGAGACACACACACACACACACACAGTCTTTGGTTGATGTGGTAACTTGAAGGTATAAATGATGTTCATTAGTAACATCAGTATACGTGATTTTATATCAGCAACAATCAAGCAATACTGTTCCCTATGGTCTTCTTTTAAAAACAATTTCCTCTAAAAAAGTGCAAAGGGAATACAGCATACATCTTATCATGCCAACTATGATGACTGCTATACACTTCATGTGATGCTAGGGGAAATTCTGTGTGTGGTGAGGGTTTGGTTGAGGTGACTGCAGCTGTGCACTGTATGTGACGCTAGGGGAGACTCTGTGTGTAGTGGGCGTTTTGGTTGTGGTGTACTCTGACCTGCTGGGGGGGTGGCTCGTTGCCACGGCTGGTGAGTCGGCTCAGGATGCTCCGCTCGGACATCTGCAGGCGGGCCGAGACCGGAGGGATCCGCGACAGCATGGAGGGCAGACGCGTCACGTCAGCCTTCATGTCGCTCAGCAGCTCCTCCAACTGGTTCAGCACTGCAACAACACCAGAAGCACCCTTACTAATGTCAATTAACATTGTAATTAGATGCAATTAGCAGAATATAAGACTAACAGAACATAAGACTAACAGAACCATGTCATTAAAATTTACTGATGGATGACTGACTCCCAAAGATACAACACATATTGTATTATTATTATTGGTAATGACTAACGTTGTTATCTGCCAAAGGACAATATGACTTGGAAAGGTCTGTCAAAATATGGAAGAATCAAGTAAGTTAACTCCTGAATTACAGTAAAAACATGACACTAGTGTCCAAGGCCTTTATGTGTGAGGACTGCACCCGCACCTTTGTGAAGCACGGCGTTAGCAGGCTTGTTCCCGGCCAGAGATTCCTTGGACAGGTGCTGGTGGGACTCAGCCAGACACTCCACCTCGGTGAAGCGTGTGTTGAGGGCCATTGCCGGGTGGCTGGGGTCCTGGGTCATGTTCAGGTAGGCTGCCCGTCTCAGCTGCTCCTCAATGACCAGGGCCTGCTCCAGCAACTGACCCACACAAGCATGCGACATCAACTATGCAGCCCAGAGAGCGATCAGGCACAACAACTCTGGATTTGGACATCAACCACATTCCATTGTCTACCTCCAAACTGACAAAAAAAACCTAAATGTTTGCTCTCTTACGTTGAATGAATGAAACGTTAATGGGTCATTCCACGTCAATTCAACCAGGGCCCACGCACTTAGGTCTCAAAAAATTCTGAGAAAATTCCCAGGTGTACCTATGTTACCCAGGAGACACACTGTAAAATTACTTTTATGTAAGATCAATACTTTCCAAGATACAGCCAGTTTTAATGGGGGAGGGGGGTGTCGATTTTGTTTGGCCTCTTTTTTTGTCAAAGTTCACAAGCCCACAGCGCAAGAACTAAACCATGTAGGAGGCTCACATTTTGCATGCTGGTACATAAATAGGAATAGTATGTGGCAAAATTGTCACGTTTGTTTTGGATGATCCTGCATGGTCATAGCTGTCCCTCGAAGTTGATCAAAATTTTATTGGAGTTTTTGGCTGGGCTCTGTTTAGGCCTTCAGAAGACTTATTTGTACTCAACAAAGGCTCTTGATTTATGTTCCTTATTGAGAGTAGAAACACTCTCACAAAAAGCAATGAAGAGAAAATAAATTCCTTCAGGGTCTGAACAGCAGACCTCATAAGTCTGAAAAATCTTTTTGGTTCTCATTTTCAGAGAACCAAAACACCTTAGCCTATGTAATTGATGGAAAGCTAAATAATCCATCTAAACTGTATATTTTCTAAAAGCCTATGCCAACTACATATGATATAACATAGATTAAGACTTATCGCATCATCCCACACACTTGCATACAACTATACCTACACATAGGCATGTATTGTGAATTGTACTGGGTATGGGTATAAAAGCCAGTAAAAATACAACTAAGCTAACACTTAGAAAAGGTTATCATACCAAAACATATCTCTCAGACATAGAGGATTACGAAAATCACTGCTAGATTTTGACACCTTTGGTGATACCAACTTCTGCTCTGGCCCCCCTTCCCTCTGTAAAACTGGCTGTATCTCGGAAAGTATTGACCTTACATAAAAGTAGTTTTACAGTGTGTCTCCTGAGTAACATAGGTACCCCTGGTCATTTTTTCAGAATTTTTTGAGCCCTAAGTGCGTGGGCTCTGGTTGAAATGACGTGGAATGACCCTAATGCTAAGGTATATTAAATGCATAGAGTTTGCTAGCAGTAAAGAGTCCAAGTGGGGTTGTGCCAGGATATCAATCAATCAATTAATCAATCAAAAATGAATAACTTGCTCAACCGGACCTAATTTTTGTCTAATAAACCTTCTAAAACAGGTAGTTCCGGTCCTTAATTATGATTATCTGAATCGCGTTCGATGCCGTTGTATAATCAGCACAAACATACACCTTGACCACATTTTGTTCTATATTAGTGTGCTACCACAACTTGATGCAAAAGTTAGAGTCCACTTGCGTGTCGTACCTTACAACACCCCTTAGCCATTCTATAATCAGTGTAACCTACAGCCTCTCGGGGCTTATAGCTTAAAGGGACACCAGGCAACGTTTTCGTGTTAATTACTCATCTTCGTAAGTCGGTGTATGGTTAAATGACTTATTACAGGGCGAATGAAGACTCTCTCGCCCGCCCCTACTGCCTGTAGGACGAATATCCTGCTTGCAAGTTCAGGTATCGTACCCGCCGACCGAAGCAGGATCAGTTTACATCCTGCATCCACAGCACAGAGGCAGGCTAACGAAACGCTAGCAATTGTTGCAAACGTGTGTATAATGGCAGAGCCGGCGAAGAAGCAGCGAAAACCCTTGACGGAAGATGCAAAGAAAAGGAAAAGAGCTTCAGACCGAGCGAGGGGGAGTTTCGTAGAGAAAAAGCATCAGGCTTGCCTGGTGTCCCTTTAACTATAACTATCTGATAATCTTTTTTGGTGGTACTTGCTTTTAGACAATGAGTACCTAAATCAATCTTATATATATGTACTTGTTATGTACCTGGTACCATGAATTACTTTGAGGACTACAGTAACTATACACATGCAGATGTATGTGGTATGCAATGCCCACCACCTTAAAGCGTCTTGCGAGAAACTTGTTCTTCATCTCCAAGTAGTTGCCCTTGTGCATTTCGGTCTTGAAGGGCTCATTGAGGATGGCATAGCGCGGGTCATTCTGAATGTCCTGCCAGCGAGCGTAGCCGTGTCTGCGGCACATCAGTTTGTCAAGGGACAAGAACACAATCAGACACACGCCTATGCCAAGGACCGAGAAAGCTCTTAACACTCTTTCCAGGGACAGGGTGTTGCATTTCTTGTTTTTTTTTTTTAGTTTATGTTCATTGGAACCGACACAGACACTTAAAGGAAGCGAGGCTATGAAAGGATACGTGACGATGCCAGCCAGCAGCCAGTAGTCATGTCGGCGGTGCCAGATCTCGTATGTCTTGCCTGACGACATGGCGGCACGCTCCTCGTTTTGCCAGAGGGTATGCAGCTCTGTTGGGAACAAACGCACAGACACACACACACACACAAACAAACAAATAAACAGCCGGCGCCGCCTGTGAGATTCGCTCAGAGCCACACCGCACAGCACCTGAACACGAGTCAGCACTCTCAGTTATCAGATGAGACGCAGGCTCTCCTGGGAAGTGCGCCGTCAAAGTGATCGCTTACGGCAGACTGATCCCCAGTTCATCAGCATGGTTTAGTGCGCGTTTCCCTGTCGCCTGCCCCTCTCACCTGTGAAGCCTCCGTCGGCGATGTTGAACATGAACTTGGTCTTGCAGCCGTTTTTGCCGTCCTTCAGGACTTCGTCCGTCTCGTCCCTGGGGTCCCTGTCTCCATTCAGCTGGCTCTCTGGGGCGTCCTCCTGTTTGGGCTCGTCACATGGGACTATGGACAGTCGCAAGCAGTAAGTAAACACTTGGGATCACTTACAGTCTGTAAAAAACAGTTCTCTCCTGGGGGGAACTACTTTATTAATATCTTAGTCAGTTTGTCAGGGTGTAAATACTGAAAGGAGATGTTCAGAAAAAAAGATGTAAAAGACTCAAGGCAGAACTGTAGTTTAAGACCTAGTGTACGATTATCCATTCAGTTCTGTTGCGTGTGTGAATGTGGGTGTACATTTTTCTTAAAACACAAACCTGCTTTTTGTTCTTTGTCTTCTTTAGAAGAGGGAGTTTCACACTCTGCTTTCTCCTGTGGTTTCTCTGCTTCTCGGCATGTTTCTGCTAATTTGGATTAGTACAAAATGACAAAACAATAGAGGAATACAGATATCAGTTTATGTTTATATCACACTCATCTGATAGGGAAATAAGCACCTTCACAGCACTTAACAGCAATGTTACTAAGTGGCACAAGTGTAATTTTCAGCACTGCCTAATTCATTTTTATTCATGATAGCACATGTTGCATACTCCACCTGGGGCAGCTGCTGTCTGATTGGTCGATGGCTCTGTCTGTTTGACTGAGGGCTGCGTGGGATTGGCTGCCGGCTCTGATTGCGCTGTGGCCGGCTCTGTTTTTTCACTCTCCTCTGCAGGTTTGTCCTCGGAAGTTCCTTTGGACTCTTCGCTCTCAGGCGGCGTCTTCTCTGGAGCGGGGGAGGGCTCGGACCCAGCAGGCCCCTGTGGACCCGACAGGACCAGTGCATGGATTTAGCAAAGGTGGATGGATGGGTGGATGGATGGATGGATGGATGGATGGATGGATGGATGGATGGATGGATGGATGGATGGACAGATAGATTGATGGATGAAAGGATGAATGATTGAAGAACTCCTACCTCAGGCTCTGTGGGTTTGGTAGTGTCAGTGTTCTCAGCAGTCTCCTTCTCCTCAGCAGGCCCTGAGGTGGACTCTGCCCTCTCTAGAGGAGCCAGGAAGCACACAGGTAGTCGGGATTTAAGTCAGGAAACAAACGATCGACACAGTTAATCCAGGTATAGACATTTAACCTGACACAACATTTCATACTGTGGCGAGAATATAACCCATAAACATTTAATACTGAAGTGATGTGATGATGTAGACATTATACAATCTCAAGTATCCTGTGGTGCGTTTGGGTCTCATGAGGGCACGAGACAGAGACGGTAAACAGTATGGCGTTTGGGGTGCAGGGCTCACCTGAGGGCACAGGTGTGCTGGGCTGGGTGGGGTAGGGGCTGGCAGGGACCGGCGTGTTGGGGTCGGAGGAGACGCTCTCCGTCAGCTTCTTCAGCTCCAGCCCGGCAGGGATCAGCTCAGGAGAACTCAGCTTTCCATTCACGTGCTCAAACTCCTGCACCTACAGGACACACACACACGCACGCACGCATGCGCACACACACACACACACACACACACACACACACACACACACACACACACACACACACACACACACACACACACACACACACACACACACACACACACACACACACACACACACACACACACACACACACACACACACACACACACACACACACACACACACACACACACACACAAAGGAGGAGATCATTAAATAGAAGAAAGGATCTAGAAAGCTAGAAGGGACTGTTAAAAAAATATAATTTTAACATTTTAGAAATGTGAAAGGAGCCAATAAAGAGAAGGCTGCATACACTGATAAACTCAGAGCAGTGAAATTGGGTTCTGTTACAAGCAAAAGAAACAAATTAAATTTCATATGATGAGCAGTCTGAAAGGTTTCAAAAGGTTTCATTTCAAAGGTATTTTTTTCTAAGTATTGAAGATAAAACAATTTCTAAAGAAAAAACTTATTTTCCTTTATAAACTTTGAAACCAATAAAAACAACTGACTGAACATGATAAAAGAAATAATAAACTATAGTACAAAAATCCCTTATATTCTACTATCTTTGTCTTTTTACCTAGGACTATAAAACATGGGCGAAATGAATGCTGTTATTCTTTGCCTTCTTGGTATAAGACTACTGTGAAGTTCACACTTATTTTGAACATTTCAGTCAGAGAATCAAGTTCAGCTGTATTAGAACTTAGAAAGTTTACAAAATATATGCGGATTTGCATCTTTAACTATGTGTATGGTTACATAAGAAGAATTTAAGAATAAAAGTAAGTGAGTGAAGAAAGTAGAACTTTTTAGTAGTACTTTTAAAAGTAAGTGAAAAGTAGAAGTAGATTTAACTGTGGAAACTGTAAAGCATGCGGCAGGCTCATCTTGAAGCAGGACGGGGCCATAATGAGGGACATGGTCTGGTACCTTTTTGCGGACGAGAGACATGACCCCGATGCGGGTGAGGACGTGCTGGCGGGACAGTCCCTCTCGTGGGACGCCGTCGGCAAACGTCTCAGCTCCGTCGGCTCCTGGCTCACACAGGTGCCTCATGAAGAGGGACACGTATGCCCTGATGCATGCGCACACACACACACACACACACACACACACACACACACACACACACACACACACACACACACATTAAACAAAATAGCACACATTAGAAAGACCGAGGAAAGCCATCGGTGCTATGCTGTAAGGTTGTGCATGAGAGAGGCTTTACCTGAACTCTTTCTCACTCTTGCCCCGCAGGTCCCTCACCAGCCAGTGGGAGTTGAAGGCATCTTGTGGGGGCATTCCCCAGCGCATGATGGCATTCAGGAAAGCCTTACGCTGGCGTGCATTAAAGCCCAGCACCTGACACACACACACACACACACACACACACACACACACACACACACACACACACACCTGTAAATAATTCCTCTGCAAGAGCAAAATTGAGCTCATTCACAGCAATCCACCTGTGTCAAAGTTGGGGGAACAATATCAATTTACTGCGTTTCTTCCAATCTTGTTGGCCGTATGTTTTCATAACCAAGCATTTCATAGCTGCTGACCTGAACTAAACTGCTGTCATGACACTCAATAAACACACAATAAAATAACTTGGCCTTACCTCGATGTTTCCGCTGACACGTGCCAATAGCGGTGGTAGCGGCTTGTCCCGCTCACTCTTCAGCTGTCTTCGTGACTGTCTGCGACCTCCTGGAGACAGAGAACACCACAGATACCTAAGATTAAGATTAGCTTTACTTACACCATACTTTAGAATAAAATAAGCTTCACCTACACGACAGATACTTTAGATTGAGATTGGCTTTACCTACAAGAAGAATTATGCGTTCCCTCTTCGGATTTGGCAACTAAACCATGAATTTGGTAACTAAACTTGTGAACCAGGAACCGAATGGTCTAGTTAAGAAACATAGCAGTCCTTATACTATCTGATTAGCTCTGTCCACCTCTGCATCCGCAGCACTAAGGTATGAGCTACACCAGACGCGTACCTGAAGCGTTCCGTTCGCGACGTGTAAAATCTATTTTAGATGAATGGTCTATTTTTTTCGAACGTACGCGCCACTGTCACGTCTGGTGTAGCTACTTCCATTGATTATAGTGGCAGCTAATTGTTGCAGCAGACGCTACGCGAACGGAACGCTTCAGTTACGCGCCTGGTGTAGCTCATAACTAAGACAGTTCCTAAGGCTGTGTGCAGGGAAACTGACCTTCCGGCCTCTCCTCGAAGTCTTCGTCCTCGTCCTCGGACCCCAGCGAGTACTCGGACTGATTGTCTGAAAGATCATCTTGCCACTCTGAGTTGCAGAGCACACAGACAGAATAGAACAAGCACAGCTACATTCACCACTGTCGGGGAGGCCCAACGGCTGAAGCCTTCGCTCCTGGAGTTCTGCCCACCACTGACAAACAAAACAGCGTGCACAACACACACACACACACACACACACACACACACACACAAACACACACACACACACACACACAAACACACAGCCAGGCAGCCAGGCAGGCAGGCAGCAAGCACTCGTGCTCAGCAGGCCCTGAGCCAGACACGTGTGCCGGCTTACACACATGGGGGAGAGTGTGCTATTACTCCCTGTCTGGACAAAGCCGACAGGCCCATCGCTGCCCCCGGGCCGGGGTGTCTGAACAGATGAAAACCTCGTGTGGTGCTCCCAACACACGAGCGCTGCACACACAGCCTGCAGAGATGAGCTGGCTACAAACGCCTAAACACCCACCAGAGATGCTCAAAACACAGAGAGGTGGAGGAAAAGAGAGAGAGAGAGAGAGAGAGAGAGAGAGGGAAGGAAAGAAAGAGAGAGAGAGACCAAACAAAGCAAACAAAAAAGAGCATAGGCAACTAACCTAGAGAAAGAAGTGATGAAAGTGCAACAGACATAAAGAAACAAGTGGTGAGAGAGAAAGCAATGAATAAAGACTGAGGGGAGGCCTGACTGTGGGAAAGAGAAGAATGATGCAAGACAGTGGAGAGAGACACAAGCAGCGAGCGGGGGAGGGGGGTGGAGAGGCCAGGGGAGGGCAGGCGTGTCCAAGCGGGGAGTTGTTGTACCTTGGTCCTCCTGGGAGGTGTCGTTGTAGTTGACCTGCTTGCGGATGCGCTTGCCCTTGCCCAGGTTGCGCGCCAGGTCCTCCTGCTGCTGCTCGTAGTGGTGGCGCAGCAGCTTCTCCCAGTAGTCCGGGTCCACGTTCTCCTCCTGCTTAATGATCTCACGCTGCACCTCCTCCTGCACACGGCCACACACACACACACACACACACACATCAACAAACACAGACATTATACATGCACACACATGCACACACGCACACACACACACATAAACAAACACAGACATTATACATGCACACACATGCACACACACACACACACACACACACACACACATCAACAAACACAGACATTATACATGCACACACACACACACATCAACAAACACAGACATTGTACATGCACACACACACACACACACATAAACAAACACAAACATTATACATGCACACACACACACACACACACATAAACAAACACAAACATTATACATGCACACACACACACACACACATAAACAAACACAAACATTATACATGCACACACACACACACACACATAAACAAACACAAACATTATACATGCACACACATAAACAAACACACAAACACACACATAAACAAACACAGACATTATACAAGTGCACACACACACACATATATAAACAAATAAACACACACACACACAAACAAACACACATACACATTATACATGTACATGCGCGCACACGCACACGCACACGCACACACACACACACACACAGCATAAACGGAAACGCATTTGAAATTCAAATGAGATGCTTCCTTAGCATTAAATGCAGTAGATATATAGTCAACTGAAGGTCTGACACCTGAAAAGACTGCCATGCACGCTTTCCTGAAAACGTTAAAAAGCATGCAATGGAATATGTGTCTGATGTTGCATGTATGCTGCATGTTCCATTAGCCAGCTCATTTGTGAAGCACTAGTGCCTTGCTGTGAAATACATCCCCATATGTTTTCATTCAACTCTTTCATTTATACATCGGTACCCATTCACAGGTGTTATAGGGTCACAGGTAAGAGGGCATCTGACCTCTCCATCCTCCTCCCGCACCACGTACTGGGCCACCTTGAAGGAGCTCAGGTACTCGTTCATGTTCTGGATCTCTGTGTCCTCCGTGGTGTTCTGACTGCGGTCCAGTAGCTTGGAGATGGCGGCGTCATCGTAGTGGATCACGCTGCCCTCCTCCCCATCCTTGGTGTCCCCTTTCAGGACAAAGACAGCACGAGAGGAACCCATTAATGATGAATTATAGACATTTTCCCAAATAAACATTCCAGCCTCTTTTTAAACTGATAATTTTTTTCTTGATGACATCTACATTTGTAGTTATGTAAGACAAGTGTTGATGGGATTTTTTTGACCTTTTTACATATTACTAATAGCAAACTACCCAGACCCAAATTTCTGTACTTTTCCAGGTTTGGAATACAGTAGGTGGGTTTATATGGACACTTTTATTCCGATTCTTAATCGGAATAAAAAATGACACATATAAACACCTCGATCAGATTAGGAATAGAAGAAGCGGAATAGAACGTAAACAACATTTTTCAATTGGAATGACAAAAAAACTGTCTATGTAAACCCACCTAGTGATCCATAACTGGATACTTTCTTAGACTTTCCCGACCTGCATAAGTACCCTGTAAACAGAGCACTTTAAAGGAGATGCAACAGAAAATGGACAGATGTGTGTCCATTCAGAGCCCTGTTGATGGAAAATGGAGCATCACAGAGGACAGCGGAGCACTTGACTTCTCAGTGAGGCATCATTATCCATGACAAGGACATCACTCAAAGTGGTTTACACCTAAACACTTCAGCATGAAGGTAATGGTTAGACGGCACAATGTCAGACGCATACGGCAGACCTCTCAAAACAAGGTGTCCCGGGACAAAGGACAGGCGAATGGACGCCACTGATCTAGGTGCGCCTTGCGGAGGCCAAGTGAAAAGATAATACATCAAATAGACAAATCCCAGACACATGGCAGGCAAATGAGACTGGCCAGATCTGTTTTGAGCCAGGATGAACAGAATGGAGTAAAATGCAGTGATACAGTAACAGATTTAGAGTTCATAACAAAGGGACTGTATACAGGAAGAATCTGGTATGCAACGGATCAAGTGAGAAAATACTCTCACAAGATAAACAGGGTTGGCTACCAAATAAAGAGAACATTTTCCCAGTGACATAAACAAATTAAACTCACTTCTACAACTATAAAGCCTCCATAGCACTAAGCATGGAAATGAAAAATAAATGGCTTCATAAATAGGTCTGAGCCAGAGTCAAACCACGTCTGGACTAAGCGACTGGGCGACAGCTAGCTTATGGTTCTCTCTGAGCCATGCCTGTCCTCTGGGACCCTCTCTAACTGGGGCTGCTGGGGGGAGAGTGACCTCTGCAAATGAGCACTTTTACAGAGGAGTGTGCACTGGGACTGCCATCCCCACAGGACTCAACACATCAGCTGGACTCAAGGGATGGAGCCCCACGGTGGATATGAGAGATACGTTGTTTTAAATGAGAACAATCCATCACATGGGATGCAGACGGAATTATTTGCAGGTGCAGACAACCGGAGTTTTTGTCGGAGGTGCATTATCAAGCAAAGCCTCCAAAGGATAGCTCAATGCCTGATGTAGCAGTTGCCCAGCTTTTAAAGCTTTCAGGGCACAATTTTAAAAAGGTACAGCTTTTAAAGGGAGACTATGCAGTTTGGGCAATTTCTTCGCTTTTTGCTCATAGGTTTCTCTGCAGAGCTCGCCCTACAGCTTCAGAGTATATATTTTTACGACACTCCTCAATTGGTCAGTCTGCCGGTTCCTCTTTCCCTGTTCCTCCGACAACGGTTTACTCACTTTCTGCTTCTTTTCACTGGCTCTGCCATGACAAATGTCTGAGAAACTCAATTGCTACCTTGTTCTAGCAGGTGCCTGGCGTGTATGTGTGTAGTGCAGTAAAGCAATTTGTTACATCGCGAGGCTGCAAGACCTCCTGTCTCTGAGTCCGGCGGCCCGTCGGCCCAAAGTTGCAAGGCTGGTTTTTTTCGGGGGAAGCAGAACAATGACTCCGATGCTGTTAAGTTAAGGTAAATTAAGCTAAACAAACTGCATAGTTCCCCTTTAAAGGAACCACATCGTTTCAAAGGTTAGCAACGGGACATTGCACTTGTGTTAGAAAATGTCCATTCACCACCACACCCTACCCCTCTTACAGAGGAGACCTCAGCAGATTTGCTACATTATGTTTCTCTGGACCAAACACACCAGCCATTCAGTGATTTTCAATGAGAAGTATTTCAATATAAAGCTACCGAGGCTACCGAGGCTACCCATAGCCTCCATGTCATCCTTGAAGAGCTCCTCGGTGCCGAACTTGAGGATGTCGTCAAGCTCCTGCTTAGACATGGAGCCGGTCTTGGAGCCAAGGCCGGGCCGCACCACAAGGTGGGTCAGCATCATCTTGCGCTTAGCCACCTGCGTAATGCGCTCCTCCACTGAGGCCCGCGTCACGAAGCGGTAGATCATCACCTTCCTGTTCTGACCGATGCGGTGCGCTCTGCTGAACGCCTAGGGAAGGGCAGGTGGAGACCAGGGAGACATATTAGACTTACTTGAATTAGACACTTTACTTGGATCTACTGAGGTCCACACCGACCAGTTAAGTATGTAAAATTGTTGTTGAACAAGTACTGAACATCACCTCAACCAAATCCAACCCCTAACCTTTTACCTTAATCATAAATTGAGTGTCAATAGATAGTTTGTTGAAAATCTGAGCATCTGTAGATAGTCTATGGGCAGACTATCTGAGCATCTGTAGATAGTCTATGTGCAGATTATCTGAGCACCTGTAGATAGTCTATGTGCAGACTATCTGAGCATCTGTAGATAGTCTATGTGCAGACTATCTGAGCATCTGTAGATAGTCTATGGGCAGACTATCCAAGTAAACCCAAGTAATATAGAATATGGTTAAAGACAACACTGCATTCAGTTACTATGCAATATTATTGCAATTATTTACATATTATTGTAGTCTGCTGAGGTCATATGGTGTGTGTGTGTGTGTGTGTGTGTGTGTGTGAGGAAGAGAAACAAGAGACAGAGACAGAGAGATGGAGAGAGAGAGAGACAGACAGAGAGAGAGACAGACAGACAGATAGGGGGACAGGGAAACACTGAGAAAGAGAGCATGTGCACACATGGTCTCTCTACCTGAATGTCGTTGTGGGGGTTCCAGTCCGAGTCGTAGATGATGACCGTGTCTGCGGAGGCCAGGTTGATTCCCAGTCCACCAGCTCGCGTGGACAACAGGAAACAGAACTGCTGCGCTCCGGGTGCTGACAAAACAAACCATTCACACAGAGAGGGAAAAAACCAACACACTTTACACCTTCCGATCTTTGCAAACTTCATACTGTAGAGGGTTTTAGATAGTCAACCAGACTCAACTTCACCTTTAAATGTCACCTACAGTGCATACAGAAAGTATTCACAGCGCTTCATTTTTTCCACATTTTGTTATGTTTCAGACTCATCTTAAAATGATCTCAACTTCACCTAAGAGTTTTTGGAAGACATACTGACATCCTTGGAACCATGACCAACACTATGCACCACTATGCCCACCCCCCCCCCCCCCCCCACACACACACACACAATGTGTCTCCCTATAGTGGCCAAAAGTAGCAGCACAGGAACCAGAGGGCTCTTACCATTGAAGCGATCGATGGCCTCCTGCCGCAGGCCACCTGTGATGCCTCCGTCTATCCGCTCGTACTTGTAGCCCTCGTACTCCAGGAAGTCCTCTAGCAGGTCCAGCATCTTTGTCATCTGGAAACGCAGACAGGGGGACTTTTTTTGTTTAAATGGGCCAGGTGTCTTCTTGACGTATTCAGGATGAAAACAGGATTTAAAAATAGCCACATTAAATAGGGTACGCTAACGGACCACCTGCCTAAATTCCCTCCTCCCTCCCTCCCTCCCTGTTTTAGCACACCTGACTGAACTCTCATCAGACAGCTGCGGAGCTTCTGATTAGCTGAATCTGCTGGGCTCAGCCTCAGTGCATTCAGACTGACAGCTGAAGTACTTCACAGGGAAAATGAATTATGGTTAATGAAGATCAGTGCTGAGAAGCACCAAACAGTTCCAAGTGACAAATGAATACAATTTTAAATGAGAACTTGATTTATGCCTCTCAAAATGAGTTTCTGTACCTGCACGTGGGGTTGTGTTCAGAGTTCCTTTTAGCTTAAAATAAGACCCAATATCAAAAGAGGCCATGAAAAACACGACACACAACAGAATCCCCCTCAATGCCTGAAGGCTTAACATGTGTTTAAAAAGAACCTTGAGTACACACACTACACTGTATGTTTGCAAGGCTTTGGCGAAGGCAGAGAGAAGTGCCCTGGAGTGCATTGACTTGGGACAGACCTGGGAGAAGATGAGCACCCGGTGTCCCTCGTCCTTCAGCTTCTTGAGCATCTTCTGCAGCAGCGTGAGCTTGCCTGAGGACTTCACCAGCAGGTTTCCATCATAGGAACCATTCGGGAGAACTGGGGCCTCCTAAGAGAACCAACACAACACTACATCAACTGAAAGTCCAATGCATTGAATTATTTTTCTACATTTATTTGGTTTCTTCTTTCAATTTCTTTCATTATTGAGTTTGTGAGAACACATATGGCAGTAGCTGTGATGAAATAACAACAAATATTGATGTGTACCTCTAAGAAAATTGCTTAATTTACACAAAGTACTTTGCATCGCAGGGAAGCTACATGAAGATGTCTAGACGAAATTTCCCACAAGATATGAGATGAATTAGAGCCTATTAATTCAGGCCCTCTCTCAGTCATCCCAATCAATGATGATCTATCTGCAGCCTTGCAAATGAAAAATCATTTTCATGAGTAATGAAAGGAAAACCTATGCACCCTTTAATCAGAGATCTCACAACAGAGACCTCCTTCCTCCCCCAAAGCCCTACATATATCCTACACAAACACGCGCACACACACACACACAAACACACAAACACACACACTCTCCTCACCACAGCAGCCACAGGGAACAGGTAGGGGTGGTTGCAGCACTTTTTGAGGTCCATCATGATGTTGAGCAGGGACACCTGATTGCCTCCGCCCTTGGAGTTCAGCGCCTCGAAGTTCCGTGTAAGGATGAACTTGTAGTACTTCCTGTTTGGGTCAGAGGTCAAAGCAGAGTCAGGGGTGAAAGGGTGTCAGATTTAGAGGAAACCAGCCAGGTAACAGCTTCAGGGCAAATTTGTTCATGAAACATCTTCAGGTATGCCAATATTCCTCTCAGGTGCTTAGCGAATGTTTTGTTTACAAAAAGTGAAAGAGAAAATTCTACTATATTTGTACAACATCAATTTAATCAGAGGCTTTGCAAACAGCCAAAGGAGTAAAGCTGCCATGTTGAGACTGACTTCTGCATGGGGCTGAGCTCCACGCGGACGATGAGCTCCGTCTTGGCCGGCATGTTCTTGAAGACGTCGGCCTTGAGGCGCCGCAGCATGTGGGGCCCCAGCAGGTCGTGCAGCTTCTTGATCTGGTCCTCCTTGGAGATGTCGGCAAACTCCTCCAGGAAGCCCTCCAGGTTACTTCCCAGAGAGAAAAATCAGCCGTGAGCACCAGGAGTAGTGCACTGCACCAGCTTGGCATAATGTTGTCATACGGCCATAAGCACTTTCATCCAAACTCATGAAGTGGGGTACTAACACCCACCACCCCCCCCCCCCCACCAGACTCACACCCGCATAAATATGCCAAACATATTATAAGGAGCTCCTTCTGGGAAGAGCTCTTAAACTGACATTCAGCCCACGCTTAATTCACAAGCAGCGCGCTGTGGAGACACTCCAGCCTCCGAGGCACTGGGCCATCATGTGTGACAAAGCCATTCCCACACTTTTAGTGGAGCCAGGAGGTGGAGGATCCAGAAACCAGTGGAGCATTATAGAAGCAGTGTGGCTAGTGGAGGTGGGGGGTGGGGGAGGGGTGCATGCCTCTTACTTGAAGCGCTCTGGAGTGAGGAAGTTGAGCAGATGAAAGAGCTCTTCTAGATTGTTCTGCAGGGGCGTTCCGGTGAGAAGCAGCTTGTAGTCAATTTTGTAGCCATTCAGGATTCTGAAAAACTGCCAGAGAAGGCCATTGAGGGGATCCAGCAATGCAATTAGACAGTCAAATATGAAGATAAATGTGTTTTTTGCTGTTGTGTGATTAATAAATCCATACATTTAAAAGACTAAGGGTCCATAAAATAGTAGTGACTGATAAATTTCAATAAACTGGATATTTTCTAGGAGTATATTTCTCCATTTGAAAATCTATATAATTATCAAAGTACACTACAGACACATTCATCTTACCTTTGATTGGTTATTTTTAAGCCTGTGTGCTTCGTCTACCACCAGACAGGCCCAGGTAATCGAACCCAGAATGGCCTGATCGATGGTAATCAGCTCATATGAGGTCAGCAGGACATGGAATTTTATAGGCGTATCTTTCTGTAAAATAACATTCACAAAAGCAAATGTCACAAAAGAAATCTGTCACAAAACCACCTAAGTTAGTAAATCCAGACATTTTGCTCCTAAAAGAGATTAAAAATAGCAGGAGATAATGATATTTGGAATCCCCTGACATGGCAGTGACATCTCCCACCTTCATACGGAACACCTTGCGGCCAGATTTGACAGCGGTGTCCTCGAAGGTGAACTCGTTCTCACGGATGACTGCGCGGCTGTCTTTGTCACCGGTGTAGGTCACCACGTAGAAGTCTGGCGCCCACATCTCAAATTCCCTCTCCCAGTTAATGATGGTGGACAGGGGAGCGCTTACCAAAAATGGCCCTTTGGAATGACCCTGATGAAAGTAAAGGCTTCCAGTTAACTAGACACACCGGCTTTGTTGTTGTCAGAAATAAAGTGCCATAAAGGGACTGGAATTGGGACATTGCTTAAGGCAAATATTGCCTTTAAATTTCCTTTAGCCCCTTAAGTATTTCACTTCAATACAATACTGACTAAGCTCAATTTAACCTTTTTACAGCAGCAAGCAATTTTATATTGAACACTTGTCCTCAACATCACACCTTCTGATCCATTCGCCTGCATCCTATACCCACCTCCTTGTAAAGCGAGTAAAGGAATGCAATGGTCTGCACCGTCTTGCCCAGTCCCATCTCGTCGGCCAGGATGGTGTCTGTGCCCTGTGCCCAGGAGAAGCGCAGCCAGTTCAGGCCCTCCAGCTGGTACGGGTGCAGGGTGCCCCCGGTTTCGTTGACGTACCACGGCTGCTGCTCAAACTTAATGGTGGGCTGGAGGGCATAGAGGAACAGCAGGATTACCTCAAGCAGTGAAAAGGGGCTTAAGAGAGACAGAGAGAGAGAGAGAGAGAGAGAGAGAGAGAGAGAGAGAGAGAGAGAGAGAGACACCTGACAGAAAGGGTTCTTAACAAGGCCACATCTGACTCACATCAACTATGGGTGAGTCAGGAATGACTTCCCTCTTCTTCTCGTCCTTAGAGGCGCCCTTGTCCTGTCTCACCACCAGGGGGCGATGGTCCTCACCCAGCACCTGCTCCCTGCAATAACACCCAATCTTTAGCATTGCAGTTCCATCTGTGTGAGTGTGTGTATGTGTGTGTGTGTGTGTATATATATATATATATATATATATATATATATATATATATATATATATATAGAGAGAGAGAGAGAGAGAGAGAGAGAGAGAGAGAGAGAGAGAGAGAGGAGGGGGGGCATGTGGGCTGCTTCAGAGAGTAGATCGGGCGTGTGTGTGTATGTGTATGTGTGTGTGTGTGTGTGTGTGTATGTGTGTGTGTGTGTGTGTGTGTGTGCACAGTATGTGTGTATGTGTATGTGTGCTCGTGTTTCCTCCGAACCTGTGATCCCAATATGACTGCTTGAAGTTGTCGTACTCTGGAATGTCAAAGTCGTCCACCTCCCAGGTGCACTGGTCATACGGCAGGTCTCTCCACTTAATGAGGTAATGCAAATCTCCGTCCTTATCAAAACTAGAGGAACGGACACCACACATACACAATAACTCATTTCACTGATTAAAACAAAGTTTTTTCTGTGGACACAACACAATATAACTATTAGAGAGATTAAGACATCTGTGTGACTGGATTATTCTATTATAAGACTGACACAAATGGCTGATAGCCTATCCAGTCAGTCATCAGGGAAGTTGATTTAATTTGGTGATATGTTCAAGTTATCATAATTAGTATTACAACTCTAAGAATTTAGGCATAACAGAAGTCATAACATCATACATTTCAAGAGCAGTCAAGAAAATGACCATGCAACATGACACTGGTGAGTCACAGCACACTGACTGTTATAACAGCTCATAACAACGGTGGTAGTGTAGTGGTTAATGAGCTCGGCTAGTGTGCAATAGCCTGAAAGTTGTCAGTTCGATTCCCGGTTGTGCCCTTGAGCAAGGCACTTAACCCCAAGTTGCTCCAGGGGGGGGGGAAATGTAGTCCCTTGTACATATGAAAGTCACTTTGGATAAAAATGGTCTGCTAAATGTAATGTAATATGTAATACTATGATACATTTATTAAAAGATGAACCCAGCCATGTCACTGAAGACACCAGGTGACGTATGTGTGCGCAGGCACCTGTGGTTGAGGATACGGTGGATGATCATCCACTCAGGCTTGATGCCGTAGCGGTAGAAGCGCTCCTCCATGGCGGCGTAATGAGGGTCTTTGCTCTTCCTCTTCTCGATGTTCAGCTCCTCCTCCCCGGAGCCGTAGTCATACGGCGGCGGCTCGTCCATGTCGTTCTTACGCTGGTAGTTGCGGTACATGACCGTGTGGTACAGTTCCAGCTACAGCATTAACGCAGAGACAGACAGACAGACAGTAAGTAAGCAAGTATAAGTATATATACTCTTTTGATCCTGTGAGGGAAATTTGGTCTCTGCATTTGTCCCAATCCGTGAATTAGTGAAACACAAACAGCACACAGTGTACACACAGTGAGGTAAAGCACACACTAATCCCGGCGCAGTGAGCTGCCTGCAACAACAGCGGCGCTCGGGGAGCTGTGAGAGGTTAGGTGCCTTGCTCAAGGGCACTTCAGCTGTGCCTACTGGTCGGGGTTCGAACCGGCAACCCTCTGGTTACAAGTCTGAAGCGCTAACCAGTAGGTCCCGGCTGCCCCCACAGACAGACAGACAGGTGCAGTTCTGAGGGGATTATGGTGGTAGTGAGTAAAAGGTTTGCATGAACCGAACTAACAAAGACTTACAGATACTCAGATACTCAGATTTGGTTTCTGACAATATTCTGGTTGCTGCAATTATTTATGATAAGCAGTTATTATTAAATTAATGAACATAATTAAAAGGTTGATATTAGTTAAAAACATATCAACATCTATGTCTGTATTTTATACATTTTTCAATTGTGCAATGAAACAATTGTTATCACAGTGGTACAATCATATTCTGCAGTCTTTTCACATTTTTCTTATACATGTACATGCAGCTTACAGTGTTGGTTTAACTAAATTCTATGTTCCCTGGGCAAATGTTCTACCACTTTGTTCTACCACTATGTTCTATGAGTCTCCCCTCAGGTGGAAAGTGTTGTGTGACCTGGTCAGACCTCAGGTGTAGAGAGCTGCTGACTCCTGCTTTCTCACTCACCTGCAACTCGCTGACCCAGGAACAGTGCCAGTAGGAGAGGCTGGCCCACTTCACAAACAGCATCCTCTCTGGGCGACCCTTTAAGGGAGGCTTGGCCAGGGGGTCAGCAGGCTCGCCGTCCGGCCCAGGGGGCAGCTCCGCAGGCAGGGGAGGGTCGCCCCACATCCAGTGCAGGATCTTCTGCACCTTACCTTTGAGAGGGGGACACTAGAGGAAAAGTCGATTTTAAGAGTTGATGAAATGCAATGTACAGTAATTTCCTGTATATAAGCCACATCGTGTATGAACCGCAGAACAGTGTTTATGCAAGTTAAAAAAAACAAAACCATATTAATACCATATTAACTGCCCCCGTGTATTAACCTCATAGCGGAAGAAATTTTGCAAAATCAATGTATAAACTGCGTCTAATAGTTGGGAAATTACAGTACTCCAATGTACTCCAATGCTATACAGAAAGAGTATCAGCTTGTTCAAATGCGACAATGACAAAGCAGCTGAGCGGAATTTCAAGGAGATATCAAAGTGTGACAGCCAAAGATAAATGACTGTGTTGATGCGCTTCAGTGAAGACAAGACTGAAGGTTGAATAGACAAAGATCACCTTGGAAGACTTTGGATTTCTGTTTTTGGTGACGCACGCTCTTCTTTCACTACCAAAATAAACAATGAGTCGGAGAGGTGATTTGAATGGAATTGACAAATGGAAATGACAGTTCCCTGTCATTTAGACTTAGTTAGCCTGCACTGAAAGAATCTCCTTCCAAGAAAATACAGAAGTAACTAGGTAGATAGAGGGTAGGATGATATAGTCTGTACGTGCTTAAAATTACATTGGGACTTAGGGGCCCAACAATTGCGAAACCAGACTATGATAAGAAGCATGCAGGAGTGAGCTCCACTAGCCTTTACAGGACCTTAACTGTCCACTGTCCCTTACCATACAGCGAGGGCACAGCCACTCTCCGTTGGGGATCTCGGGGAGGGGTGGGTTAAGGCAGTGGATGTGGTAAGAGGAGGGGCACGTGTCGCAGCACAGCAGCTCGCCGCCGTCTTTGCACACCCGACAGAACTCCATGTGGTCATCCTCCTCCTCGCCCACCGGCTCCTCTTCCTCCTCCTCTTCGTCCTTAGGCTCCCACTGTATACCTTCCTTCTCCTGAGGAGACATAAGAGAGACGAATCTCATGGGGTGAAGCGGGAGAGTATCTGCGGGGGGAGTCCTCGGATTTCTATAATAGCAGGTCATGTCTTTCCTCTACATGTGTGTAGTGAGGTGAAATAATGTGGTTTGCGGATGCAGTGTATGCAGACCAGCAATCATTGTAGGCAAGGGTGGATGTGGGGTGGAATTTTGGTGACACTTGTCTGCAAACAAACACAAACTTGACAGTGTTGGCTAATCGCTGCATATGTGTGTGTGTGTGTGTGTATGTGTGTGTAGAGCTGGCCCCCCTCCCCAGTGTCCCCCAGTCTTACACAGTGGGGGCAGCTCCACTTGCCCTCAGGGGCCTTCTCCAGTTCAGGCTCCAGGCACACCAGGTGGTAAGCGCGTGGGCAGGTGTCGCACAGGATGATCTCACCACCCTGCTGGCACACCTCGCAGTAGTCCTGGTGGTCCGTCTCATAACCATCGCCATCCTCTCCTTTGGGGACACACACACACCGGATTAAACCTCACATAAACACAGCCAATTACCATGTCTATGATCTTCATCACCATCCACCCTGGCAGTCTGGCAGTTCTTCAGAATCCTAAATGGCTTCATCACCATCTCCCCATGGGATGACTAACTGGAAAACTAAACCAACTGCTTATTCTGTGCCACTGTGTTTGTAAATGTTAAAGCAGCTTTACTTTTTGGAAAGCTACAGTAGGTTTTTATTTTTTGTGTGGCTGTGTGTAGTAAACGTCCACTGTGTTGAGGTCAAATTTCAGAAAGTGTTCCAACAGATTCTCTGATGCCTATTTCTTAGAGGCTCCCTGACCATCCCAAATTGAATTGCCCGCTGAGAGGAGTGAACATCAGGACTGCAAAAGCTGAACTGTGCATGGAGGACCACAGAGACCTTGAAATGTCTCAGCCTGTTTGTGAGATCGCTTTACTTAAGGCCATCTATTAAATAAATTCCCTGTCCATTTCTGACAGAAGGGCAACGGGAGAGAGTCCAGCCCCGGCAGCTGTCCTGTCTTCCGTGCTGGCACACAGAAACGAGGCGGGAGACGAGAGGGCACTCACTTTTCCTCTTCTTGCGGCCGCGTCGAGCAGCCGCAGCAGCCGTCGGTGTCATCGGGGGCTTCTTCTTGGGCGCCCCCGCGCTGTCCGAGAGGACGGAGGCACTGTGGATGCTGACATCATCCGGGAAGTCCGACTCATCCAGGAAGTCCTCCTCGCTCTGAGTGGAGACAAGAAAGTTCAACCCGCTGCAGCTTAAAGCCTTCAGACCCCTCCACACACACACACCTCAGACTAACGGTAAAGTGCATTAACTATTAACTAATCAAGGTTTTAACAAAGAGTTTAGCATGTCAAATAAGTTAATCACTGTCAAATATATTTATTTAGGTTAATATATGTGGCTGAAACAAACAAACAAACTAGAATTTTGATAACGGGTTTGTGTGGAGGTGAAAGGAGCAGGCTAAAGTCATTCTCACCGATGATGCCTTTTTCCTCTTGGAACTTTGGCCTGACTTGGATTTGGTCTTCTTGCCTTTGCCCTTCTTCTTCGTGTCCTTTACACTGCTTTTACTCTTCTTTCTAACCCCGGGCCCTGAAATCCAGTCAAGATGAGAAAACAACCGGCTGTAATCCTTAACAGATCCACATACGGCCCCTCGTTCGCATTTCAGGGGATCGATGGGACTTGGAGGGTTTTCTTCATGTTTTTTGTCTTTTTCTCCTGAACAAAATGTTACCATTTGCATGTGGAATGTTAAATACTCACAGCACTACAAGGAGAGATGCAAATACAATGTTCCAAGTAGCTCTGAACCTTGAAACTACTTAATAAAGAATCATATCTTAGGATTCTCTATTACTCTGACTTTCTGTGACAGATCTGTGAAGCTACTGGACAGGTCATCATACTTTTATTCTCACCTTTTCCTTCTTTGGTTTTGGCTTTTCTGATTGGCCCCGGCTGCAACGCCTGCTGGACGCTGCTGAGAGAAATGGGTGGCGACACGGTGACTGTTTCCACGGCAGCGGCCACAGCAGCAGCCACGGCCGTGGCAGAGGTGCCCTTGAAAGGATTGTTGGCACTGAACTCCCGCCACTTGGCCCCCAGTACCGTCATCATTTTGGACATGGGGATCTTGGGGTTCTTCTTGGCAATAAGGGGCCTGGGAAGAGGGGGGTATTAAAGGCAAAGACCTTACATGAGCTCAGTTAATTTGGGGACGGTCTAACAGCTTCTGTTGAACAGTCTCAGCGCAAATCCTCAGTTCATCTACAGTGCAAGTGGGCCAAATTCAAACCAAATCAATCATATTCTTAAGATAACATTTTTGCACTATTTTTGGACAAAACAAGCTCAGTCTCCCACCCAGCTGGGTCCTCTTTGGAGACAGCACACAAATAAACAGCTATTCCACTGGGACTAGCAGAGCGGCGGAGCTGCTACCTGAGGAACTGGCTGAAGGCTTTGTAGTTGGTGATGGTCTTGTAGTCCTCCTCAGAGAAGGCGTACTGCACATCCTCCAGACCCCACTCCAGCATCAGCTGACTCGAGGACTTTGGCTCCTGAGGAGAGGTGCCAGATGTCCCAACACACATTCATTCAAACACCACACACCTGCATCTAGTCTTTAGGGGGCAACAGAAATCTCCCAAGGAGATACAGGCCAGACATGTTACCTGTATTGGAATTACTAAGGGTCAAATCATCTGTTATTTGTGTTCTACATTAAAACCTCAAAACAATCTTTAAATTTCCATAAGCATACAGTACCTTCATATTCCCATCGTCATCATCGTCGTCATCTTCCTCCTCCTCCCTCTTCCTGCGTTTGGTCTTCTTCTCTTTCTTCTCCTTGGGCTTCTTCTTCTTCTTCATCGAGGCGTAGGTGCTGCTCTCGCTGCCGGACCTCTCCCGCCTGTGGTCGTCCTCGTCTCTGTCCGACGTGTCCTCATGCTCGCTCACGGCCACCTGCAGACAACGGCTACATCAAGTCCCTGTGTACTCCACAGGACTTCAGTGGATGGATGGATCTGTTCCTGTGTCCTCGTCATAGACTCGCCATGAGGAAATTGTCAAAGGGTACAGATACCCCCCACCCAAAGGCCCAGACAGAGCCCATGTAAATGGTCTATTGTTGGTTGGTTGTCCACAGTCCCAGAGATAAACATTGCAGCAGGACAAACAGTCAAGGAAACATTGTAAAGAGAGTGGCTACGTCCTGTGTGTTCTAGGAATCAAGCACACCTATTCGGACACTAAACATTGACTCAGGTACTCTAAGCAATGCTGGGTAACATCACTTCTGTTGACTTCCAGGTTGTTTTTGTTGCCGTTTTTGGAGCCTGGGCTGTCCACAGAGATCGCATTTTTTTACAGTGTATTCAGGACACAGACAGCTAGCGGTTGGTTAGGTGATGTTTGCAGCAAGTGACATAAAATGTATTAACCTAAAAAATGTGTGGCATCGCTTAGAGCACCTTTAAATAAACTGTCCTGAGGTTACTAAGCTATTAGTCTATGTACACTAAGTTGATAATTTAATCATGTGTATGTGTGCTGACATGACAAATATTAAAAAGACAAAGAGAAAATCACTCAAGTGAAGAGATCTTTTAAACTACATTGTACAACTAAGGCTAACTACCAATCAAGGGATGGAACAATACAAAATGTATCAGAGGTAACATCAGGCTGAAGTTCAGGCAGTGTATTACCCTAGTGGCTTGGATCAGACTTTTCCTAGGCTTGTGAAAGTGTATGCACGTGCGTGTGTGTGTGTGCCAGTGAGTCAATGTCCAACTGCTCCCAACAACCCGGCTGGCACCTTGGGTTTGTCTTGGCCATTATGAGGCATGTGTTGAGAGGATGTGTGAGCTGATTGCAAACTGATTTGAGAGACGAGCCACAGCCAAGTCGCTTTGCCACCCTCAGCTCGCGTCTTTAGTGGGAGTAGCACGCCAGGCCAATCTTATTAGTGCCTCTGCTAGCATTGCCATGGCTACATCTGGGCATTAATGAGTGTGATCGAGTTCAGCCTAGAGCTTTGAATAGGTGTGTGCGTTATTACCAGGAAAAAATAAATAAACTGTATAGTGTGCGTGTGTTTCTCAAAAATGGAATGAACAGAGAGAAAGAGGGAGAGAGGGGGGGTGGATAGAGAGAGAAAAAAAATGAGGAATAGATTTGCATATGTATGTACACATTAATGAGTTTGTGTTTGTGTGTGTGTGTAGGAGAGCTGTGTGTGTGTGTGTGTGTGTGTGTGTGTGTGTGTGTGTGTGTGTTTATTGTTACAGAAGTAAATGAGTGTGTTTGCGTAGGGCTGTATGTGGGGGGTAGACACATACACATGCCTGTTCTCCAGCTGTGGGGCTTTCATCCTACAGAGTGTGTGTTTGTGTGTATGTGTGTAAGTGTGTATGTCTACACATACATGTTTACATGTCTGCCATGTGTGGGAAGAGTCATGTGCCCATGGCAACTTTGTGCATTTATGTGTCTCTGTGTACTTTGTGTGTGTGTGTGTGTGTGTGTGTGTGTGTGCATTTTGTGTGTGAGTGTGTGTGTGTGTGTGTGTGTGTGTGTGTGTGGTGTCGTGTCTGGCTTAGCAGAGCGGGTTGGGCCTCTAATGCGGCAGAGCGCGCAAGCCCAACCAGCAGCCCATCTGTGTTGCTATGGCGACCAAACTGTGCAGTGTCTGGTTTTCTCTCTCCCTCCCTCTCCTACACCCATTCTCCCCCTCTTCCTCTCTCTCTCTCTCTCTCTCTCTCTCTCTCTCTCTCTCTCTCTCTCTCTCTCCTCATTTTCTCTTTCCCTTCTCTGCCTCTCTCTCTTTCTCCTCTTTCCCCTCCATCTATGTCACTCTCCTGCACCTACTCTCTCTCTCTCTCTCTCTCTCTCTCTCTCTCTCTCTCTCTCTCTCTCTCTCTCTCTCATTCTGCTGCAGCTGCCAATGGAATGGCGCCATCCAATCACATGCGTTTGCATAACGAGCTTGTTATGCAGAGGCTCCATGCTTGCAGTGCCTGTGTTCTAGAGCCCGTCTAGACAAATCTCATTTACGCACCGAGGGGAAAGAAAGGAGAGAAGAGGGGAGAGAGGTGAGGGGAGGGCTAGGTGAATGAAAGAAAGAGACAGACCGAGAGAGAAAAAGAGAGAGGGAGGGAGGAGAGTGAGCAGAGCCACCTAAGATGCAGAACTAGAAGCACAGAGGGCAAGCCAGTGAGGAGAGTGGGGTGCAAGGTTTCACCAGCAGAGGAGAGGAGAGAGGGAGAGAGAGAGAGAGAGAAAGGAGAGAGAAAAAGAAAGGCGAATGTTAATGGATCTGATGAGTGCATCATGACGAGTGAGTGAGGCCGCGGAGAGGACGGCGAAATCAACCGCATTTCCATAACGACTCATTTGGCCTTGAACTGGTTAGATGTGAGCATCGCGCCATGTGTGTGTGTCTGTGTGTGCGTCTGTGTGTGTGTGTGTGTATTTCGCTGAGCGTGTGCATCTCAAGTCACGTTTCTCACACTTGTGTGCATGCGCCAGTCACAGAGCTGCTACCCAAATGCAAGCAAGCTCATTAACGCCTGCTGGAGAAACATAGAACACAGAGGGGGGCAACGATCACAACACTCTTTCAGAGAAAAGACGCTGTGTTGATGTTAAGGCATCAGAGAGACAGTATCCTGGGAGTGATAATCAAGTGACTTAAAGGCCTATGTTCTTAACAATTTAACTGGCACTTAAGCTTACAGTACCCAAGATGAAGAGATACATGTCAGCATGCTGACTCAGTCACCTGAAGTAAACACACTGAGCCTAAAACACAACAGTCCTTCCAAAAAATATATATAATGAAAACTGTGGTCAGGCCACTAGTCAGAATCCAATAATCTCACTCAGGTCCGCACCAAAATAATCAGCCTCGATCTGCATCATCTGGCAAACTCTGGTGCAGTCCCACTGGTGAGAAAGGAACCCGAACCAAGCAGGACCAAAACGATTCAATAACGCTGAATCATGGGAATTGAGGCAATGAATTTTACACTGTACTGTTATCCTTTCCTATCTAGCCTACGGTACAACAACATGCATTTGAATGATGTAATATCAGAAAAGACGTGTATTCGTAAGAGACACAGTGTCAGATTTGGTCGGACTTCAAGTTTGGAACACACAGCTGTCCATTTTCAATGACAAAATGTAATGATCATAAATGCAATAGAAATATGAAAATGAGTTGGATAGCTAGATGAAATTGCTTGCGTGTCTATGTGTACAGCAGTGCATCGATATATTATTAGTCTCACATATTGTCGCCTATTTCGACACAGTTAGATCCGGTGGAACTATTTATTAATTACTGATTGGACGAGAAGCATTCCATGCGTCATCACGAGTGGCGATATCCTAGGACTTCCCCACTCAGCCGTTGTACCGCTAACGTTAGTAATCACTCCGCATATTGCATTGAATCATCCAATATGAACATCCCATTCATTCAAAGAAAGACAGCAGCGATGTCGTACAGACATGTAAGTAGGCTATACCAGAGGTTCTCAATTTTGTTGGTTCCATGGAAGAGAAGAATGGGGGAGAAAATATTCTGAGGGCTTTCTGAGGGATTCTGAGGACCCCCTCATAATCGTACAAATTAAGCATACAGTATGCCATTTGTATTCTCTGAAGTTGTGGCCAGGTTCACTATCCTGTGTTTTTTGGCAAATGTATAACTTTTATCAACTTTAGATTTTGCATCACCTGACTCAAACATTTCTCCACGTTCATTAGCTAGGTAGTTGGCAAACAAACCATCTAAGCAGCAGTAGGAATGATTTAAGATAAATGTTAATGTGGGTGGGAGCAAATAGACACAATTTACTTGTTTTATTGGTAGAAAGGGTCATCATCTGTAGATATGAATTTTTAAAATGATAAACCACAACTTTATCATTTAAAGCCAATTATTTCGCGGACCCTTTGGCTATGGGTTGCGGACCCCTACCCCAGGGATCTCTAGACCTCACTTTGAGAACCACTGGGCTATACAAGTCACTGTACGCACAAGCCTTTCACTGAACTTGACTCTCGAGTGGGAAACACCAAGGCCAATATTAGAACTATTTTTGTGGGAGGAGGATGAACAAACAAAAATCTAAATAAGCAATAGAAAACCATCTTTAAACTAAATTAGTTGTTAATGGAACTGTTGTAGAAAGGCAATATGACACGAATGGGAGTGGTGTTGGTAGAGGGTATCGCCACGGCTGTAATTGCCTTCGACACTCAGCTTTCGGCCTCGTACCTACGGCCGATTTACAGCCGTGGCGATATCCTTGACCAACACCACTCCCACTCGTGTCACATTGCTTAAATAACCAATTTCCAGGCTCAAGATCAGCCAAACAATCTCTAGGTTCAAAATCAACCCAAGTGAGTTTGCCATTGTGAAATAGTAAATGGCACCTTATATTTTGAAGATCTACCAAATGACCAATGACTTCTCTTCCCTAATAAATTTGGGTCCATTTCAATGTGAAACTGAACCAAACCTTCCACATGTTGCAACATTGTAACAATTTATTCCCTTCTGCGAACCAAAGTAATCTAAATGCATGTCTGAAAACGCCCTTAGAAACTGGCAGTGAGTCTCAGTAGTTCTTTTGTTTCATATTTATTTTCCTTTTATTTCTTATTTTTTTTAACTGAGCCCCTACTCTTTAGCTGGTCTCTCTCTCTCTCTCTCTCTCTCTCTCTCTCTCACACACATCACTCACACATGCACACACACGCACACACAGAGGGAGAGAAAAAAAAAAAGAGAGAGCGCAAACTCCCCTTGGTCAAAGGACTACCAAAACCTCGCTGACATCAAACTAATCTGTGATGACAAGACATCGGCCGCCCACGTGTTGATCCTCCAGTTGTCACTCCTCCTCTGTCCCCCTCGTCCCATGTCCCTTTGCCTGCCTGCCTGCCTTTCTCCCTCCATCCCTCCCCTCTTCCCTCCCTCTCTCCTTTCCTCTCTGTCGCTCCTGTACTGGCCTCGGCATCCCTGCTGCGCTGCCGCCGTGCACTGACCTCCATTGATCTGCGCTCGTGTCTGACACAATACTTTGGGGCGGCTCACGACAGGAAGTGGCAGAGCACTGATCGCCGCGCGAGACGAGACCTCGCTGCCCTCGCACAAACTGTTGGCAGGACTGGAGGGGATAGAAGGGAGAGGAGACGGGGGAAAACTGTGTGCGTCAGATAGAGAGAAAGAGAGGAGACATGGCAAAGAGGGAGACAGAGAAAGAGGAGAAGAACAGAGAGAGAAAGAGAGAGAGAGACAGAAACAAACAGTGTAGGAGGTGTGTTGAGACCTTGAGGTTGAGTTGAATAAAGGAAAAGTAGAGACATACAGGCTTCACTCAAGGTGGTGAATACCACTCAAATTAAATGCCATAGGGCCCTTTTACCAGAGCTGGAAAGGGTGCAAAATTATTTTAGTGTAATTGTCCCATTTACACATGTGTGGGGCCCTCAGAAGAACCAACTTTGGGTTCCAGGAACCTTTTTGATACATATTTTGATACCTATAAACTATACTTTTCTTACTTCCAGGCAGCAATAACGTGGAGCTTCTGCACTAAATGCCAGAGACGCCTCAAAGCTTCATGGAATGAGAGTGAACGTGAATAAGTGTGCCATGTTTTGATACTGGCAGCAGGCAGAGCGCAAGGGAGAACTATTTTTAGATTAGAGGAAAAACAAGTCTTAACAAAACGTTAAATTAGATTACAACAAAATGAAAGACCAATGATGAAGCATGAATCCCTGCTTAGAGAAAGAGACTTACTGGTAAAAACATTTGTGTCACCAATTTGAATAGGAAAGGAGATTTGTTTAGTTTATATCCTTGTGGCCATACAGAAGTATTTCAACTGACTAAATATCCAAATTTAGAAATGAGACCTACAATAGCAACCAAGTGACTCTGAAAGACATGCACGTACAGTACATGTCCTGCTTGTAACAATTTATTTATTTTAAAGCAACCAGTAACTTCCTAAGATGTGTTTCGTTGTTCTTCTGAAGTATATTTAGCTTACTCGGAACCTTCTGAATCAAGATGGAAAAATGCCTGTCTCATTCTTGCCACTTGTGTATTCTGAGCAAACAAGCAGACAGGGAAGGAAAAGCATGGATAAAGAAAGCAGGCAGCCTCTTAAAGGGTTGATAAAAACCTCCACAAATCCGAACCACTACTCAGGGTTGAAATTTCACTGATATGCAAAGTCTGTTCACAAGCACCAAACAATAATCTCATTACGTTTAATCTCATTAAGTTAATTTGGTAATTTCATACCACATTGAAAATCTTAGGCGCCTCCAGGGTAAACAGACGGACACATTTAAACTGGACAGAACTGAAATCTCTGCAAAGTTGCAAAAACTATAGCGTCATAGAAGTGCATAAATGCATAAATGTCCATCAACCATTTCAGTGCTGTTGCACCCTTGCTTCTGCAGGTCTACTGTTTGCATGTGCGCATGCACCACAGCCCTTGTGCTTTTACATTACAGACTTCAAGAGTTCCCTGCTTAAACAGAACTCTGTGACAACGCCTTTGATGTGTTTTATTCATGGCGACAGTGCTCAGTGAGAGAGAAAGGTTTCGTGCTGCTGGTACAAACTCACTGTCTACATGCCATGATCTAATTGCCTCAGAAACTTCACCTGTCAGGCTGCATAACCGACTACAGTGACACACAAACATGCACGCGAACACAAACACACACACACACACCCACACACACACACACACACACACACACACACACACAGCCTGGAGAGGGAATGAAGGGGACACTCTACAAAAACAGTGTTTGCAAAGTCCAGTCCAAAGTGGCAGATAAAGAGCACAAAGGTCAGATAGAGAGAGAGAGATGTCAAGGAAAGGTATCAGGAAGAATGTGAGAGAACGGCTTAAAAGGGGGTGAGTGAACAATTAAAGTAGAGACTGACTCTGGAACAGTTTTAATCTGGCACCGATCCACCAGACGCCATGCACTCTGTGGTGCTACCACTACATACCTAAAACCTACGGCAAGCACTGGATGCAATATCGACAGCACACAGGCCATCAGTGAGTAGGCGAAAGAGACCCAGGGCTATATCTTAGACTTTACACTAACCCCCTCTCAAACACAAGACAACAAAGAGCAATAACCCCATGTGCTAACAATGCAGACTGACAGACTACGTTCAAAAGCCATAACCCAGGGTGTTGTAGACCAAAACACACAGGCACAGTGAAGGAAATAACACTGAGAAATAACCTATAGCCCTGAACACAAGATTGCAGAGAGAGAGAAAGAGAGAGAGAGAGAGAGAGAAAGAAAGAGAGACGCAGAGTCTGTATAGCTCACAGCCTACACCTACAAACATTCTTGTATGGTGGCCAAATGTCCAAAGATCTTTCACTATCTTAATTGAAAGCAAACAGATGTTGTTTGGAAATTAGTTCGAATCACTATTCCATACGAAATCCCCCTGAGACACAATAGGACAAAAAATGACTCATCAGGTTACTGTGAAAAGAAAGAAAGTGCCTATTGTTTTCCTGCTAATGCTCGGTTTGTTCCAAGCCACCCAGTTTGGCGTAGTAATTACAACCATATGTTGCTCACAGGCACTGCTTTACGTTCAGTCTACTAAGATGCTGAATGCATTTGAGTGGGTTTTCAATTACACTGAACTTGTATGTTGTAAGGTAAGAGAAAGGGCATTCTGCTGGTCACCCAATACAATTCCATAACACAATATTTCAGAATAGAAAACAACCAACTGAGAATTGGTCTGGTCCCGATCAGTTCATTTTCGCTTTCCAAGGGGTGTAACAAACGGTTAAATTAAAATGAAGTTGTTACAATAAACTCTTACTGAATCCTACTGGAAATACTAAAAACACATATTTCTTTTAAATTAAGGTTTTTTTGGCAGTTATTTATACATTTTTTAAAGAAAATACATGTCCGTGTCAGCCACTGGTTGTGTCTAAAAGTGCAATGGTGTTCCTCTATCGGTCATTGTATAAAAGCCACCTCATATAGGATAAGTGGTTGTGACTGGCCTGGCCAATTTTCGGCTAGGTGGAAATCAACTTCAATGGGAGAGTGTCCAGACAGGTCTGCAAAAGCAAATGTAATGAACTAAAAGGATTCATCTGGTTCCCAGGCTAGTGGCCACCTACTTTTCCATATGCATGTCCAACGGCCCAAACCTCTCATCTTACCTCTTTTTTCTTCTTCTTGACCTTGGGCATCTTCCCCTCTTTTAGCTTGGCCGGCTTCTTCTTCTTCTGCTCCTTGAGGGACTCGTCATCCGAGAAGAACCGGTCCAGAGGTGAAAGCGGGACCCTTCGGCCAGCACTTTCCTCATCCTCATCTAGGAGACACACACAAACACAAAATCTAAGCCAAAAAGAGTCAAAAACAAATTACATTTATATACAAACACGGGCATCTTGATCATTGCTTTGTTTATCTTTTCTAGAGCATGTGTTCAACCCATCATCGCTCAGTTACGTCATTTAGATCACTTATGGTTCCCAGTGTGCTAGGAGAGTAACTACCTTGAAGTAGCAGTCCCTCAGAACAGCATTCTGAGAACTATAATAGTCCTCAATTCCTGCAGTGCGGACACACAAAAAAGGCTGTACTTTCTCCAGCAGTTCTAAGAACTATGAAAAAGTTCCTCTAATCCAAAAGCACTCACAGACAGCAGCAGCAGCAGCTGCAGGCTCCACATAAAGCTGGACTCTTCTCAAACCCCCTTCAGCATCATCAAATAATTACAAACTCACCTTTGTTTCATGTTTTCAAATTTTAGTAATTGGATGCTGGGGTCAATTTTCTGATCCTCTGGAAATGTGTTTTGGCCTATGTGCATAAACAAAGATATCCAGGAATTTTGGTTAGGCAAGAGTTAAGATTTGAATGCCTTTAAAAGTAAGTCATGCTCCACCCACAAAAAAAAAAAACGTCTGGTTCTCCTTGTGAGCATCTGTACTGCTCTACCCCCCACAAGGTCCTCGGGAATCAGTGATGAACCACAGCTCACCCTACTCCACGACCTGAAGAGCAGAGTAGTGAGTCACCCTCATTGACTGTGTGCTGCACTCCTCTCTGTATGCGCTTTGCGTCGCGTGCCTCCCCCTGCCTATCAACCACGTATGGACGACTACAACAGGCCCGAGGAGAAGACCCCAGTCTGGCTCCGCTCAAGTGCCAGGAGTGCTGCGGAGTAGAAAGGGCAAAAAGGCAACAACGACAAGAGTGCTGCGGAGTAGAAAGGGCAAAAAGGCAACAACGACAACCACCCCCAAAAAACACCTCACGGTGGCCGGGTGGGTGCAGAGCAGGAACAACAACGGCGGTCCTGTCGTTACTGCCTGTTTACTTTCACAAAGTAAACAAGAGTGGCGGTTCTGTAAGCGATGGGGGACCTGGTGTGTTAAGCACCACCAGAACGGGTCAGACAGAGAGAGCAGTGGAGAGGGGGGAGAAACCAGGAGACTGTTCAAATAGCCAGACAGCACTTGTCTCTCGCTGTGTGTGTGTGTGTGTGTGTGTGTGTGTGTGTGTGTGTGTGTGTGTGTGTGTGTGTGTGTGTGTTGTTCTCAGTGCAGACCTCTGGCTGTGAAATAAGCAGCATGGGTATTGAAAGTCGATCAGGTCCCATCCAACCCACCCCAACCTCCACAAACACACAACAGCGGCCTTATCATCAAAGCTTACTGAGCCTGAGGAGAGGCACTGGAGGAGAGGGAGAGTGAGGAAGGGGTGTCAAGAAAGAGGAGGAGATTTGGTGGAGGTGGTGGGTGGGGAGTTCCCCAGTCTCCTGGACGCTGTCCTTAAAAATCCACTTAACCTCCATTTAGCCACCCAGAGAGGCAGGGTATGCGTGTGTGTGTGCGTGTGTGCGTGTGTGCGTGTGTGTGTGTGTGCGTGTGTGCGTGTGTGCGTGTGTGCGTGTGTGTGTGTGTGTGAGGAAAAAAAGAGAGAAAAAAAGAGCTGCCTCCTTTCTGCAGTTGAAGATCGTTTCCAGCCCCACTGGGCACTGGCGCATTTACATTCTGTGGAGAGTCCCTCTCCCCGGCAAGCCAGCTTGTTGGAAGGTTTGATCCTCACTCCCCCACCAACACCAACACCACACCATCCCCTGCCACCTATCACCTTGCTCTTTGCATCGTGCATAAACATTGGCGGGTGCCTGCGAAGCGACGCATATTTAGGCCAACGCGTCTGCAAAACCTCACAGGAGGTGCTTTCATGTCTGCCGAACACGTCTGCTGCCTGCCAGGCACGTCATGCTAACAACTCAGCCGGCTTCACATCTTCCTTTCTTTCTCTCTCTCTCTCTCTCTCTCTCTTTCTCTCTCAGCCCCGTGACTCTTGGTGCAGATGATGCAACAAGACGAAGGCAAAACGTCTTTTTTTCATCCTTTGGTTTCTTTCTTCTTTCTCTTTTTTATACTCCTTTTTGGTTAAACTACTGAGATGTCCAACAGCAGCCTGTCTATTTGATTCAGGGAGAGGAAGGTACCTCAGCCTGGCAGAGATGACGGCTCATTCTTTTTTGCATGAGCTATTCGATGAGTTAATTTTGAAAAATTCCAATCAAAATTCCCCGGAATCCTCAGTGTACTGGGACCATTCAGGTTCAAGTAACCCGCAGAGACACACACACACACACACACACTCTTTCTCTCTCTCTCTCTCTCTCTCTCTCTCTAGTGGGTTCCCAGTGAGCTCTGCAGAAAGCTTCCATTCAACCCACGGGCACACGGAGCCGTGATTGAGAGCGGATCAGGCTGGCACAGAGGGGAAAGACCCCCGTAAACACTGCTGGCTCTGGCACGGGCATTAGCACAGCGGAGGGTCCGTCTGTGCCAGGTGTGGAGAGGATGTCTGTGTGATCAACAGAGTGATGGGTGGGGGGAGAGGGAATGGGGGGGGGGGGGGGGTCAGGTACCTGGCACCGAGCTACAAAAGGAATCAAGCAGTGGCAGGCAAAAACAGCGAGTTCAGAACGCCAGATTGGAGGAGCGAACGTAGGCGGCAGGGCGGTTCTGACCTTCTATGAAGGGCTCGGCCACTGGCACACTCCATTAACCTAGAGATTCACAGCCAGGGGTGGAGGTGGGAGGTGGGGCTCCCTCCGTTAAAAAAAGAGGAACATTTATGGCAAAACGTATTACTCCCCTGACAGCACGCATATGGAAATGTGCACAGTAATGGCGTCCCCAAACACTAATGTGGAGAAGATGCTCCTCGTTTGCTCCTCGTCAGGACAGCTAGCTCTAATAACAGACTAATTCTTCGCCTACCCAAGGATCAAACCAGACCACAGAATCCTTGCTAAACAGTGATGCATCCACAACACACACTGTGGAACGCATACGATCACTGTAAAATAAACATGCACGGAGGCACTAACAATACAGAGGTGCACTAAACTAATAAAATCACAAGAAGACAGACGCACCACAAACCTCATGATAAATGGCTGAAATCAATACCTTAGAATAGAGAATATTTGAAACAAAGAGTCAAGGCATGGTATGAGTGTGTGAGTAAAGGAGAGAGGAGGAGATTGGCTAAAACAACTGTCAAGGTTAGAAAAATCAGCACAAAAGACCAAAATGGGTCCCTATTAGCATGTAATTGGCACAGCCCTGAAAACATTAATTTGGTAAATAATTAATAACAGTCCAATTGGTGGTCCGAGTGGATGTGGAGCTGAGTGAATGTGTCTAAAATCAGTGTTTTTCTTTAGGATATTTCCAATACACAGATGTCAATTTTGTCATAAAATAACTATGCGCATGCACACATTTATTCCTCAACTAGATCAAGCTGTAGCAAAAGGAAATGGGATGGATTGCTATTTTCCAGTGCTGTAGCAATGCTGCAATCTGCCATGATGTCTATTTGAGGACGCTTTTTTTTTTCTTACCACAAGAACACAAAGGCATATATTATAAGCTCATAAATTATACGCAAGCGCACACAGTGACACATATAATGAACACACACTCATGCACACACACACACAGACACACACAAGCACAATTCCCCCTCTCTCTCTCACACACACACACACACACACACACACACACACACACACACACACACACACACACACACACACACACACACACACACACACACACACACACACACACACACACACACACACACACACACACACACAGAGCGATGCAAAACTGATGCTCAGGGAATGGGGTGTCAGCTTCCATTGCACGACATCCATAAATAGCCCCCCACCAATCAGTATGATGACTTCTGTAGGCACACGAAAGCCTGAGATAATCTTTCAATTTCTGACAAGGACGAAACTAAGAGGAAGCCAAAAGTGGAGGGTCGTGGTCAATGTTACACCAGGGCAGAACTGGAACAGTAGGGCAGAGGACACCAGTTAGGGCATTTTTTAAAGATGGGCCAGCAGACAAATACAGATTGAACTGAGATAAACACACACACACACACACACACAAAAATAATAATAATAATAATTTCACATCCGTTTGGGGTCTAGACTGAAAGGGACACGCCAAATATGGAACAGGACCTCCTGTGCCTAAAACAAAGATGGAAGTATATTATCAGCATAAAGCAAATGTACTGTATAGTGTGTGTGTGTGTGTGTGTGTGTGTGTGTATGGGGGTGGTGGTATTGGAAGAATAAACATATTTGCAAATTAAATACCTAAATGCATTAATATGTTTATACAGTGTTTTTCTCATTTATTTCATCTGCCTACATTTCCACAAAGCCTCTATTCATCTTATTTAAGCCCTCCGTTATTTAAGACATGCATCAGTGATCACTTTATCCCTCAGTGTATGGCTTGCAGTCATGTGTTCTTGCTGCAGTAGGGAAGTACAGCTAACCTGTCCTTCACCATCCTTCTTATAGTTGGCTTCATTATGGACCGACCATCAAGTTGAGATAGCTCTCAAAAGTGTCCTGATGTAAGATGGAAGTAAAGAAAGGGATACAATGCATTTTGGTGTGTGTGAGTTTGAGAGAGAGAGAGAGAGCGAGAGCGAGAGAGAGCGAGCGAGCAAGAGGCAGGGGTTGGGGGGTGGAGAAAATGCAGTTTCCAAATCAAATTTTAAATGCGACACCTCTGACTAAAATATGAACTAATAATCTACTAAATGGATTTCCTCTGGTTACCAAGACTACGCTTCACTCCTTTATTGTTACTAGAAAAATTGCAAGTCGGCCAATGTTATGTACTAATGTTCGATTCTATTGAGCAGCTCAAGGTGGCCTAGTGGCACAGAAAATGAGGGCCAGAAAAAAAACACTCATAATCTTGCCTATACATATAATCCTACCAGCACAACAGGAAAAACCAAAGAACAACCAAACTCCCACAGCCCCCAGTACACAATCACCATCACACAGGTTCAACCATCATTTATGCAACACAAGATGATCAACATAGACCACCTCAAAGTCACCAATCTACTGTACACTACAGTACATGCAAACCTTCAAAAACCGCAAAAGCAATGCCTTCCACTGTAGCCCCTTATACTGTCCTTGTTTCACACACACACACACACAATTAATTCAGCAGGGCCCAAGCTGGAGGCAAAAAACTATGAATGTATTGATTATATTGACTGAGGTGACATGGGGGTATAAACAGCACACAGCAGTGGCTGGGGCCTTGCCATAAAGACACTTCATCACTTCACCCCAAGCTTTGGCTCTGGCTCCACAGTAACCACCCTCAGAGATTTGAGGCAGTTCACTGACTGATGAGCCTCGCTCAAGAAGCAGCCGAGGACTCCCTGCTCCTCTCCCTCACACACACAGGCAGAGAAAGTGTAAACAAAACAAACACAGCATTTGAGAGGTGTGGTAGTAGCCTACCCCAGCACTGTCCAGCTTGAGGTGGCCTGTGACAAAGGGCACTGAATGGCCACACAAACAACTTAAAAACAGCCTGTCCTTACGCCTCAAGCACAATCAAATGAAGGTTACCACAGCCAACATATCGCTTCTGAGAGGAAAGGCCATTAAAACACTGACCAAAAAGAATCTATTTCCCCAGTTTTTTTTTAATTGGTGTGTGTGTGTATGTGTGGAGGGGGTGTAGGCTAGTTGTTCCCCAAGCAGAAATCAGCTTGACCTAGATTTGATAATGAAGTTTGGTCCTATGTAACCTTGGAAAAGCTCCACACTACTCAGACCATCACAAATAAATGCAGACTGTGGGGAAGGGTGAGCTGTCCAGCTGAGTCCTGAGACGTTGTGGCCAATGTTTTCTTGTCACACGTGGCTTGAGCAGTCACATGAGCCAGAATTTCTCCACAGCAAACCGGCGCTCATATCCCAACTTTTGCCTTCAAATCTCCTTAGGCGTGCGCACCATAAAATATCCCTCCAGAACACAGTACAAGGTTAAGAATAACTAAGCTAACACTTATCTGGAAACGGTAGACACATAACCAGCATACGGCATAGCCTACTTGGGCAAAATGACAGTCGATGGTCTATAAACTAAATACAATACTGGCCAACATCAACAACACTGCAGATTTGTTAAGATACATAATATCCGTGCATACTGAAGCAAAAACAAAATGGTGTGCATGTATCCAATTCGTATGCAAAAACGTCTGTTGATAGTGGTGCAAATAAAATGGAGTTGATGGGAGTATCACTATATTCATACTACATAAGGTTTTAGAGGGATAGAATGGGTCAGGGTTCGCTAAACTGTCCGTTTTTCAGCACAGATAAATCGTTTAGAGACTGTCAAATAACTATTAGTGCAATAGGCTTTTTTCGTGATTTCGAGGAGCTGGTGTCACACTGTCCACGCTAGTGTGAAGAGAAGGAATATCACAGGTCACGCTTTATAGTAATTTAGACTGTGCACCGATGCGTACTGCGCCCTGTCGCCCCCCTTCTCCCAAAGTCTACAATAACGTAGGGCAAGCCCTTTTCCCCGCATTCAACTAGGCGTAGCAGTGGCACATATCTGAAGGGCAGAAACTCCCCTCCCCTGCCACTTTCCTCCCTCACCTGGTATTTCGTCTTCAAAATCCATGTCGTCTTGCCCCTCGTCTTCATTGCTTAGAGAGCCAGGCATCTTTACTGCATAACCAAATCACACTCACGCCAAGAATGAAGTACTGAAACTTAACCCTCAGAATACCACTGTGTGCTCTAAATGTTTCGAGAAAAAAAATGGACACGTCCGGTCAGAGCTTTTTTTAATATCAGGGAAAAAACGATAGCTGTCCTATTTCTAAATCACCGACAAAAAAAAATCCTTTCCTTTCCCCCTCTTCTCTATCCAAATCCTCCAGTCTGAAAATAAGAGAGACAAAAATGGAACACACATGCCCAGATTGTGACGTCTGGTCTGTTGCCATGGCAATCCATCCCATAATTTTCCACACAACTAGTTAGTCATGCTCCCCTAGTTAGCACTTTTACTAGTAGTGTGCAGTGCTGCAAGTGGCTATGGCAGTGCATGCTTCAACCTCGCTTTGCCCATTTTCCCTGTAAAGTCCGTAGAATCTGAGGTTACATCAGGCTGGAGAGGAACTTCCCTCAAATCTTAGCGTAGGCTACATTTCCTCCAGTAAACTGCCACTCGGGAAAACGGTTCCTTTTCCTTCTCTACGTTGGAGGACTTCTTACTCTATGACAAGAGCTGTAACAGCAGAACCAAACATGCAACGGTACATTATATTGTCCATATAAGACACGTCACATGTAATTAATAATGTTTGTTTTTAAGAGAAACAAAATGGGATCATTATTACTCCATAACTTCACGTTAGTTGGACTGGGACAACGACGGACAGCAGAACAACCCACAGCTACTTTAGACTTCTACACAGGTGTCTGATAGCTTCCGTCGCGTTCCGAGAAGGCAAAGCAATGGACCGACCGTTTGGAATGCGTTTTAGAAGCGTCGATAATGATGCAACAAAGGCGAAAACCTAACAATTTGCCACAATGTTGCGCACTTCAGTGGAAAGACTAAACACGTCTGCCAAATTTTACTCACTTAAGATTGCATGATGTTAAGACGATACTTTATGGCTTTAGAGGACAAGCGACGTCACATCAGTAGTTGTCAAGGTTACCGATGCCCGACTCCACTGTGTGCGAGTACCGGAAACAAAAGAGCATCTGAATAGGACCTCAAGTTATAGTCTATGAATAGGACGCTTTACGCGTGCATCAGAACAATTGACCAGGTAAGTTTACCCAATTAGTATGTGCCAAAACGCGTACATGTCGGTAAAATGTACGATCTAATAGCAAACTGTATAACGTTACAAATAGCGTAACCAGTGTCAAAGCTGAAATCCAACCTTCTATTAAGTTGTCTTATTGGCCTGCTTATATAGCCAAATACATACACTTGTCACTATACAGTCGGATTTACGTTATTAATTAATAAAAGCATTTGTTACTCTGCAACAGTCTCTGTGCTCGGTTAATTGACGAAATAAAGACCGCTTTAAACAAGACACCTGTTCTTTTGAAAATTTATTGTTTACAAAAGAGCGGTATGGATTTAATCTTCGTCCTCTTCCTCCTCCTCGTCCTGGTTGATCTGGAAGTAGCGTAGCTCGTAGCTCTCCTTGGTGTTTGCCACAACACGCAGCCAGTCTCGCAGGTTGTTTTTCTTCAGGTACTTCTTGGTCAGATATTTCAGGTACCTATGAACGACAAGATTTACACTTTAACACTTGTCAAGTAGAGGAAAACAAAATCACTTCAGTACAGATTTGACACTCACCATGAGCTAAAGTTGTTTTTAAGCCTTTATTAATTAATTAATAATTACATTTTCAAAATATCACTGGCAAACAACGTGTTTGTGTAGATTTTGAAGCTTTAAAACTGAGACTATTATTAGTCCCACAGGACAGAGCATGGTACACATCCCTGTGTAGCTCTCATGACAAGCCAACCTCAGCGTTTAAAAGCAAGTGTCTGGTAATACTTATAGATTATGAATATGGCACAACCCTGAGACACAGCCGTAATGAGAAAAATATTTAAATGCCATGACTCTTTAGCCTGGTCCTACCAGACTCGTACATTTCATAATGTACAGAGAGTTGAACCTTGAAGGCGAGTACTCTGTTGAAGTTTAAAACTACTGGATCTGCCCAGAGCCACTCTGGATCTGCCATAACTGGATCTCCTCCATGTAGGAGGGAGGAGCCAGGCTAATGACTATTTGGAAAAAAACATTTATACAAACTCTTCAAAGCCAAACTACTGATGTAATTTTGTTGAAATGAAATAAGTATATATACTCTTTTGATCCCGTGAGGGAAATTTGGTCTCATTTAACCCAATCCGTAAATTAGTGAAACACACTCAGCACACAGTGGACACGCAGTGAGGAAGCACACACTAATGCCGACGCAGGAATTAAATGCATATTAAACGGTGACAAGACATCTCAGTGGCAGGACCCTACAGTTCTCAAGTTTGATAATCAAACCACTTAATCAGCCTGATTTAATCATCCTATAAGAATGTCACATCACAACACTTAAATGGCCATGTTGGCACTTGTCTTCGGTGAAGATATGTGCATTCTGTGTAACAGTCTGATTTGTAGACCTAGGCCTACTATTTATTGTCAAAGAATAGCTGAGAAGAGTTATAAGGTTCATGTTATACATGTTACCCTCCTATTCTCGGGCTGATAACTCCGAAGTTCAGAAGCACCTCACAAATTTCAGTAAACACTCAATTTCATTGAGCTGGATTTCGGTGTAATTTCTTTAACAAGGGCCTACATCTCAAAGTACAACAATCTCAGATGTAGAATTCATCAGCCAAACCAAACTATCACGACCCTTGCTTTTGGACAAGTAAACAGGAAAAGGCACACGTGTTATCTGGGACACTTATTAAATGCATTCTCTCCTCTCATCTGCATGGGTGAAAAGTGAAAAGTGCAGTGTATAGCAGAAGAGTAGACTGCATTTCTTCAAAAATGAAAAACTCTGTTCAGTCAAGGAACTGGTAACATTGTCTAATTTGTAGAAATAATTTATCGGTATTTTTTTCTTGACAGTATGTGTAATTTGTTTACCATTATAGCAAGCCTCTAAAAAAAATATAAAATTCTGAATGAATATTCATGAGCAGCTCTTCAAAAGGTAAATTGCTAAAAAATGATGTGACTCCTTAAACTTTCTCCTGGAAAAAGTTCTGAGAGAAACCTATAGTCATATTTATAGGTTGATTTGCAGTGTAACATTTTGATGAGTAAGGGATATCTGGCTTTCATATTGAAATGTATTGTTTCAGTACAGAAAGTACTGAAACACTGAATTGTTGGACATGCACATTCGAAAGTTTAGAGGTGGTCACATTAAGTTCACCTGTAAAGGTTATAGTGGATTTTAGGTTCATCCTGAAATAAAAAAAAGAATATCTCTGACTTTTTGTGAGTAGTGTAATTACAGTAATATTAAAAAAAAAAAAAAAACCTAGGTGGGCTTATTTTAGAGTCACACTTATATATTTTTAGCCAATGGTGAAACTTAAGCCATACTGGACTGATTTTCTTGTGACACATCATATTGAACTACATCCTAATGTCAACATGAATGCCTCTTTTAAACTGCCACTTCCAAACAATTAAAGAAGCAGGTTTGTTGTGGGCTGTTTCATGTCCTGTTCCCTGGACTGGCATCACAAGTGGTCCATACTGGTTGGTTAGTCCTGAGCCAGCACTCAAGACACTGAATACTGAAGGATTCAATGTTAACTTGGTGGCACATACTTGTATGTAACATTACCTAAATTATCTTGATCTTAAAATATATGCAATTTTCATTTCATGAAGTAATATGAAGGTACTAAAATCAGGTGTTTGTCGCTAAGCAACAGGGTTTGCATTGACAAGCCCTTGAACTTGATTTTTTTACTGCAGTGTTGGAATATTCATGTTATTTGTATTAAAGCCTGGCTGGAGTGAGTCAGTGAAATGCCCGTTCGGGGGGCAATGGCACATGCCAGTTAAGGGGCAATTCATCTTTTATTCACATAGCCTTTACTAAGCTTATACCGATGAAATTCTCTGTTAAAGTTGTCTGAATTTGCTCCACCTTTGTCCATCTTAATCAGTGTTTCCCAAAGACTGGGTCGCAACCCACGGGTGGGTCGCAAGAGATTTTATTTGGGTCGTCAGCACAATTTATGTTGTCTAATGAGCCTAAATTATACCATTTAGCCAGGAAAGCTATCAGTTTTCTATTAGGATATAGTTTGTTTACCAGTCACGTCCCTCTGTGCAATTTTGCATTTAGAATAGCTCTGAAACTGGGGGGCGAACGCGTCGCAGAGGGGACAGCGTGGACATCTCACTCGCAAAATGAAACATTTGGGGCCCCTGCCATGGACCTCGCAGTTGAAAAATGCAAGAGACATAAATCAGCCTATTTGCACGAACATTAACGGACTCCAGCTCTTCAACTTGACCGATTAAAATCTAGTCAACTAAAGCAGATGTCCGTATACCGGACATGGCTATTCAATTTGCGTCATAGGCTGTAGATACACTGTAGTTTCAATTGTAGATGCACAATTTAAAGTTAATAGCAACCTCCTCACATTCCTTATTATTTTGGATTTAAAATGCTCAACAGTGCATTATATTAGCCTACTATTTAAATGGACATTTTAAAAACTTGCCTCTTGTTTTTCCACCTCGCAAACACTACTAGGGGCGCATTATCTTTTGCGCAAAAGCCTCTTGTTCTGATATTTATTAATTTCACATTCTTACAACAAAGCTTGTCACAGCCTTGGTATACGGCCTACAAACAAACGATTAACTCCAGAGGAAAATGCGCATTCAACTTTCCAAATAAAGAAACCTCCACAAATAGGCTACAATATAACGACTTGAGTTACTTGCTATGTTTACATAGGAATTGACGGTGTTATAGATCCATTTATCTGCAACGTAGCCTACAACATTTCTCTTTAGAAATATAGGAACAGCTTACTATGCTGAAGAGTGACTACTGTGTAGCATGCAAGAATACAACCAAGAAAAGTTTGAGAACCTGTGGCCTAAATTGTTTGCATGCAGGTTGCATGTTAGATCTGAAGTGAGATGGGTCGCGATGGTCTGACATTTTTAAAAAGTGGGTCCCCAGAAAAAAAGTTTGGGAAACACTGATCTATATTGTTCAAACATCATGTATTCTTCATCACAGAATCTCGTTGTAGCCTAAACAGTTTAACACAGTAGCCCACGTTTATTTTTTCACATGCAAAAACGGCAACATAAGGTTAGTGGTCTAATATTGATAACTTTCACAACATTAGAAGAAAACATGCTGCTACATTGTTATGCTAATTTACTCGTTTTTTTTGTCGTTTTGAATATTGACCTGTGACATCCCTATCTTTCTAGCTGACATTCCAGATGCACCTGCACTTTCACTTTAGAATGGCGTGAATGACAGAGGGATGAGAACCGTGAACACAAGTTTCAAAATAAAAGTCATGCTTGTTCCGAAAATTTTGTTCCGTTTATTTTCTGAAGAGATGCATATTTTCCCCTTGGGATCTACAATATTATGGTCTCTACGGAAATTAATTGACGTTACGGTATCTGTTAATTCTACCAAAGGAAAAAATAAGACCTTGTGAATGGAATTCAAGACTTGGTAAACGAAATTCAATAATTTTATAGCCTTAATTTGACAATATTAAAATGTAAGACTTTTTCAATACTTTTAAGATCCAGCAGGTACCCTGACAGACAAGCAGATGGCTATTTTATAGGTCTAAAAGCAGCAAAAGCATAGCCTGGGTGTTCCCATGCTGCCTTGCGCGCGATTTGATTCACGCTGCTAAGGCAGCCTGGAGACCATGGAGCAAATTTTCGCCTGAGATAGGCGCCCAATCACAGAACAAGGGGGGAAGCAAGACGATGATGACATTTGATAGACATCCGTGGCACCCAATAAACGGATCTGGGCATTTTTTTCAAATACGAGAAAATGAACGTTTGGTTCCCAGACCACGTCTCATTGAGAAGTGGTGGCGCTAGCCAGGCTAGCAAAAGCAGCCAAAGCATTGTGTGCTTTTTGTCTGAATTTACCTAGCACCACACTGATAAGGTGATAATGTGCTGGGACTGTCCTATCAATTATTTTAGCTGATCTCTAATAGAACCATAGGAACTACAGGCTTACTTGAAAAAACAATTAACTTAGGACAAAGTAGCCAAGGACAAAAATATCAAGAAAAAAATTCAAACTGGGTAAACAAATGTCCACAACGAACCACATACTCAAGTCAGATGCTGGCTTGACTAGGCCAGCAGAAATGTTCCTGTTGGCCAAGGAGGAGGACATGGCAAAATCTTCAAATCACTACCTTCAGACTTCACTTCACTCTCTGGTGCCTCTGCACAAGCCACAATCCAGAATGCAACACTCACCAGGCTATAGGAGCCGTTTAGTTAAACTTGCTGAGTAAACCTAACAGTTGGGTTTGACCGGAGACCCATCACATTCCCATGGTTCCCAAACCACTCAAGAGCTAGCTTGAGACTGGACTGAGACGACCTCCTCTCAAGGGTCTTGGTGCAATTGTTTTGGTCCGCACCAACGTTCGATTGCTGAGTGCACACCTGCCAAAACAAATCACACCAAGGGAAAACAAGAACTGCAGTTCGTTTTAACTGGGCTAATATGTGCAGGTGTGAAAACACCAAGACTGAGCCTGTGTTTGTCTGCATCCTTCACACCCTCCACGCCCTGCCCTGCATCTCACATATGCTTTTAGAGAATTTACTTTAAGAATGTACAACTTCATGATGTACGTTTCTTGTGGCAACTAGTCCACTAGTCTGCAAAATCATGTTGATGGTATGTATGTGTAACTTGTGTGGCGTGACAGCAGGATCCTGGACTTGACTCACACTCACAAACTTTGGGCGTAGGAGGTCTCCATGCTAGCAAGGGGGCTAAAACTCAATGGGCTCAGGCATCTTGGCTGCTGTTGAATAGCGTTTTTGCTGAGGAAGGTTCACTGAGTGAAATGACCCCAAAGTATCTACTAAGAAGCCATGATAAGTATTGGAGGAATAAGCGAACTAAAGGAGCTTTGATACTTTTTCGCTCATTTCTACCATAGGGTATGCTGGTCCATGCTTTAATCCTCCTGTTGTGTTCGGGGTCAAACATATCAAAACGTATTGTTAACTTATTCTGACTACCATGAGTCTCCATGACTTTGCATCTGAACACACAAAACAAATTTGGATCATTTTCATAACAATTTAAGAGTTTTATCTTTAGAACACCCATGTGTATTCCCAGTCAAAAATGACGGACCATTAGAAATGAATGGGTGAGAAAATGGTCAGTGTGTAAAATTGAGTCCAGGCACATACCTATTGATCAGATTGACTGTATGTGTGATTCTGTACATTAAAACACACAAACACACCCTGACTCCCCCTCTTTGCTTCTATGCCAGCCCCCACTGGAACCTTTCCCCAATAAAATCTTCCCCTTTCTGACTTGCATGAGCTCCTGGGGGAAAATGCTGTCCCAGATTTCCTTGTGACATCAACATTTAAAGCATGAAAACAAATTATCAATCTATAATATCTGTCATTACATAATTGCATAGCCTAGTGTTAAGTTTGTATGCTACTTGACAGATGAAAAATAAGGAAACGTTAGAAGATAATGCTGAATTTGTAACAATTATTTGATTGTTAAGTCGTGATGCAATAATGTGCCGTTAATACTTTTTCGGGGTCTAACTGCACCCAGAGCCGCTCGTATTTCCCCCCATAGAACGTAAAAGAAACTATTTTTTTCCCACTATTCAAAGTATCCAATAAGAAAATAGTAATTTGACTACTCACTTCCTCCTTATCTGACTGCACAGCTACACTTAAAGTTAAGTGATTTTTTATACTCTCACTAAAACAGAGGTGATAGTAACAAGGTTTAGTCTTGCTGCGCTTGACGTTGGACTTAACCATATAGTTATTGTTTACAGCATAACCATAGCAACACACTCTTCCATTAGGTCTGCTGGATTGGATTAGGGCTGAAACGATTGAGTAATCTGAATAATTCGATTACAAAAAATGATCAAGGAAAATTCTCTGCCTAGAAGCTTTGTTTAATTCCTATCACTTGCGTTATGTGGCCTACTCAGCTCAGGGATTATTGCTATTGATTAAGGACTATCGTTACTAGGGTTGGGTATCGTTTGGGTTTTATCCGATACCGGTGCTAAATCGATACTTTTAAAACGGTGCCGGTGCTGAAACGGTGCCTGAACCGGTACTTTGTTTTTAAAATGTTTTAAATTAAAATGGTCTAAAGCATGAATTGCTTTTTTTTATTGATAAGACAAATTTGAACATGAAATTTAACTGTTATATTCAATTTACTATCAATATCTCATTGCTCCTACAAATAATACATTTAAATGTTAAAACAGCTTGCCATGCATGCACACACAATGGTAAGCTCTGCTTTTAAGTTTACCCAGTGTAGGCGGTTTGCCATAAGGTATGTTAAAACCGCTTGCCATAGAATATGGACAACTGCATTTGCAAGCAAGCTAATCTAACAGGGACTCTACTTTCCAGTTAATTCAGTGTGTTCCCAAATGCTTCAAGAAAGGTCATGTCTTAACCCATAACACGCAATAGTTTTGAACCAGTCAGCTGAGTTTAATTAGCGATAACGTAGGCTACGGAGACGGTTTCGTAGCCTCTTGACAGCTCAGTGACATCAGGTATGTAACCTGCATATTTATGTTTTTGCCAGCTAACTTTTAACATGATCTTCATATTCATTGTGATGCTATATGGGCCTCATGTACATGAAAGATTAATATCATGCCATTATGTTGTTTAGAACACACCGTGAAATTAAGTTTTCACCTTACAACTTTGCTGATAACATTTCAAATAAATGCCAATTAGCGCATTAGCAAGGACATTGTGTAAGGCATTAGGCTGCTGTTAGGCTGCTGTTGATGTTTCATAGCCTTTTGCTTGTGTGTAGTTAGGCCCACTGCTAGATTTTGACAGGAGCTCGCGATATCGCTTTAAAGTAAGCTACTTGGGCTCACGCAAGCTGTCAAACACTGTCCACTCGCCTATGTGGTGCACCCCTCTGGTTTATACATCCACTTATGTTAGCTAACTGTATCTGGATGTGTTGCTATCAGAGCAAGACGTTAGAGATGGCGCATGACATGCAGTGATGCCTTGTATAAAATAAATAAATAAAACGCTATTTAAGCACCGAAATGAGGCACCGAAATCCACGTTGTTATTCGATGCAGTTACTACCGTTTGTGTCGGCACCGGTGCCATATTAGAACCGTGTTTCGGTGCCCAACCCTAATCATTACTGACGCACTGCACACCACTTTCAGAATTAAGTGGGCGAGATGACAAAGCCAAGACACCGTCCGTAAAAGGCAGAGAATGTTCAAAGTTTTGGGATCATTTCAAACTTAGAAAGGAAGACAAGGTGCAATTTGTCCACTGCAAAGCAGAACTGGCGTACGACAACAGCACGTAAACAATGATTTAACATCTGAGCCAAAAGCATCCAGTTGTTAACACCAGCTCACCAAGCGTAGCCGAAGGCAACATAGACACAGATGTTAGCTGATTTAATGTATTAGCTAGTTAGAACGTACAATATTTGTAGCGGCTGTAGCCTAATGGAGTGAGTTGATATGATGTTAAGTTGTGGAAATTTTAAGTAGTAAACTAATTCATGTAAAAGTGAGCAATACACCAAAAAAAAAAAAAAAAAACACACACTTAATTCCATCTCTCTCCCTCTGGCGCGCGCGCGCACACACACAGTGTTAGGTTAGGCTACCTCATCTATCGCCTACCCCAGACTTATTATAGCCCTTACAAAAAATTAACTGCATTACTTCAAGTGTCAAAGCTGCAGTATTTTGAATATGAAAATACTAAAGTACTGCACTGTATTGCAGTAGAACACTGTAAAAACTGCAGTTATTTTTTGCAAGCGAGGTTATTTGGTAGTAATAGTAAATGCTCCAGATGCACAAATCTACATAAAATAGATATATTAATTTACTTTGAAGTGACTAAGGCTAGTTTACAGCATGACATTTGTTGTATTAACGGCGGTGTGTATTAATAAATTGCACTTAACGCAAAATTATTTTTTATCCGATTACTCCATTAATCAATTAAATAACCACTAGAATACTAATAGAATTGATAGCTGCAGTCCTAGATTGGATCTGCTGGATAGGTTCCCATTTTAGAACACATGCAGACCCCTGACAGGTTCATACCGCACTCGTTTGGACCCACTGGCATTTTCACAGTGGCCCACTAGCACAGGATTGCTCTCTGGACAGCTCTGTACTCACTGGTTATAGACATGCATCATTAACCATCAAGGTTTGTGACATCATGTAGGACAATGCCAGTGCAAAACAAACAGTCCAGACTACACAGCAGCATACCTTTTGGAGAAGGGGACCTCAGAAGTCACGGAAATCTTGCTTTTGCTCCTGTCGATAGAGACAACTCCACCTCCAAGGTTTCCAGCTTTTCCGTTCACTTTGATGCGCTCCGCAAGGAATTGCTCCTAAAATTGCAAACATTTAAAAAAATAAATAAATAAATAAAACACTAAAACCGCAAACAGGAAAAAAGAGAATTAAAGCATAACTTGGCCTGATTACCAGATGTCAAACTATCCAGATGGAGGTATACTGTATTCACAAAGACTTACAAAGTTAGCAGCGTCCATGATCCCATCTTCAACAGGGTGGGTGCAGTCCAGAGTAAACTTCAGGACCTGCTTTTTCTTCTTGCCACCCTTGGTGGCCTGCTTTTTCTGTTAGATTAAATTGCTCGTGTTATCTTAAATCTTATCCACAACACTGATGACTTCCTTACATTTCACTAGGGGATGTTGTAATGTGTCTATTAGGAATATGTGTCTATTAGAACATCAACATACATGTCCTTCTCCTACGCAGGCATGAACGTATAGATGTCGGATTTACAGCAGTGACAGTATGGGTTTAGACCAGTTAAAATTACCTTAACCATTTCAATTAACCTCACATTGCCTTTGATCAACTCCAACTCCCAAAAACCACAAGACAAGGAAGGTAACGTAGCTAATTGACATCTTATCTTGCTAGTCGACTTAGCTACATAAGGATGCCCATATTAGGGTGACAGCACACCTATGCAAGTTAGATCGACTGTATGTGTGAGCCCTATGGTATGAAATATTGATACGTGTTATAATGATAACGGTAACCGAAGCCAGACAATATTTACCCAGGGACGACATCTAGTAAGGCAACAAGAGCTAACTAGTGAAACCGCTAGGAAAGCTGTGCAGCAGCTTAAAAGCCTGACGTTACATCCGCAAACTTTCCAATGAAGTCCACGTTGTCCTATTCGAAGGACCAACGATTGAAAAATGTGTCAGCAAACTTAATGTGTATGTCTATTGACACATTACCATATAATTCCAGAGAAGGCCATTCTGGGTTAGCTAACGTTAAACCAAAACACACCGGAACACCACAGCATCCAACTACCTTGCTAGCTAGCTAGCTAACTCACTTGCTACAACGTGGTTTACATTTTGCAGGCCTCATTTCAGACAGCGCTCACAAAACTGTTGATATTACATGCTTCAGACAGTTTCTTGACACTCTATGAAAAAGAGAATCACAGCCCACCGGTTACAGACTACAACATTAAAACAGTCAGGCATTTTGGGGTACATGTAGATAATTAAAACGTTAAATTAACGATACAGTATCCGACTCACAATCGGGGCCATGGTCGTCAGGCAAGGCAGAAAGGAAGAGGCCTAACTGCGCTTGCGCTAAATTGAGTGAGGCGCTCAATCGAATACTGAGCGAATCGATTAAATCGTACATGATGGGATAGATTAAGGCGCATGCAAAGGAAAAGGGTCCAGTGGCAACTCATACTGTAGCTCTTGAACCGTTTTCCAGATTTAACGCATTTATTGCACTTAATACCCTTAACACATCTATAGTATAATCCATGAATGGCATCAGACTCACCAGGCCTACAGCCATTACTAACCTGTCGATTTGTCTGTGCAAGGCCTATTATAAGACCATTTTTGAGCTTGCAAGAATAGGAAGGAAGAATAAATGATGGATGAATGGATGTATGATGGATGAGATTTTTCACTTTTTAAGGATATGCCGTTGGAGGACAGTTGACATTGCAGTCTTGCAAATTGTCTAGAATTAGTTTTTCCTTAATGTACAGTCCACTGCTTGTAACAGATATTCAAACATCTGCATATTTAGATTTGCGGGCTATGAGTCAGGAGATTGAAGATAGTTATTTTTGCCTGATGCTGATCAAGCACTTGGTATCAGGTTTCCTCTGTGTTGTCCTGTTTTGTCATTCCTTTAGCTATCGAACCCACCCCTCCTACTCAACCCAAACTAACCTCACCCCCACCCATCAGCTCTCACCCCCACCAGGGGCATGTCAGCTGCCAGGCGTCAGGAGCCTCCCGTCAGGCCACTCTTGAGGGACTCCGGCATTGCTGCCATTCCTGATACGAATGGCAGTTGTGTTGGCGTGGAGGTAAAACAGCACCTCCTGACAGTCACTCATTACACCGGGAACTACTCTAAGCGCTCGGTAGAGAAAAGGGAAGTTGCTGCCAGGGAGCCACTCATCAGATCAGGCAACTCAGCAAGCCCCACTGGGCTGAGCTGTTTTTGGCGGTGACCAGTCTCTGCACTGAGCAGAGCTGCAGAGCTGCAGAGCTGCAGAACTACATGAGCACTGGGATTCAGAGACAATTTAAGAGAAGATAATTCAATAGACATTTTCATTAATCTGGACTAAAATAATCTTTCTATAGCCAAAGAAGTCTTCTTTAAGGGTCCATGGTAAGTTAACTATCCTAGTGACTTAGTCTAATTATTGCAGCTATGATTTAAATTTACTGGTTTGTTTTCAAATGAATAATGCTGTGTAGGCTGCATCTTCATAATGTAGGTGCCTTGTCTACCAGTGTCAGATGCATTAGCAAATACTTATACAAAAGTAGCCTAATGCATGGCAATATATTTACTAAATTTTGTAACTTGTTATTTGCACATGAGTACAAAGCATGCTACCTGCAGTTTGTTTGTTTTTCATCATGGCAATTGGTTGCAAGTCATGTGGGTGGGTGACATGTACAGTACACATGGTATTTGTGACTTTTATGTGGTCATCAAAGTTGGGGTCATGTTCAATTCTACTTTATAATATTACATTACTCAGCCTTTATTGCATAATTAATGAAGTATTTGTGTAATCTATAGTGAATGCATCCTATTACTGACTTTCATTTTATAAATAAGCAATGTGGTGTGAATGACTATTCTTTCCTGACTTATGAAAATAAGAAATGATCAATCTGGAATACAAATGCAACCAGTGCCTTTTTGCCCTCAGATGTCTGGAGGCATTTTCCCCTCTTGTGATAGCCTGTGGGAGTCAGACTATGCCAGCTGCCACCCCCTGGTGTGCCACCTGTGCCATGGGCAGTACCAGCAGCCCTGTCTTCTGGACTGCTACCACATCTTCTGTGCCAGCTGCTTGCGTGGCAGAGCCTGTGACAACCGCCTCAACTGCCCCCTCTGTGGGTAAGGGTCCAGAATGAAGTCAAGGGAGTTTGGGGTTTCTCAGCCATGCTGTATCTTTTCTCTTTTTTAAGCTTTTTTTGGTTTTAGGAAGTGGTTCCCATCAAGAGTGACAGAGAACAAACCAAATATTTGCTCAAGTAACTCAGCCACTGACAGATAAAGACTCAAATACACCAGACACTATACAGTAAGACATTAATTTATCTCTGGGAGCCACTTTCATATTTTACCCGTATTTGGCTGGTGGCTGCGATTGTTTTCCATCTGACTGATAGTATCAATTGACAGAATGTGTGGCTGTTCTATAACAGGCCTAGATTCCAGTCACCTTTATTTTGTCAAACTTTAGAAACATTGTCATTTAATAATAACCATATTAGAAAGAGCCATTTTACAATGTAAATAAATGTAGCCTATAATGTAAATACAAATCAGACATTCTGATGCCAAATGTCACAAACCTTAAATTAATGTTATCACCGTCTTTGCAGGGTTCACCCGGTGTTATGCCCTTCAAAACACCTTTTTGATGTATTAGTGTGGAGATGCAAATATTATAGCAATTACAGTGCTCACCAGAAACTGTCACACCTGAATTTGTTTTGCGCATGTCCCTATAGGGGCTCTGTAAATTTCTTGTGCAGTGGCCGAAAACGTTGTGTATGATGAGGAACCTTCCAATTCTTCTCAGTGGTACAGTAGGTTGTAGTGATGTAACTATGAAGATGCCTTGACACATTTCACCGCTACAGAATACATCAGTTTTAAAAAGGCTTTGATGAGTTTTACAGAATATTTTAAATCTTAATGTATCTCCTGTCACAGCACATACTACCATTGTCCCTGTCACTATGGATAAAAGCATCTGCTGAATCCCTTTCAGCTTAAGTAACCTCAGAGGAATTTCAGAGGAAATTATTTGCAAAATTTCGATAACTTTCATCAACAGAAAACAGGAAACACATGATCTCTTTTATTTTATTTAAGTGAAATTTATTCCAAAATTATCAACACTGTCCAATGTTAACTCTGTCTGGTTTTCTTTTTAATGCTACAAATTAGGTATTTATAAAACAATAGCTTCACTATTATTTTTATTTCAGTATGAAATAACTGAAAATAATTATTCTATAAATCTTACCACTATTACAAACATTTCAATTTGTGTTTTTGGTGTCAGATGATGATGATAACAAAAGCTAAAAGCCACCCTGATTTTTCAAATCAATGACAACAATAAAGTCTCAGTCAGCTTGTAGACTTAAGTATAATTTAAATGGTGTAGTAAGATGCAATACTTATTTACAGCTTCCATAAAGTCTTCAAGCAACACAGTGCCGTTCTTTTACCTGAAAATAATGGCTCCAAACTCATTTGGATGGTGCGCAGACTTTTAATAGGCTGTCAATTCTGATGCACGTTTGGAATGCCTGGTATTGCACCCTGTAGCGTTGTGGTTCCTGACTACTTCATGACCCTTTTTATCAGTTCTCAATACATTGGGAAATTTCTTAGTACTAAATGGGTACCCAGCATGTTGAAAATGTATGAAAAGTGGAATTCCTATTCTGTTACTTAAATTCAATAATATGTAGCTGGGAAGTATCTTGAAGGAATGACGTTCAGTCGTGTTTATGGCACAGTGGTTATATACTCCGTTTTGTCCAATTAAGGAGAACATTTGAGTTCCAAATCTTCACAGCATCTCTATTTGAATTAGCAACTCCGACTTGCCAGAGCATGAGAGACAGAGGGAGGGAGGACGAGAAACAGATAGAGGAGGAGAAGAGTGAGTTTGTGTGTGTGTGTGTGTGTGTGTGTGTGTGTGTGTGTGTGTGTGTGAGAGAGAGAGAGAGAGAGAGAGAGAGAGAGAGAGGTGCCTCTGGTCAGGTGTCTGTCTGTAGCTGACAGCTGCAGGGTCAGTCAGGCTCCTGGTCTTCTTTTAGCCCCAGGAGCGGGACGCCTGACGTACCCCACGCTCCGACAGAGCCATGCCGCTGTCACACGACAACAGCCTCCCACACAGGCATGTTGGCAAGGGCCTGGCCGCATTGATCTCGGCCCTCGAGGCAATTAAATACGACCCACCGCTGCCCTTATTTCCTCTCCTGCTGAGAAGTGACTCATGGTGGTCTGTGTTACCTAATAGCCCCTCTGGACTTCACTCGGGGTGGGGCGGGGGGACAAATAAAGAGGAAGAAAGAGAGTCTGGGATGGGGCACAGAGAGAAAGTAGAGAGGGAAAGCATTAAAGCATTGAAAGTAAGAAGGATAGAGAAGAAGGATGTGTGGGGAAGAAAACAGAGAGAGGCAGAGTGGGGGACAGAATTAGAGAGAGAGATGATAGAGAAAGAGAGAGAGAGAGAGAGAGAGAGAGAGAGAGAGAGAGAGAGAGAGGTAACAGACAAGCTTATGGGCATAAGGTAGGGATCACAAATAACAAATCGAGAATAACAAATCGGCGGCGGTAAAGTGGAATGCAATGCTCAGACCATAATAACTTATTGTTCCTAAATTACATGAACAGTCTACGTTATATTGCCTCGCGCTACGCTTTGAAATTTAGACCAAGTTTAAGGTGGGGATCACATTGGCCAGTGGCAAGCGGCAGCGGCAAGCGTAACACAACGCTCAGACCATAATAAGTTCTATCTCGTTCCTAAGTCACACAAACGGTTTGCCTAAACTGACAGTTGAATACGCTCGCGTTTCGCTTTAAAAGTTGAACCTCAGCTTGAAGTTCAACGCTCAGCTTGTTCAACGCTAGCGTTACGCTACCGCTGCCAAAGTTCCGCTGCCAAACCATAGAGAACAATAGGAAACCTGCTGCTTGCCGCTGGTTAGTGTGATCCCCTAAGGGCCTATTCAGACCGCAAGCGTGGCGACTGCGTGTCAGTTGCGTTACCTGTCTGTTTTCATTTCGGTGCCCATGGTAACAGGTTAGAGCAAGCACACTGCGCACACTGCGCTCGAGCCGTGCTAAAAAACGTGTGCAATGCTAGACGCCTACTTTTCGTGTGACACGCAAGCATGTTGGAAGCTTTCCGTTCAAGAGAGACAGCGAAGAGATGTTTTAATAGGCAGATTGGCCGCAGCACCGCCGCATCGGAGACGTTTCTTGTATTAATACACATACATGTATAAATGTATAAAAGGCAACGCAGCAGCCACGGAACACAGACGGAAGACACACCCCATGTTTGCGGTCTGAATAGGTCCTAATGCTGAAATTGTTTGACGCTAGCGGAACGCTGCTGGTCCAGCTGTTTGCAAACTCAATACAATAAGAAATCTGCCACGTTGATCAATTTGACGTCCTTCAACTACATGAAAACCCTCACAGAGCAACGAGTAACCTAAAAACTTGTTGGGACTCTCTTTATAGTGTACTGAGTGGGTAATCTCTGGCTTGTCATAAACAATAGCTGGGATAATACCCAGTTGATGTGGAAGGATAACCAAACATAACTTTAATGCTCTTTCCATCCAAGCCTACTTTTAACTAGAGTCTCTCCTCACTGCCACATAAACGGAAACACACATGGTGCTGTGCATATGGTCTAGTTGTAAAAATGTTCGCATTTCACTGTGTGTGTCTGTGTGTATGTGTTTGTGTGTGCGTGTGTGCATGCATGCATGCATGCATATGTGTGTGTGTGTGTGAGAGAGAGAGTGCGTGCAGGCTATAATAGAAAGGTGTGTGTGCTGGTGATGGGAGATTAGAAATGATATTTTGTTAAGACAGCGCAGTGCCATCAATCTTTCGCAACCTGCTGTAACATTATCCTCGCCTAGCCGCAGAGCTCTGGGCATCTACAACTGCAGTGGCAAAGCCGTGCTCGCCACCCAGCTATATTTATCTCATTGTTGTCCTGTGCAAGCGGGAGCCTTGGGAATGGATCAGGCTTCTCTCTGGTAGGCCATACTGCACAGCTGTTAAGGGTTATGCGTCCAGTATAGGATGGGAATAAACCTGGCTCTAGTCACTCAATCTCCACTCAAGAATACGGTTGTGTGCACAGGCTCAGTAAGAGCATGAAGAGGTGGACAGGTGAATGTGAAAGGCAATCTGGGACATCATGTCCACGCACATTGTACCCCTGCCATAGTCACTGCAATACTAAGTCCCTGGTATCCAATAAGTTACAAGATTGACTTTAAAGTACTGCTGCTTGTTTATAAAATCACTAAATGGAACAGGACCAAGACATGTTTCAGCGATATACACGCTCCAGACCTCTCAAATCACAGGGAGTAGTGTTGCCAAAACCCATTGTCAGAACTCAACATGGTGAGGCAGCTCTTAGCTGCTATACAGTGCAGCTCTGGAGCCAGCAAAAATGCTCCTACTGCTACCAGTTTCAAATCGAGACTTTTAAAACCAAAACTAAACTATTCTTTGTTGCCTTCTCCTAACTGATCAAATGCTTTTACTATTAATCAGAAGCATTGTGTTTAATAATTTTTAATTATGGATTCTGGTTTAATTTTAAGATCCTTTAAAGCCTTTTACAACCCTTTGTCCTTTCTTTATCTTGAATCTTGTAGGGAAAACAACCAAAAACATCCTTCTTTTTATTATTATTATTATTATTATTATTACTATTATTATTATTGCGCTGTCGATTTACTGTACAACAGATTCAATAGTGAAATATAAACATCTAACTTCTCAAGACACATCCTTTTTGATAAACAAAATCAATTCAAGCGTGCTCAGGTGACGTGGATGACTTGGCACTGTTGCACATCTATCCATCTTCGTTTATAAAGCCCGTCCAAACGGTTTGATCGACCAAACACCTCTGGTTTGGGCATAGACACTTCTCAGACCCAATTTCCCGAAGTCAAATTGGGCGGGGTAAATTTAGGCTGGCTTCCAGGCTATTGTTTTGCCCCTGCTGTAAACTGCGAACTTTATTCAAAAGTCAACATTGTTAACTATCAACTGTGTTCACTAAGTGTTACTTCTAAAGCATAATGCCACCATAGGTTTGACTAAGTCCATCATTATTGCAGTAGAGAGGATAGGAAACGGTTGTCTCCTGTGAGTACAGCATGGGTTACTTTCCATGTCATGAAATGTCAGTTTAATAATAGGTGCTAGGTCTATCCATCAAACTGGGAATGCAAGACAGCATTGAGTGTAATCTGCAATGCAGGGATAGTAAATAACACAATGATTGCTAAATGATTAGTGCTAATACTGCTTTTATTTAATGTCAATGTTCATTGAGGTCACAGTGTCATAACTGCCTGAAGAAGGTATAATCGACCTATCATCTGCTTCCAGTCTTCTCATAAATCATGCAGTGCTATGCCTGCTGTGTTTAACTCAATAGGCAAGTAATGATATGAGAATAACACAAATACCAACTTTGCATGCTTTGGCAGGGCCAACCATTAAATGAGGAACATTTTGATCTAGGGTGTCAAAGGCAACAGGGTGCATTATGTAAGCTCTGCCATTGCATGTTATGAAAGCCTTTCTGTCATGTTTACGACAAACCTTAAGTCAAGTTTACATCAGTGCGTTACATGTGCCAGTGACTAGCTGTTTCAAGGGAGCATCAGATATTATTACCCAGTTTGGCTGGGTTGCCAAGGATCAGAACTGAGAGAGACCTGTTTAGTGCCTGAGCAACTTGCCAGTGTGTCTAAAATCCGTATGCATACAGCTCTGATAAGGCATTCATTTCCAGTTCTTCCAAAAATTACTAACTACCAGCTACTCTTCCTCAGTGTCCCTGTTTACACCTGAGTCTACATTGTGTCTCGATTGACCATGCCAGAGAAGCGTCCACTCCGTTAATCCCTCTGAGATATTTCAAGGGTCAGCAAGGTGCTGAGCTAACTGACTGTTGCTTAGAAAAGATAAAAGGTTGTCATCAGTGGCTTAACCTTAGCACACTGTGAGAAGAGTGCTTATTTGGGGAAAGGGCATATTCAAATTCTAGTAGTTAGGGGGTCAAAACACCTGACTTTCTTAATAAAAAATGGCTGCCTTCTAAAAACTGCCAGTAACATGACAACCAGTCTCATTTGCTGTTTGCTGTCTGCTACTTATGTTTGGATTTCATACTCGTCCCATCAACATTCAACTCCTTATCTCTTGCGATCCCTACTGACAATTAAAATCCTTTCTAATTTTGTTTTTCTTATCTAACTTTGAAGTGGCCTGACATATGATTATATAGTGAACGCAGACTTGTTACAGCAAGGCAACTTTAAAAACAATGTAGAGTAGAGGTAGAGGTAGAGTGTTTTTTTCCGAAATAAATCTGTGCATCCATCTCTTAACGTTCCCATGCTCCAGAGACACCCACGGATGTCCCCGGTGTCCTAGACAATCAGCCCTCAGGGCTTAGCCCGAGAGATGGGCCACTTGTCCTCTGCTATTTTGATCCATACCAGTCACACTCTCAAGAAGGACGTAATCTAGGAATTCGCCATGCTGCTCTAAGTGGAACAAGATGGCCCTGGTCACTATAGTTACTAGATAAGCAGGGTGGAGTTGAGAGGTGCAGAAGGGACATGTTAGATGTACTGTGAGTGTATTTGTTTCTTCTTCTGAACACCTGAAAATATTGTTTTTCTTCTAATGGAGTCAGATGTACCTGGACCTTCTAGAATGCTTCCATACATTTTATCAAAGCTATACTTCCTGTGCTTTCAGTAATATAGCCATGCATTACATATTTAGCTTCAAGCTAACCTCAAGCATTGTTGGGAGTGACATGGTGACAAGAAAAGGCACTATCATGATTTGTCATGGCATGTCTTGTACTCTCCTCCATGGTTGGTCTATAAATGAAGCTATCGCCCTCTCCTGGACAAAGATGGCACTAAATAATCAACCAATCCAACTATGGAGCAGCAACTACTTTGCTTGCATAAATGTTACGCCATTACAATCTTTTTCATTTTTAGTTTTGGGTGGTTATTAGGGCTTATAAATTGTAGAAATTGTCACACAATGTCAGTGAGGAGGAATAATACCTTAAGTGTGTAATAGACATGTGTGTGTGTGTGTGTGTGTGTATGTGTGTGTGTATCTCAGATACCCCACATTGTTGAAGGGGATAAACGCCCTACCTCCTGAGGACCGGCTGCTCAAGTATCTGGTGGACAACTCTTCAGACAGCCAGGAGACTGTACTGTGTGCTAACTGTGATATGGAGAGCAAGATGCAGGTAAACATACTGTACACACTGACCCCGATCCTCCAGGCACACACACACACTTACACACACACTTACACACACACTTACACACACACACACACACACACACACACACACACACACACACACACACACACACACACACACACACACACACACACACACACATTCATGACACACATTCACTCACAGACTCAATGCACACACAGCATTTAAAGTTCTCAGGCACTCAGAATTCAGGCTTGGGCCAGATTTCAAATTGAAATTAGAAAATAGATAAACATTGATTGCCTGAAAAAGACAAACTACTTCCAAAAATCCTGATAACAACAGACAGAAATATCCCCGTGTGCACACACACACACACACACACACACACAGAGACACACACACACACAGAGACACAAAAAAACACAGACTCTCTCTCTCTCCCATTCTCTCTCTCTCTCTCTCTTTCTGATACATACATACACATAGAATATACATGTAAACATACATACACTGGTGGGAAAACACACATACAAGCACATATGTTTCACTTCTTTATACAATACACACTGTCAAACCACAATAAAAAGACAGCAATTTAGAGCCAGAAAATATTCATAGTTGATATTAAATTATACTCATGTTGATCTTTGAGATTGAAAAAAATATTTGTGATATAAATTCCCTCCATCAAGGCAAGCAGCAAATGAAAGTAAACCACAAGCATGATGTGCTTCCTTCTCCCTTCTCCAGTTCACCTCTGGGAAATCACAAAGCATTAGTCTCCTTTATTTAGTTTGGTTTGTTTGTTTATTTACTCTTTGTGTGTGTGTGTGTGTGTGTGCCAATTTATTTGGTTCTCTTACTTCCTCTTTTTCTCCCCCCTCTGTGTGTGTGTGCGCGCGCATCCATCATGGCGTCCATGCTGAGTTGGGAGTAGTGAGAGTTCCTCTAAACTACCCTAAATCCAGCCCGCACACCCGTTGTAATTGCCACCGTTAATGCAAACAGATGCATAATGCTTTGGATCCTCGTTCCCACTCACCATTGTGTATACATCATGGACAAGAGCAAGTCATAGAATCCATGTCACACATATTAAATGGCTGTCTTTTTTACAAAAGTCTTTATGTATCCAGGCATGATAAGATTGTGGACATTATATCTGGAAATTTATCATCTTTATTTTCTCCAAATGTGTCAATACATGTAAATTGTGTTGTTAGACAACAAATGTTTTCCAGGTGTTCTTAAATGTCTGCGTTCTCTGATTTAAATGCCACCAGGCCTGATATTATAATCATTGATGAGCACGATAGGGATGTGTTCATCCTGGAAGTAGGTTGCTGTTTTGATTTATGTCTAGAGGTAGCCTGGGTTTTAGAGGAGGATTACTTAACAAAGCTAGTAAAATATCACCCTCTTGTACAGCAAATAACTGGCCTTGGCTACAAATGTCAATGTCTGGTTCTTATCTTCGGCAGCCTGGGCCATGTGGCTTGTCATTAGGGGTCTCAGGATAGTTGGCTTTACAAAAGCAAGGGCAAAGAAAATTGCCAAATACTGCTCAATATCGTCCATTATTGGAAGTCGCCATATATGGAGAAGAAGGTGTTGTGTGTATCCATAAATCTGCTGTTCGAGTTTGTCATCAGACCCACATTGGTGGATCATGCCTTAGCAATGTTCTGTATCTGTAACATTTATGTCCATATGTACATTTATTATGAATTGCGGACATAAATAAAGTAGTTAATGTGTGTGTGTGTGTGTGTGTGTGTGTGTGTGTGTGTGTGTGTGTCCAGGATGCTACTGGAGCGATGTATTACTGTAACACTTGCAGCCAGCCTCTGTGCGCGGAGTGCAGGGAGATCACCCACAAGGCTAAGATGTTCTCCCAGCACGAGATCGTCTCGCTGGCCAAACGCACCAAGGAGGGCCACAGGAAGTGCAGTGAGTCCTCACTCATTATCCTCCCCATCATAAGTCACCAGGCGGGGGGCAAACAAGCTCCTCAGTCTTTAGTGGTCATATTTTTGTATACATTGTTAACTCGGACAAGTTCAATAAATTTAAAATATTTGAGGAAACAGATTGCCTTAAAAACTTTACGGTTATATACTCAATCAATTTAAGGCCATCATTATTTACTTTCATACCACTAACTCAAGTATTTATATTTAAGGTGACAATTTTATTCAAGTAGGTATCTTAGTTTTTTTTTCAACAGACTTTATATCTCTATAATAATTGGCCTGCCTGACCATACTCAGTTTTCCAGCATTCAACATTTAGCTACATTTCCCCACCAGCATGTGTCAAAGTTCAACATAAAGACACAACCAATGTCCAATATTACCAAATGCACTCATTGCCAACTGTATTCAATTATTTCAATGTATTTAGCGAAGTACCAGGGGGATTTATTTAAATAGCTCAGAATGACTTACACTCAACAACTGAGTTATGTTCACTTAAATCTTTGGTTTAAGTCAGCGTTTCTCAAACTGTGGGTCGCGAGACATGCCGGGGCGCGAACTGACGTGAAAATCAGGAGTTTTTTTTTATTTTTATTTTTATCTGTAGCCTAGGCCCAGGTAGCACCCGATGCGCAATGGACGCACTGTGTTATTCATAGGGAAGCGCTCGTGTCAAGGCAGCTTAGTTAGTCCCGACCAATGAGATTTTGAATGAGGTTGTGAGAGTGGTGAATTTCATCAAGACCCAGCCCTTAAAAGCGCGTCTATTCTCCGCACTTTGCGAGGAGATGGGAGCTGACCAAAAGGCTGTACTGTTTCACAGCGAAGCAAGGTAGTATCTTTCCCGAGGTAAAGTGCTGTCGCGCGTGTTTGAGCTCCAAGTCGCCTCTTCTTGAAGGAAGAGCGCATGTTTGAATCTGCAAGCACGTTCACTAATGAACATTTCTTGACGAAGCTGGCCTATCTTAGCGATATATTTGAAAAGCTCAATGAGTTAAATCTCCATTTTCAAGGCAACGATAAGCACTATACCTCACCTAGCAGATAAGATTACTTCATTCACCAAAAAACAGCGACAGTATTATGCCTTTGAGAATCTGAGTGAAATCGCTGAAACGTCTGATTCGGGAGTCACTCGTGATCCCATGTATTAAACAGTAGGCCTACATCACATGCCTGCAAAGTTTATTTCAAAAATATTTCCCAACCAGCAGTGCTCAGTATGACTGTATTATGGATCCATTTAATGCAGCATGTATTTCATTGAATATATTAAATGCTGTAAAATATTGGCCTATGCTTGTTAATATGTTGCTGGAAAACAGAAATATGTGTGTTTAATTTACAATGGCACATTATGTATTTATTTATTATATCTGCAGCACCAGCTGATTTTAACTCTGCTGAAGAGGATATATTTAGAACTTGTCATTATTTTAATAAATTTGACAATTTTAAGCTTGACCTACCACTTTCTTAGAGCGATGAGGGACAGGTGGGGCTCTAAAATGCCCCCTTGATCAAAGTGGGGAATGAAAGAAAAAGTTTGAGAACCACTGGTTTAAGTTAACTGTGAGTAATGCTCGTGAGTCATGGTGGTGATAAAGCATACATGTCAAACAAAGTCACAACACATTTCCCAAACTTCATGTAAAATAATCCAAATAATTAAGTTAGATGATCTTGCCAATGCTCATGGGAATCTAGATAACACAGAAAACAGTTGATTTGCTCTTTAAACTATTTATTTTTAGTTAGACAAAAAAATAGCTATGAATGTCAACTCTAATATCTTAAATTAACGACACCTGCAGAAGTAACTAGAACACTGATGTGAAACAAGTATCTTCATGCACTCTATTGTCTAATCACCCTTGATTGTCTCTATCACCCTCAAACTCATTTATTTGGGGAAAATAAGATTTGTTCCCTCTTTTTAATATATGGCAGACTGCAATTAAATGGAGACTAAAGCTATATAGCTCAGCAAATGGCTGCTAGTATGTAGGCTCTATGGTGCTCTGGCCATTCTCCTATATGTACACACAGGCCCACACCTTTGAAGGTGAAGGTAATTGGCCCAACTCGTCACTACCTATTACATCTCTATTGTCACCGCAGATGAACAGGCAGTGGTGCAGAGGATGGGAGCATCCTGGCACCTCACTGTGCCAGCGCAGTGTCAAATCCCCTTATCCTAATCCCTCTCCAATTAACACAGTTATAGGCCTGAAAATGAATGTTTACCAGATGGGCAGTGTTGTGTTCCATTAAAAAGTATGGAGGAGGAATGCACACCCATGTAGAGGTGCCGGTCAGGGAGGTTATCAAATTAGAAAGAGAGTAACCACACACTCTGATCTCTTCATGCATAAGTTATTAATGACCGATATTTCGGCACAAAGCCTTTATCAAGGTTCCAAACATATTTGTATATTGAAAAAATAGAAACAAAATGTACTATTATTATTTCTGTGTCCACTCCACACTGTTGTGCTTGCGGCGTGACTGATGGCCAGTTAATGGCTGTCCCCTCAGGTCTTCATGATGAGCAGTACATCATGTTCTCCACGGAGAAGAAGTCCATGCTGTGTATTAACTGCTTCAGAGACATGCAAGTGTAAGTTTCCACTGCATTCACGACCACCAGATCACACCAGTATCAAAGAAAAAAGGAACATTACGTTTACGTTTATTTTTTTAGCTGATGTAATGTTTAAACGGGAACTACAAAAGAGATTAGTCAGGATTACCGTTTATGTAGGGGAGGAAGTGTCGTGGCTGAGGGGTAACATAAGCTTTTACCAGAGCAGCCACTCAGGGTCAGGGAAGGTCAGCTGATCATCTATCTTGACGCCCAGGTTTCTCGCAACCGTGGTAGGAGCAGGAGATAAGTTTTGATGTTGATATTGTGATGTCTCATTTGTTTGGCTGCGAAGACCAGCAATCAAGTCCTAGAAAGGTTCAGCTGAAGGCACCATTTGTTCATCCATGTGGATGTCAGAGGACCACATATAAAAATGTGCTATATAAATACACTTGACTTGACCCTCCGGATCAGGAAGTTACAGTTTTCACTTTGGTGCATTTGTCAAATCATCATTAACGTTTGCACAGTTAATGCAACAGTTAATGCATTTCTCAAAATAATTAGTGCAAACTGTATCACATAGTGGATCACCTGTTAAAGTGTGTATCTTACTCAAAATGCTTAGTTTATGTCTCAAAAGCAAGTAGTATTTATGTCAATAAAACTGTCAGTTTGACAAGTCCATTACGCCATGGTTTATGGACAAGATAGTCAAACTGTTTTGTCACAGTTAACTCTGTAAGTATTTTCTAATGAAAAAAAGGCAGCACTGTTGTCTGTGTGGCATAGCTATTTCAAAATTACAAAATTCATTGTAAGAGACCAGATATGATTCAACATTTTTACTGTACTGTACTGTTTGCACAACAATTGACGGATGTTGTTACAGAGTATAAAGAAAAAAGGCTTTTACAGCATGTGCAAAGGAAAAATGAGAAATTTACAGTACAACCTGTAAAAACTTCCCTTGGGTAGAGATGTACACTACTGTAAGACATATTTACTGTATCATCATATCATCATTCTATACATCCTGACGTTCCTGCCTATATATATGCTTGAAATATTATGACAACTCTTTTTAGACCACGAGAATTAAGGCCTTTTGGTGTAGGAATATTCAGGATGGAACCAATATAGTGTTTTTGACCAACATAACATTAGCAAATGAAAATGTAAAAAAAACAGCAAATATTTTGTGCACAATCAGTTGCATGGATGTACTAAAGCATTTGCTGTTTGTTTGGGCGATTGGGAGAAATTGCTTTTTTATGATGTGCACAAGTGCTATGGAGTTTGAACAAGCAGTTTTGAGAATGTCAGTTCTGATCTGAGAAATGCACCAAAGCAATCGAGAAAAACTGTAATTTATAATTTCCCCCTTTCCATGTACCAGTTTTCCTTCTCTCGCTCCTGTTATATTTCACCTTTTTTATATCTATACATGCTTACACGGAAAAAACAAGCACACATACACTACCCTCTACCGTTGCACATTTGCAATAGTGTAGCTTAAAATAGCTTAGTCACTGTCACTGTCACTAAAGTTAAAGACTTGCCAAGCCTATTGTTGCAACGTTCCAATTTGTGTGCAAAACTACAATTACAGTTCCCTTGAATTATTCAAATAGCACAAAGCACATATTACATACTAATGCATTTGTTAGTCATATTGTCCCCTATGGTGAAGTGTACATGAGTGGGCTCTGAATTGATCACCAGCATAATGTTTGGATGTGTTAATGATCTGTATGACCAGAAAAGCATGCTCATGTTTCATTGTGTTTGTCCTAGGGAGAGCCGGACTCACTGCATTGACATTGAGACAGCCTATGCCCAAGGTTGTGAGATACTCGACCAGGCTGTGATGGTGAGTCAATGGATGATGCTCTTGTCCCTGAGAATTTGATCTAAAAGGCTAAAATAGCTCTTTTGTATGAAATCAGATAGATGTGTTTTCTATATTTTATCAGCCTCTGTCTCTTATGCTTTGAATGTCTGAATATTTCACCTCATTCAGAGAGGAATTTGGCTAAATCATTGATATCATACCTGCATTCCTAACTCTACTAGTCGACTGTGTGTTTTAATGATTCCTTTACTTATGCATGTCCACAACATTAATGTGGAGGATATGCCTTAGCTTGTGTGCTTTCCCTTCTAAAGGCGGTGAAGGAACTGCAGAGCTCAGCGCGGGAGTCCATTGTCCTGCTCAAGGCTATGATTGGGGAGGTGCGGACCAACGTGGAGGAGGAGGAGAGCGCCATCTGCTTCCTCTTCAAAAGCATGCAGGTCAGTGGACAGCAGGGGGCGCCATGGCCCTGTGGGATGACGTTAGGAATACAAGCAGTGTAATCTCATATGTTGACACTTTGGCTGTAATATCTACGCACATGAGAAGCTGGCATTCTCTCAGTTGCATAGGATTTGATACTCTTGTACAGCTTATTACTAGTGTTCAGCTTTGACATTAGTGTATACCTTATTAGGAATGTGGCCCCTGGCTTTAGGATTACCACAAAACTAGACACAGCAGGCAAATGAATTTAGCAAAGTTAGGCATATGTTTTCTTTTGTAACAGAATGTAAGTACAGTTATTACAAAAATATCGACATTTCTACTTGCAATAGGCTACATTTGACCTCCTTTTTCCTTGTTACCTTTTACCAAATTAGCAGAGAGGATTACCAGAAAGAAAGAAAAAAATGCACAGTTTGCATTGGTCAGTTTGGATTGGTATTAAAATAGACTAGATTTGAAAAAAGACACGAGCAGATTTGTATACGTACTCGAGGGACAGGTACTGTAGTAAGGCACAGGTACCTTCAGCTGACCTGATACTGTCAGTGGGAACTGTAGATGAGACGTCTACTTCCTCTCCTCACAGGAAAAGCTAGCAGAGAGGAAGGAGATCCTCCTGAGAGCTGCCCAAAGGTACACACAAACACACACACACATGCACGCATGCACGCACGCACGCACGCACGCACGCACGCACACACACACATACACACACACACACACACACACAAACACACGTACACGCACACGCACACGCACACGCACACGCACACGCACACGCACACGCACACACATACACATAACACACACACGCACGCACACACACACAAATACACACACACACACACACACACACACACACACACACACACACACACACACACACACACACACACACACACACACCACCTTGATTTATATTCCCAGACAGATACTGTACCTCTACTTGCTTCTCTTTCTCTCACTGGTGTTTTCAGTAATTAATGAGCCTCCGTGAGGCTGCTAGCCTTGTTTCTATTACCGTACAGCCGCCTGCTTGGAGCTCAAATGAGTCATGACAGTTTGGCCCCCAAGAAAATTATTACAGTTTTTGCCTATTGCTTACACACTTTTTGCAGAATTTGGCTCATTATGTCAAAACTCTACACACAGCCAAATAAGATATAGCACTTGGAGATAAACAACTCACATCTACAGGTATACCAAATGAACACTGCAATCAAAACTCAACAATCCTTTCTAAAAATGTAATTATTGCAACAAAACCATACACACATGTTAGTTTTTACAAAAAACAAACATTCTACAGTAATAAAGAAAAGTAGAATCACACTTATCAATATAACACTGTAAGTGTAATAAACAATTACTGGAGAAATTGCTATTGAAAAAAATAAATAAAAAATGTATATGTGTGTGTGTGTGTGTGTGTGTGTGTGTGTGTGTGGCGGGGGTGGGGTGGGAGCTTTATGGATCCTGCCTTATGTTCAGATTTGGTCACAAGTCCTCGTGGACATCGCAGGTGATGTCCTCTCGGGCTAGGCAATGGGGACAATATCACCTTGTGTGCCATATGCACCTTTGAACTGACCCCACCTCAATGTCTCTGCATGCCCCTTCCATTGCTTGCAAAAGAGGAATGCAGGTATGTGGTTGGTGGTCATATATTTTTTATTGGCCCACTGAAAATGGTGTTCATTTTTCTCTGTACATGTTTTCAGGTATGTGTGTGGGTTTTACCAATTACCAGATATGCTTACATTTTGAATATAAGTGTTTTCCCAATGATAACAGGAAATTTCACTTTTGAACAAAGTGTCTAATGTAAGAAATCTACACACACAGAAGAAAGACTATTAGAAAGAGAGTGCGATAGGCCAATAGGTCAAGAGAGAGAGGGAGAGAGAGGGAGAAAGAAGGAGAGAGTGAAAGTCAGAGTAGACTATGTACATTGAGGAGAAAGCTGGGCTGTGGTGGAGTTGTGCGGTAGATCAGGTTGCGTTTTACAGAGATGGAGTAATGAGATTTCTGTGCCTCTGTCCTCCTGTGTCTCTTTCGGATCACTGCCTGGAAGCTCAACACAGCACTGCTTCCAGGAATGGACCAAAAGGCTATTTATGTCTGCCCCCCCCCCCCATTCTTTCTTTCTCGCTCACTTTCTTTGTGTGTGTGTGTGTGTGTGTGTGTGTGTGTGTGTGTGTGTGTGTGTGTGTGTGTGTGTGTGTGTGTGTGTGTGTGTGTGTGTGTGTGTGTGCGTGCGCGAGTGCACGCAAGTGTGTTCTGACAGCGTGGTCTTTTTTTGTTTTGTCAACAGCCAGCATGAGGAAAAGGAGAAGGCAATGAAGGAACAGCTCTCACACCTGGCTGCTTTCCTCCCCACTCTCCAGGTACTGAAACACACACACACACACACACACACACACACACACACACACACACACACACACACACAGGACTCAGAACACAATCATCTCATTTATCTATCTCACCCCCTCCTCTCTGTTCCGCCCGTTCAGGTTCACCTGGTCGCATGCTCAGCTTTCCTCAGCTCTGCCAACAAGTTTGAGTTTCTGGATATGGGCTATGTAAGTGCTTTATAAATAGTGTGTGAAGTCAACTTATGCTTGTATAAGCACCTTATTTAAACAGCATTAACAATCTGAAGAACTTATCAAACTGTGCAGTGGTGAATTACAGTCACACTTTTATGATGTTTTTATGACATACAATTCAATACAATCTACTGATAACAGTGTTGTCATATTGTAATAATCAGTGATGTTATGAGAGCTCATTAGCATGTGAAATAAATTAGATAAGACATTACAATACCATTACGGCATTTGACCATGTAAACATTACCCTGTTAGATCATTGGATGTAAGCTGGCATGACTACTGGCAACAGGGCATTACATTTTGTTTATGACAGTGTTAATGGACTTGTTAATTGGAAAGTGTTGCTAATATAAAATGTCATTGCAAGTCATTGCAGCTGATGGTTTGCCGGTGTGTTTTGCAGCAGCTGATGGAACGCCTGCGTAAGATAGTGAAGCTGCCGCACCGGCTGACCCCCACTCAGAGCAGTAAGGTGAGGGAGTCAGCTAAAGAGATCAAACCTCTCACTCTCAGTCTGAAATGCTCTCTCCCCCCCCCCCTCTCTCTCTCTCTCTGTCCCTCTCTCTCTGTGTATCTTACTCTCCAACATAGGGTGACAATGGAGTGCAAGATACAGGCAACACATACACACATATGAACACTAACCCCTATCCTCCAAGTGTACACACACACTATCGCTTTCACTCTCACTATTTTGCGTTATTTTGTGTTAATTAATGGTAGGTTGGTATTTTTTGTATAAGTCTTCCTGGGGCCCCCTCTCTAAATATATGTGCCATTCTCCCTGTGTCCTCCAGATTAACACAGACTACCATGCTGAGTTTGCCCGCTCCCTGGAGCACCTGCTGCCCCTGGGTCAGAGGAGACCTCCATCCATCACCAGCATCAGTGGCTGGTCAGTCCTTCCTCTTCTCTTTGACTCTCTCTCCCTGTCTGTCTGTCTGTCTGTCTGTTTCTCTCTCTGTCTGTCCCTGTGTCTGTCTGTCTCTATCTCTTTATTCTCACCCACCCCAGTCATTCTCTTTCTTTCACTCTGACCTTCTCTTCATCCTTTTCTTTCCATTTCTTGTGTCCAGCTTCTTTTCACTATTTTCCCTTTTCTATTTCTTGTATGGCATTTAATAGTTTTTTTTTCTCCATTTGACCTCTGTTTGATGGGTTTGTTCCTGAATGAAGGCTGAATTGGGCTCATGAATAGCAACTCTAACATTAAGTCTTGTTTCTTTTCATTTGTGATATATTAAATATTTAGCAGATCTGCATCAAAATAGACATTGTTTTCCAGCACACCTCCAGTATAGCAGGTGTTCCAGCTGCCTTGCAGAGGGGGGCCATTTCTGCCGCGCACCTTTCAATCTCCTTTTCCAGGAGCTCTTGAGTGACAGAAATCCCTGAAAAGCTTACGTGCACATCTAGCAGGTGCTGACAAGTGCAGACAGACATGAGCAAAACGTTCAGTCATCCCACCGGTGGTTACGGCCCACCCGGGGGGGTTGGGGTAGGAGTCGGGGGGGGGGGGGGGTGTCTCCGCTGCTTTATGTAACCCAACAGACCAGGTGGCAACAGTCCGCTTATAGCAGGCATTAGAGCTGTCCACAGGGGTGCCAGGGCTGGAGGCGATAACCACGGGCTGGCCAGATGCGTGCTGAGCCTCAGTTCCAGGAAGGGTCAGGTTCCAGGAGGCTCAGTGTTACACTGAGATTTATATTTCTCCACCTTCACAAATTGTGGTTGAGGATGTATTTTTAAAAGACACATTGTATTGTGTTGCTGTGGGTACTGTACCACACTTTATTGAATGGACTTTTGAATTTATTGCAGTTTGTTCTAAATCATCCGCTGTCTTCAAAAGGATTATAATTGTTAGTTGATGCCTTGTGATGTATGGTGTATGTGATGGTGTTCTGTCAAGGAAAGCTGCAGTTTATTGCCATCGTTAGAAACTGAATTAATATCCCTTAGAAACGGATAGAATCTGCACACCAGATAATGCTCCTGAAAGCATTTAATGTTTTACTAGCACGTTGCGTTTCGGGGTCCAAGGCCCTTCTCATTCATGATGTCATGGCTGGACGCAGCTAGATGTTGACTTTTTCAGTTACAGTTTTTCTCAGTCAAGGAATTTGGTGCATTTTGGTAAACTGAAATTCTCAGTACTATTAGTTCAAGGTAAACATCGACATACAATACTGTGTAACTTTTTCTGTTGAAATTGATGTATGCCAGACAGACAAAAACACATGAGAAAATGCTCACGGAGTAAACTGACGACACAGCTAAGCATTTTGACTATCTTGTTAATAACAGCGACACTAAGCTTTTCATTCTGATGGCACTGACAATATTTGCCTTTGATACATAAACTGAGCATTCTGAGCAAGTAACATGCTTTTGCAGGTAATCCATTGTGTGGTGCAGTTTGAGCAAATTGTTTTGAGAAATGCATTTGCTGTTTGCTGCTGCAAAGGTTAATGATGATTGGAGGAATGCACCAAAGTGACTGAAAAAACAATCCCTTAACATGTAAACGGCAAGTCTGATTTCCTGAGCACACTGCATGACTTAACCATGACGAAGATCCTTCATCCTTTGGCACAGATGTGTCTGGGTATATGTGTACACCCTCGTGTGATTGCTTTGTGTGTGAATGAAAACACAAACACACACGTCTGTGTTTGTATGTCCATATGTGTCAAACAGCCCTTATCTGCAAATGCTGTGGCCTACATCCTGTCCCCCCCCCCCCCCCCACACATAGGCTCACAGGAATTCTTCACAGCCCCACCATAAGCCCTAGTCGCCGCTTAGCAATGCTATAAGGCTGTCATTGCCCTGGAATCTAGCGCCAGCATTGGCTTGGACAAGGACTTTTATAGGAATCTGTAGTGAGGGGGTCAGAGTTGATCAGGCTGGATGCACACACCAAATGGATGAGCTTCCCATCGGTGTGTGCGAGGATGACAGTGACGCAGATCTCCCTGCCAACTTTCCACATAAATCACAGGCCTTGTTCTCGGGTTAGCCCAGCTGACACACAATCAAACAAGCGCTGAGACATATGCAAATATACCAGTGCATACACACACTCTCTCTCTCTCTCTCTCTCTCTCTCTCTCTCTCACACACACACACACACACACAAATACACCCTCTCTCTCTCTCTCACACACACACACACACACACACACACACACACACACACACATACAAACACACACTCACACCCTCTCTCTCTCTCTCTCTCTCTCTCTTTCTCTCTCACACGCGCACACACACACACACACACACACACACACACACACACACACACACACACACACACAAACTGACATACTCTTCCTCAAATAGATGCTTTTTTACATGCATCAGCATACTCCCATGCACATGTTCTCTTGACTCTTTCACTTCAACTTGAATCAGTGAACTGATACCTGATAATTCATACCTCATCCTAATCATTATTCCTGTTTTCAATCTGACAGACAGGGCCAGACCTCTCTCTCTCTCTCTCTCTCTCTCTCTCTCTCTCTCTCTCTCTCTCTCTCTCTCTCTCCTCTCTTTCTGTCAATTGTATCTGTTCTCTCTCTCTCTCTATCTCTCTCTTTCCATCTCTCATTCACTTTGGCAGCTCAACACTATTTTTATCAGAATTTCACGGAACTCTCCAGGATTCATCTTGTAGGCCATGCAGTTGAGTGGTTGAGAGGGACGGCAAGGGCTTAGGTTGGGGGGCAGGGCTGGAGTGGTGTGGCATGGGGTGGGGTGGTGTGGGGTGGGAGTTCCGAGTTCCAGGGGCACGAGAACAGAGAACACGGGGGGCGGGTACAAGCGGCGGGGGCACTTTGTTCCATGCTGCTGATGTCACAATCCCGGGCAATATCTTAATGGTATTAGTCTTCAGCGCCACTACCCTGTGAACAAAGAACACAGAGGTGCGCGAGGGAAACTAGCTGCTCAGGGATCAGATTCTTTGGCTGCAGTACCTGCTCTTGTGTGGATCAGGAAAAGAACTATCTTTTTTTTTTTTTTAACAAAGGCTCAGTGCTGAAGGTAAAGTTACCCCTCTCTTATGTAGTGTCTCTTTAAAGAATTTACAAGGACAGTATAGGCTATTTGTCTGTTTATTGTAGCCTACAGGTCTGAAGGACCAGGTAGAGTGCAATATACAGTATAACATTAATGAATTGAAAGAGTGTTGTTTCACTCTGTTCTTCAGTGCATTTAGTACAAGTGACCATGAGGTTCATAGGGTAGGGTATTTGGAATTGTATTTCTTAGATAATACATATTGATCTTCAGATATCTTTCAGATCTTGATTCAATAGCAAATAGCCACTCTGAGGTACTTAGACATTCATATTTTGAGTGGGAAAGAAAACATTCCTAACTTCTAATCATGTTTGCAAGGAAGGACACAGAAAATGTTCATTCAATTTGAAAATACACTGACCCCTTATCAAATCTCCAACTCGGTGAGCTGAACATGATCAGCTTACTTAGCTTGACAGGAAGTAATATTTTGTCCCTGTAGTTGTAGATTGATGGATGTTTTTTTTTATGTAGCATCACCATCAAGTTTTTGGGCAGTGTTTTATATTTTCAGTTGGTACAGATTAGTGTGTTATATTGATTTGGTGGTGATATTCATTAACACACTTTTTTTTTCTGTTTCTGACAACTCTATATTTAATTTTGCAGCCAGGCAGTACCAGTCACTTTGCATGCAATAAAATGATACAAGCAGTGCCTCACTGACTCTAAGTGCGTATGCTGAATGTGACTTTCACAGTGCCATTTCAGATGGGCCTAAGCGGATCATTAATTGCTCAATAAAGATATTCCACTTGTCGAGGCACAAGTTATTTTTCCGTTATGCATTCCTAGACAGCTGCCTGGCATTGCTGGTTGTAAACATGGCCAGCGGAACGGCAGTTCCACGAATACTCGGCTGTGATTGATGAAGTGCTGCCATGACGAGGCCGGTTGTTTGCTATTTAGCTGCAGTAAAACACTGACAGAGAGGAGATGTGAACAGAGGGGAGGGAATAAGTGTGTGTATTGAGGACTCCTTATTCTCATCAGTGAAGGTGTTCATCAGAAAAGAGAAGAAGATAGTAGAGAGCTGTTCTTCTAACAGAGAAATAGCGTGCCTTTGAGTTGCAACATGTATATTGGTCAGGACACATGTATTCATTAGGATAGGTTTGTATTCGCAAAATCTAAGAGGATGCATGCAATATTTAGACACAGCAATTGATGATTGTCATCATTTCTATGTATTTGAAAATCTTTTATGTTTCTAACCTGGTCTAAATGGATGCATTTCATAAATACTTTATTAGAATATTGTAACCATAACTAAATGTTTTTTTCTTGTTCTACAAAGCCATTTTGATGAATTATGACACTACTATATAAACAGAAAAGCTTCTCGATCACACCATTCAACCAGTCAGTGGGTATGGGTACCCTTCAGTCTCCACTGGTGGTACACTAACTCACCTGGGTTTGTTGTCTTTCCCTCAGGCTCCAGTCCCCCATGTCCATGTCCTGTGGCTCCCCGTCCCTCAGTGACATGCCCCTGGGCTCCTCCGGGGGGCGCCGGCCCACCTCGCACCGCTACATCAGCACCAAGGTGCTGCTGGCCGAGGGGGGCGACACGCCGTTTACCGAGCACTGCCGCAACTATGAGAACAGCTACAGGGTAAGGGTGGAGTTAAGGTGATGATACATGGGGCAACTTCTTGAGCAATGTTGCTGGGCAACCACATAACCAGTTCCATTTATTCTGATTGGATAATCATAACAACTTGCCTACTGATGATTAAAGTTCTCCAGAAAAGAAACTGTTGCCCAAAATCAATGAGAACATGCCAGAACCACAATAATGAGGAACATTGCCCAGCAACATTGTTGTTGTTGTTGTTGTTGTTGTTGTTGCTGCTGTAGGGCTGGGTGTACCTGCTAAAAAACCTGTTCATTTGAGTTGGTAACATTCCTTCACTATTTTAAATGTGTGCACATGTGGCTGTGAGGCATAGTTTGCATGAAGTTCCATAACACTGAGAAATGTGATTCAGCAATTTAGAGACTGTTTGCACAATGTGAATTTGTGTTGGGATGATGCTCTACTAAGGACCACTGATTTACAGCCAGTCAGACTGTGTGTGTGTGTGTGTGTGTGTGTGTGTGTGTGTGTGCGTGTGTGTGTGTACGTACGTGCAGACGCTCCAGACAGAAATCCAGAAGCTGAAGGACCAGGTCCAGGCCATGCACAGGGACTTGACCAAGCACCACTCCCTCATCAACACGGACAACATCGAGGAGGTCCTGGAGAAGTCTCTGCACGTGCACAACCAGATCACCTCCCAGTACTCTGCTGTGCAGACAATGAGAGCACTGTTTGAAGAGGTATATTGCTATCATAGAGAACTGAGATGAGGCATGCAGGCTGTTACAATTGCTAACATTGTATATTGGATGTTTAAACTTTGGAGCAGCCACCCAGAAGCGATTCAGAAGAAAGTATGTTTAAGGGGAAATCTGGATGAATGACACCTCAAATAATATTTAACCTACATTCCTGAAGTCGTAAAGCCCCCAGCATTTCCTCTTTGTGCTGCACCTTAGTAATTCAAATGGGAGAATTGTCTTTAAATGTGCTCTAAGCGATGCCACACGTTTTTTAGGCTAAAACATTTTATGTCACTTACTGCAAACATCACCTAACCAACAGCTAGCTGTCTGTGTCCTGAATACACTGTAAAAAAATGCGATCTCTGTGGACAGCCCAGGCTCCAAAAATGGCAACAAAAACAACCTGGGCAAACCTAGTCCATAAAAACATAACAAACTGTTCCAGCAAATGACAGAAGAGATGCACGTTTCAGAGAGTTTCAATTGCACGGGAGCAGCACTGGAGAGAGGGGAAGGAAGTAGCGAGCTAGCTCTCTGTTTTGTTTGAAAGTCAACAGAAGTGACGTTACCCAGCATTAGAGCACCTTTCAAATGAAACCAGGGAAATGTAATTTTGTTATGAGGTCTCACAAAAGTCCATCAGGACTAGAGTGACATGGATGACTGATGATTCGTTTCTCTTGTGTAGATATGGGAAGAGACCTTTCAGCGAGTGACGAACGAACAGGAGATTTATGAAGGTATGAAGACACACTGAGCCATGGTTACATCTCAAAAAGGTGACTGCTGATTGCAGTCACACTTCCACATGTGAGAATGCTGCTGTTCTAGTGTTGGTATGTATTGCCGGCATGTGCATAGGTGATGATTGTGTGATTGTATTTTTATTGTAGCCCAACTCCACGACCTGATGCAGCTGAAACAGGAGAACTGCTACCTGACCACCATTGCGCGTCAGATCGGGCCATACATTTTGTCTATAGCGAAAGTCAAGGAACGACTGGAGCCCAGGTACAAAATTATGTTACATCCCAATATTCCTCACCTTCTCAGGATAGGGTGGTGTTACATGGCTGGCACTCAACTCAGAAATGCATCTCGATCCTCCAGATGGACCTGAAAAATAGCCTCTGACAAAAAAACAACAATGAAGTTATAAAGAAATTCGGGTTACACTTTATTTTACAGGGTCCTTGTTCCAGTGTATCTACATAATGAAGTACAGTGTAACAACCTGTGTAACAATATGTACTGTAATACCACGTCCTTATGTTGTCTATACATAGTGTATTTTTGTGTACCTACAGATCATTAGTACACATGTGATAACAAGTGCTGATACTTTGCCAAAGTGGCCTCTCTCTTTGGGGAAAGGGAAAAAAGGGGCTGAATTCGTATTCATAATTTTTCTTACAAAATCCTATCTCCAGGTTTCTATGTAACATTATCAGTGAAATGGCCCAGATGCTGTACACACAAAACGGGAAGACAGTTACACAAAGATAATTTCTCGGATGTAGAACAGTCATAAACGGACATTTACACAGCTTCAGAAGAGGCATGTCTTTTCTGTTTAGGGGCTGCTGGCCTTTGTTTGTTTACTGAACTGTTACTGTAGCTGACCTTAGTTGGGGTACTGTTGTCCACCAGAGTAGGATTAGCACAGACTGAAATAACTAAGTCCCTCAACACTGATACTGACCATTGTATTTTGCTTCATAGGTACCAGGAACCTAAAGATCTTGAGGATGACCGAACAGAGACAATGTTGAAGATATATGAAGACAGCACCACAAGCTCGGAGTCAAAACACAGGTGTGTTTTTCCATCCTGTTTGTGCCACTGAGACACTTTGTACTTAGCAATAATTCTGCATGATAACTATCAATTGAAGCTTCATACCAAATGACACTAGTTTGGTACCTTACCCATCCATTTTTCATTCCAACAGTAACAGTGAAATTCAGTTGAGTGATTACAAATGGGACCCAAATATGGAAAAGCACCCTCTAATACTGCCGTCAGAGAAGCTTAAAACCAATGACTGCAACTGGCAAGGCATGCAGAGGAGCCAGGACATAACCAATCAGATACAACTTTAGGGCCATCCAGGAGAACTCAAGGACTTCCCCTATTTGTACCAACTTCTCTTCTGACATCCAGTGGCCAGGCGACTCCTTCTCTATGGCCTGTTCGCTTGATATCCATGCAGTCCGGACTGGTGCTCTTATTATCATGGCATGGGCCACCATACTGGAGACCTCTGCACCCTGGAGACAGCTGAGCCAACTGACACGGACTAAAAATGGCACTAAAAATGATCATTAGTTGAGGTTGTGAAAAACGATCAGCATTGATTAAGTTTGTGATCTATTTCATGAATAAGTTATGTATGGTTATGATGAAGTGGTTGCCCTTTTTTCTGGGTAGAGATCCGATGTCAGTGGAAAAGACGGAGTTGAATGATGAGGTCTCACCCCATGTGGAACTATAGAGAGAAACATTGAACAGAGACTTTGCCGTGCATGTCTGACTCTCACTCACCGACTCTTAGAGAGCCTGTGTTTGGTTGGTTTCATGAAAACACTTTCCAAAAATGTTGAAAGAATTTTAAATGTAAGAAATATTCCCTAGAAATTGCTGAAATATACTGGAGTGATTGTAGTGAACATATTTCATATGACTGAATTCTTTCATTCTTATGAAAGATAAAATATAAAATTAATTTAAAATAAAAAATAATTTATGAGTGACTATGAGTGACTCGTATATAAGCATTTACTATCTTAACCATAAAGGCTTATAGATCCCAGGGAAGAGAACTGTGTAGTTCAGTAGTTCAATAGTAATGACAGTCTCAGCCCAAAAGGAATACAAACTGAATTAATGAGAGGCATTTCCATTGAATGTTCATGAGCTTATGAAATTGTGAAATAATAATGTATTCAGACACAATATACCAAATTCATAAGGGAAAAAACTGTTCACATTGTATATCGTTGACCCTGTAATTGCTAAATAGGCATTTGAATAATGAATGACCTCAAAGGCAGTTACATAAGTCAACCCTAATGAGAACAGGCCTTGATGGTCTGCCAATGAGCTTGCCTTACACCGCAACTGGGTCAATAACTGATCAGCTCATAAATCATAAGGAGTGTGTATATGGAAGCAGCCAGCCATCCCCCACCCTGGATGGCTAGTCCCTAGACGGGCTCAGGCCAGGTAATGTATTCCTCGCTGTCTCCTAACCACCAGCAGCACATTAGTTTGTGTCAGCACTGCTCCAGGGAGCTCCGCAGGGAGTGATCAGTAGGTCTCCCCCTTTTTCTCCTTCAGTCCCTCTCCTCTATGCCTCCCTTCACGCTTGTTTTCCCCGTCCTTTATTGCTGCGGTTTCACTTGCGTTAGGTTCCACTGAAACATCCACACACACACACACTCACACAATCTTGTTATCGCCTTCCGTAGCATTCGTAGGCAGCAGAACAGGACTTGTTCTTGTGCTCATCAATCCTTGAGCAAACAAGCTCAACTCGCTCAAGATCGTGGAGATAATTTGTCTTGCCCAAGTAGTACACCAATTACTTCCCTGAGACCTCGTGTCGAGGCAGAACGACTTAAGAGTGCAAATGGGAGCAGAAGGTCATCCCACCTCCGCACACAGAGGTACAGTATGCTGCTGCCCCCACCGCATCTCTCCTGTGGACGAGTGCACTGGCCAGGCCTCTCCGGCACGAGGCGGTAATGTTGTGTGGAAAATAATGGGGTCATCTCGACCCTCAAGAGCAGGGCCTCCTCTGTGAAGTAAAGGCAAGCTGAGAGGGCGCAGCTCATTAAAAATACATGTGTGGCAGTGCATGGGGGAGTGCAAAGAAAAATGAATGTGTTCTCTCTCTCTCTCTCTCTCTTTTGCACTTTTACTCTCTCTCTTTATCTCCAGCCGGTCCATCCCTGTGGTCATACATCATCCCACTTCACAGACTCACTGGGTCCCCTCGCTCCTCTCTCTCTCTCTCTCTCTTTCTTTTTTCGCTCCATCCCTCCCTCTTTCTGCTTCTTTCCATCTCCTCCCTTCCCTTCACCTCTCTCCCTCTTAGCACACATTTAGAAAGCACATGTAAAACTCCACAAAACATACAATAATGGGCATTTTGCATGTTGCCAGGGCTCTGAACGCTGGCCATAGATGCTGTGTCTCTTGATATTTACAGACTCTCGTGTGCCTCCACCACTAGAATAAAAAAGGCATGCCTGTCAGTTACAATCCAGCATACTTGCTCTCATGTCGACTTGCCACCATGCCTAACTGGTGTCAGATCAAACCTGTTAACAGATGAACTAGGCCAGTGTAACACCACATCATTCCCGTCAAGGCTTGAGGATGTCTGCCACTGACAACTCTCTGGTGTGGGTGTTTGTCATTAATTGGGACATGAATCACGCTGATTGCATTTGGCAACAGCCTCAGCGGTCACATTACAAAGGACAAAGGGTGACAACAGACTCCCACAGGAGGTCATATCCATCATAGCAGAGGCAGGTAGGCTCTTGGAAAATAAGGGTTCTTAGAGGAATTATCCAAAGGGATAATTTTCCATAGAAAGTACCCTCTATGGACCAAAGGTGTTTTTCAGAAGTGAATAAGAATAAATGGATGATTATTTTAGGATAACATTAGAGCCAATACAGACTTCATCGTCACAGCGTCACAAACCTGTCCCTAATTTTTTACTTGCATAATTCACACACACACACATACAAATGGATTCAGTGAAATAATAAATGTACAAAGGCATAATATGAGGGTTGTGTTGTGTTTTTAGTACTACATACTACATTGGGTAAAATCGATTTGGATATTACTTTGGTTTTAGCGATTGATGCACAGCACAATAGTGACTTCACTCATGTGAATTCATCTTCACTAATGTGTATGCTTTTAGCAGACCTCTGAGAGATGCAAAAGAAAAGGATGAGGGAATTTTACTTCCCTCCAAGGACCAAGTTCAGAGACAATGTTGTCATCCTTTTCAGCTATTATCAACAAACACATGGCACATATTAAAACATGGATAGATGTTGAAGGAGCCAACTGATAAATGGAGAAAAGGCAAAAGTGATACAGAGCAGTGATACAGATGCAGTGATACACGCAGTGATACAGATGCCTTCTGGGAAAGAATAAGTGCACGTAACATACATTATTCACAGTCATAAAATTCACATGAATGTTCATTCGGCTACCTTTAAAATGTTAATATTAGCATGTTTAAGGTGGTTCAACAGTCTTTGGAGAGTCACATTGCTTTGCTGTGGTTATGACTGCGGCCTCGGGATCATAATGAATCCGAGGTTTAATGCTGATTCATGGACCACTTTTGCCTGAAGCTATAGTGAATTAGCAATAACTTTAGGCCCCAGGGGGAATTAACTAGTACAGGGTGAGTGACTGTACAATGACTGTAGGCAAATTTCTGATTCACAAATTATGAAATGAACTTTGAACAAGAATATTCTCCTGCCTATAACATATAGCCTAAGTTTTCACATGAGGTAGTCTAAAGCATGGCATGAGCACAGCAGATACCATGCTTTAGACTACCTCATTGGGTTGTTGACCATGTGAAAACTTAGGCTATATGTTATAGGCAGGAGAAAATTCTTGTTCAAAGTTCATTTCATAATTTGTGCATCAGAAATTTGCCTACAGTACTTCTCCCTTAAAACTGCACTGTCCCAATAGCAGTCTAAAAAGGCGGAATCAGACAGTTTAAATGCCACAAATCTAAAAAACCAATATTGTCAGTCAGTGAGTGTTGTTGGAAGGTAATAAACTCTGTAAGGACTGGAGGCCTTCTTCAGTGAGGTACACAGGTGTATTACAGCCATTTCGTTGTTTTTCATGATCATAGGCTGGGATTTCTATCAATCTTTAGATTGAAGTCTAACAAGAGAATCTAACTGTTGTAATATAATTGCACTTTATGAAAGTAATGCAGCTTCGGCCAGCTTCATGCAAACAACAAAAAAACATTGTTGGAAGTGAACTGAAAATATCACACGTATGGGCTCCCACCGGACATTGATTTGATGCAGCGAGAAGCCTGACAAATTGAGTTGCTGTTTCTATGCGGGGAAACAAAGGCAACGCTGATGTCCTTGACACGCGGAAAGTCACAGGTGCGCCCCCGAAAACCTGTCAGCCTGGTGTGACGGAGAGGGAGCCCCGCAGCCGAGAATTAATCAACAGCTCGTTCCGCTGCCAGCGTCCTCCAACTCCCCCCCTCCCCAGACCTCCACGTGCCGTGCTGGTTAAGGGCTCTGCGGGAACGAATCATTAACAGATTGGTTACTCGTTAATTAAGACCTCTTCTCGGTGCTCTCTCGCTGGGAGAAGAGGAAGAGGAGGGCTGAATAAAAATGGAGTGGATACACCTCTGGTAGGGTAGGCCTACAAAGCGCCTGCCGTTCTGTTGTGCATCTGAGTCCAGTAGCCTATTGTAAATAATAACTGTTTGTTTGGAAGTTCAGATCTTTCTTATATGTCTTTATGAAACATGTGCTCACCTCTAGCTTCATTTTCACAAACAAGCCAATTAGGTGCTTCATTTCCGATGACCACAAATGGTGTGGTGGCCAGTCCGCATCTGAGACAGCCTACTAAAATGTGACACCTAATTGGCTTATTGTAGATGGTGCCAGAAATGAAATAGTGAAAGACATTTTGGAAAATATGGTTGTGGTGTGTTTCAAACTATTTTGGCTGAAGTTGCTCAAACACAGTCTAAAATTTGCCCCATAGCATAGCTTTGTAACTGCCTGGCTGGCTGCACTAGCTAAGCAGGATAACTCGAGTTATGTAACCTCAATTGTTTTCCAACCAACAGTACTCAGTGACCTCAAACAACAGGGCCATATGTTGAAAACAGCCGGAGTTTTCCTCTAACCATACAAATAAAAAGTTACTAAAACACATTTAATTCTCAAGTCTTCATGAAACAGCCCTCCTCTCTGGTTGACTTTGCATGGCTGAGGCTTGAGAAGCATGAGGTATTCATTCAACCATACACCCAAGTACAATAAGGCCATTGTCCTGAGGTTTCCCCTCAGCCATGTATACCACAGTAAGGCCACAGTCTGAGACGTCTAGAGAAAATCGCATCACCCTGTTTGTACATTGGGAAACTGTGCCTCAACTGTCTAGTCTTTTCAGAGAACTGAGTGCTCAGAGAAATCAAAGTAACCAATACAGCATTAATACCATGTCATCAGTCTGTTTATTCAGAGTGACTGGCCGACGCTTGTGGATGGAGCATGATAGATAAAAAGCAATCAAGCCTTTTCAGTTTGAGAGTTGCAGACTCTAGGTGCTTTTACATCACTCAATGCAAGCAGTAAAAAGGCAAGTTAGGATTGAAATGACATTAACAAAAAACAACCCTACATCCATAATAAACCTTCAAGTGCTTCATTCACTCATTCAACCTTTGCACAAAGTCTGCTATCCGGTTGTCAAGTGGTTATGGGATCTACCCAATCCAAGGTAGCACAACAAATATGAAATAACTAATCACTTCAGGAATGACTAAAGAAAAAAGAAAAAAAAAAACTAAATCAGAAACTAAAAATCAGCTTAGGCATAATACATAAGGCTTGGTGTGTGTTGGTATTTGCCGCTTTCTCACAGGTTTACACAAACAATCAGCAATACAAGGCATTGAGGTGACAGCTCAATCATGGGTGGTGGTACTGACATTTGGCTATATCACAGGTCTTAGGGAAGATGTTGCATCATGCTGTTCATGTTCTGACTTGTACCTGATTCATCACTGTTGATGAAGAGGAGTGCAAGCGTTCTTCATAGAGTGACGACAGCTCGCATCACAATGCTGACATGAAAGGCAGTGTGAAAAACCAACACAGACTTGCTTTCTCTGAAGCCCAAATAAAGCTTGTTCGTCTTCACCTTTACAAAACAACAAACAAATATGACCTTTCTCGGAAATGATGCTGCAACCTATCTTAAAGCGGAAGAAGGGAAAACACACAGGGGAGTGGGTACTTGGTCTAAAGTCTAAAGCAATATATATGCTGGTGAAGAAAGAACAAATATTTGTCTGCTCACCTTCTTATATGGTTCCTATGGTAACATGTTACATGGCACGTAACAGACATAACAGCAGGGAGATCTAAACTTAACAGTGGACTGTATCTGAGGTAGACCCATGCATCACTACACCCAAATGCTAATTAAGCTTAAGTAGGCCTACGAAATAAAACAAGTGATAGTGGCAGCAACACAGAAGTAACAGTCCATTAAAAGAAATTGAGAATAGACGTGTCACACTGCTGGTAACCTGCATTACTGTAGCTGCTGGTATGATTTCAATGGACATAGTGCCTGGTCACACACACTGTGCCCTTCTTCACTGGCACAAATGCAATACAGTATTCAGGTACCCTTGTAAACTCAGGTCCTAATATAAAACATATTTTTCTCTTTCTTTCACCAGACTCTTTCTTACATGCTTAATCCAATGTTTTGACAAAAATGAAGTTGAAAATGTAGCTGAATATTTCTAGAGTACTGATACAGATGTGCTGGCTACAAGGTCCAGGCATATTATATTGACCAATGTAAACAAACTCATCAAATAATATACATTTTGTTCAATCTGAACTTTGAAAAGCCTTTTGCCGTTTCAGAACATTAGATTGCAAAGAACTGTCCAGAGAGCTGAAAATACCAAACAGACGAACACATCTAATGATAGACATTAGGAGGCAGGAAATGTCTTTCATGATGACACACCCCACCATGGATATTATAAATTAATGGCCACTATAAAAGTAAATGTATCTTGCTGAACTGAAAAGCACTTTGAATGTGACCAGACTTGTTTTTTTAGAAACCAATTTCATTAATGTGACTTTTTATGTTATCGGCTCTAACATATAAAGCCCACCACAGCAAATTACACATTTAACCATGTACCACAGACATTCTTACCACATGCTCCTTTATATTTCAAGAGGGACATATAGAAAAGAGCTAGAGTAATGACACTAAGCCTTAAAACTGTGTAGCTATGGTGCTAGAGGTATACACTTTTCTGTGTGGACATACAAATGCTTATCTGACCATTCATGAGCAAGATCGGAAATACAAAAATACAGTGTTTGACCTACATGCTGACATTGAATCACATTTTCTCTGCATAATACCACACAGAGTTTGAAGGCACTAAAGCTATTTGCCCATATTATCATTGTAACAAAACACTTTCCTTTAAGTGCTGATAGTAACGCGTGTACCACATATCACATATTATGAACAATTCACAAGTTGCTCATCAGAGTAAAAAAAAAACAGCATCATGGTTCTGGGTTTGGCTCGTTGGCCTTGTCAGGGTGTCAGTAGGACCGTGCTGGCTTGCTGCCCTCAGCCTGGTTGAAGGGGTTTGCTGGAGCACTGGACGACTGGTCTTGCTGGTCGATGGACTGGTAGGCGTCTCGGTTGCGCGTGACTGTGGGGAAACCTGAGTGATTGGAAACAAGGATTGTGAGAGGGAAGCATTTCCAGAAATGACCTCATCATTATCACTACAAATCAAGATGCACATTCATTGACACCTGGAAAAACCACAGCCAAGGGGGAAGTGGGAACACTTACACTATTCATTTCTAAACCAATACAAACACCTCCTCAATGTAGAACTAGAAGTGCAGAAATAAACACCTTGTTAGTGTTAGTAGTAGGTGTGAAACTACTGCTGACAGGCTAGTAGCTAGCTCTGGGAAGCATACCACAGAAGCATACCACATACCACCTTTATGGAATATAACAATAACACAGGCAGAATTATATGCCCCCCCCCTTCTTTCTGTATCTGTCTCGCTCTCTCCTTCTCTCCCTCTGTCTGCCTCCTCATTGCACATTATCATAACCAGCGCACACAAAAAAAGACCTTCAGAATCAATATCCCCCCCCTCCCCGACACACACACACGCGCGAACACACACGCATGCACGCACGCAAACACTGGAGACAACTGTGTCTTGGAACAATGGTGTGACAATTAGCAATAACTTTCAGTCTCATCAAGTTAGGAAAAATGTACTACTATAAATAGTTTATTCGGTTTACTCCCACCTGTACCCTTTACTGTTATTATTTCCATAGTACACCCCAGGCACATTTTTTATTTTTTATAACCTTTTGACATTAAATGTTGTGAAATCCTAAAGGATACTAGAAGCTATTTTTACTTGCAGTTGTATTGGGGTTATTTATGTTAAAATCTGTGGTGCAATCCCATCTCAAATCGATCAGTGTACATTTTGTATACAAGATGAGCCACCTAGTAAGACTTCCATGGCAGTAAACTGCAGTCCACAGCTCTCAAATCAGCAACTCGGCAACAAAGTTAGAGGCCATGGATAATTAATTTACCTGCTCAGAGGACTCCCAACTCCGAACCATGGTACTGTTAGGGTCCCGCAATAGCGGAGCAGAAACTTCCTCACCCATTCAATCTGCCAATTACTTATAATCTTCTTCCCCTGACTTCACCATGTGTCAGTCCCCCTGGGCCACAATGGGAGATGTGCCACCAAATAGGATTTACACACCTCTTCCTTCTGCAATATACAGTTATAATCTTATTTAGACAGCCTGGAGAGGTGTCGCTAAGACCAAGCTTATTGGACACATATCCTTTCAGGAAGAATGTCGGAATACAAATTATTCACCTAGGCTCTACCGCAGGTGGTGATTCTCTTTGTCTCTGAAAGGACGTGAGCTGAATGGATTACACAATTTCTTTTACTGACCTTCAACTATATGATGTTCAATTATTCAAGGAAGTGTCATTTTTTTTTTTATTTAAGTTAGAAACAGAAAATGCAATCATGATGACAGAGGCAAACTGGAGTGCTAATTGCATAATTTTCTTGGTCACAATTTATTTAAAAATATTATTTATAAAACCTACTTAAGAATAAATTACTACTGGGTAAACACAGAAGAAAATGGTCACACTCTTTTGAGAATAGGTAATTACAGAAACTTCCCCAATTATATAAATGAACTAATGCACTGTTTGAAACAAACACATAAGCCACCTTGCATAGTATCTGCTTCTTTCCTCAGAAAATAAGAATATTTCTTATTTGCATGTGTTGCCTGCAAAAATGCATGTCCAGAGTCTATGCTAAATGCAACATTTTTCAAATAAGACATTATAATTAAATAAATAAATACATCATTTAACAATAAGACATTACACTGTTTTGGAGTGGCGAAATGAAATACTACAGTAATCACGTGTGTGACTATTGGAGATGACTATGCAAACATGCCGGTCCCACAAGCTACTCCCATCTCCTTTTAACCTATATACAGCGGGGAAAATAAGTATTGAACACATCAACATTTTTTTCAGTAAGTATACTTCCAATGAGGCTATTTGCATGAAATTTTCACCAGACATTAGTATTAACTCCACCTATATAAAACAATCCAAACATTAAAGTCCATAGGTAGAGTTATGTGCAATAAAGTGGAATGACACAGGAAAAAAGTATTGAACACGCCTGCTGAAATCGTAATGATAGCTTCAAGGCATTTCCTGTATGATGAAACTAATCAGTCACAGTATTCTGGTGTAAGTTTGGCCCATTCTTTTAAACAGATAGTCCTTTAATATTGAAGATTTCAGGGGTCCCTGTTGTGAATCCTGATCTTTAGCGAACTTCCAAAACTGCCTCCTCATTGCACATTGTCTTCAATTGAATTGAAGTCAGGGCCTTGACTTTCTTTCTCTGAAACCAGTTGAGAGTTTCCTTTTCTGAATGCTTTGGATCATTGTCCTGCTGGAAAGTCTAGCCATGTCTCCTCCTCATCATCCTGGTGGATGTAAAGATTCTCCCAGAACAAAATGACTCCATTCATCATTCCTTCAATTGTATGAAGTCTGCTAGTACCATGAGATGAAAAACAGCCCACACCATGATACCACCACCTCCAAACCTCACTGTTGGTAGGGTATTTTTAGGGTGATGCACAGTGCCATTTCTCCTCCAAATATGGTGTGTAGTATGACATCCGAAAAGTTAAATTTTAACCAGAATACATTCTCTCAGTATTTCATAGGATTGTTCAAATGTCGTGTAGCAAACTTTCAACGAGCTTTGACATGTTTTTCTTCAGCAATAGAGTCATGCGGGATGAGCGTGCATAGAGGCCATGGCGGTGGAGTGCATTACCTATGATTTTCTCTGTAACAATTGTACCTGCTGCCTCCAAATCTTTCTGGAGCTTTCTCAGAGTGGTCCTTGGCTCTTGGGCTACTCTTCTGACTATCCTTCTGACTTCCTGGTCAGAAATCTTGCAAGGAGATCCTGTGCATGGCCAGTTGATGATGTAGTGATGTTCCTTCCACTTGCAAATAATGGCTCCAATACTGCTTGCTGGATGATTCTTAAGTTTTGAAGTGCATCTGTAACCAGTTCCATTAATATGTTTTGCAACAATAAGGTTGCAAAGATCTTGGGAGGGCTCTTTGCTTTTACCCATCATGAAATGTTTCTTGTGTGACACCTTGCTAACAAAAAACCTTTTTATAGCCCACCAATATGTAACCCAGCTTATATCAATTTGTACAGATAGGATAATTTCTCTAACTACTTATAGATTCCAGTTTGTTCCTTGCCATTCTTTGCGTTTGTGTAATGCTTTTTCTTTGTGTGTTCAATACTTTTTCCCTGTGCCATTCCACTTTTTTACTCATAACACTACTTTTAGACATTAATGTTTGGATTTTTATATATGTGTGGATTACCTAAGTTAATACTAATGTCCGGTGAAAATTTCCCTGGAAGAATACTTACGTATTGACGTGACGTGTTCAATACTTATTTTCCCCGCTGTAAGTCTTTATAACTTTATAAACCCTTAAAGGGCCTTTAGTTTAGCTGTTAAGGACTTGTTGGAATGCAATGGCAACTGGATGAACAAATTTGATTTTACATCATCTAAATGATACGACAATGCCAAAATGTATACAGATGTTTGATCATATGGCTACTTTATCTGATTATGTTACTCAAACGGCTAAAAAAGAAGAAACGCACAACTAGAATGTAACACACAAAACAACACCAGCTACCGCCTACGTGTGACAAATCACAGACCAGAATCACTTGAAAATTGGAACATGTATATAGACATGTTGAGATTTGGACTGAAGCAGGGCTATAGACATAGTCACATACAACACAGGGGCACAGAGAATACATTTTCAGACAGCCAAAGGAGGACAAAAGGATACCCACAGCCATAACTGCTCCCTTCTGTCATTGCATTTCCACAGAGTGGAAGCAAGAGGGGGAGACAGAGAGAAAGAGAGGGGGGCAGAGCAGAAGAGAAAAATAAGAAAAAGGGGGGTTGGGAGAGGGGGGGGGGGGGAGTGGAAAGAGAGAGCAAATGGCATCTAATAGCGACGAAAATTACTGTCTGCACTGTCCGTGGTGCAGTGACTGTCCACGGAGGTCTCCAGATCTGAGGACCAAGGGACATGGATGAGGAGGACGGGAACAGAGGAGACAGCAGTGTGAAGACAAGCACGGGGCAGAAACAGAAACAACAGTCATATAAGTACAGAACAGCGAGGATGGGAAGGCACAATGACAAACAGACAGTGAGGATGGGAGCACATGATAAGAAGTAAAGGGTAATATCCCAAACACACAAAAATGGCCAAATATCTGCACTCACTCACTCACTCACTCAAACACGCTCACACTCTCACATGCACAGACACACACAGCTATCTTAGTTTGAAGAACATGTACAGTTGCCCCCAGAATTATTGGCACCTCTGTTAAAGTTGACTAAAAAGAGGAATATAAAATCATCATGCTCATTGAGCTCAATGCAAATCAAACCAGCTAATAGACTGGAATAACTGAAATAAAACCATGCCAATCTCTAGGTATGGTGAAGGGTATGGGATGATGTGGGGTTATTTTAATTCCAAAGGCCAAGGGAACTTTATCAGCATGCATAATATCTTGGATCACCGGTCTAGTAATTTGAAAGTGATTGCAGTACCAGTTTTGACAACAATCTTACATATGGTTCATTTAAGGAAGAACATTTCTTTATTTATGATACATTATTCATTCACAAAGAAAACTGGTGTCCTTAAAGGTTGAATATTTCCATTTTTACTTAAGGCATTAAGATCAATTTCCAAAAGATGATTTTATATTCCTCTTTTTGGTCAACTTTAGTAGAGGTGCCAATAATTCTGGGGGCAACTGTACCTGTTACTTGCAAATGCGTGTGCAAGTAACTTCCTCGTGTATGTCTACATTTAGCCTACAGCAGGACTTGCCTTATTGATTGGATCATTTCTGACTGTCCACAAGAATAAATAGTGACTTAGGGCTACACACACATTGGAGACCATAATGACAAGGACATTTGGGGATTTGTAACAGTGACCCATTTTACACTTAGCCTCTAAATCATCCCAGCATGATGATTAAATACACAACAGGTTGATGCATGGCTGCCATCTGTGAGCTCTTGCAGAAGCAATCAAATAAAAAAACATATCCACAAGTGCAAACACACATGCACGCGCGCTAACTTGCAATAGAAGTTTGAGAAAAACAGGAGGGTGTCTTGAGTAATGCCTGACAGAAATACCCACAGTTGCTACATTTTGTGATTTTGTAACAGCTAGTCTTTTACAGTCAGACGCTTGCCGTTGATTCACTCAGACTGTGAGATACTCGTCATGAATGTGAGATCCCAAAGATTCACCATGCCATAATCCCACACCGTACCATCACAGTGCATAATTTACCATCTTTTATCAACACAGCATCCATTGAGCCTGCTTTATGGCAGCCGATGCTTCGGCTAAAGCTAAAGGGAATGGCTACAGAGGTGAGAAGTTCACCACAGAAATAGTCTTCAAATTCATCATGACGCGCTCCATGTTTCATCAATTCTAACACTGGCAGGTACTCCATTACGTGCTCACTGCCGCCCAGGCGGGGCCTGAAGGGTTTAGGCCTTTTTTCCCTTTTTCTATTTCTACACCTTCAGTTTCCATCACTCACAGTCTTCTCTCTCTCTTTCTCAAGTACCTTGTTTTTTGACTCACAGTGCTCACAAAAACATAAGGATTGTCGACTCTGTGGGAAGTCTCAGTCTCCAACACCGATGTGTGTAATACAAAAAATATATTTATATGATCACTTATAATTGGTCATTAGCCTGTTCTCAATATTTACCCGTAGATTTGTTTGGCTTGCGCTGTGTCCTGAATTGTCAGACAAATACAGCTATGTGAGCTGATATCAACAGAAATCAAGAGTCTTTCTGCAGCTACATGGTTCATTGGCCACTTAGGTCAATTTAAGACATTTCTTTCATTTCCTTTGTTTTTTTTTTTTTGCAAACTCACATAACAGTATAATAAGACACAACATGCAGGCCTCATACAAAGCTAATGGATTCTATAATTATAGCTCCATCACACCCATACACACTGGCACTCAAGTTTGTTTAGAGTGCATTGGCATTGGAGGCACATCAATTAACTTACCCGCTGAGTGCAGCTCTTATGTGGTCCGTGCTTTACATTAGAGAAGCCGGGTATATCAGGCGCATTCGTCTTGTGACCGACCGTTCCGCTAACTTAATTAGCCTGAGCCTCTAGTTCTCTCTGCCCCCACTCTCCTCTCTGGTGAGCTTCAAACACAGCACTTTTATCAGTATTACATAGAGGAAAAGCAAGCCATTGGTTTACACAGGAAAATATTTTATAAAATATTTTCCCTGTTAATCCTAGAGGCATAGAAAGGTGAGATGTTTACAAAGAAATCCTAGGGCACATGCATCACACACTTGTGTAGAAACCAAATCTGTGGACCACCAAACCTATGAATCCCTCTGTATCCAATCAGCCAAGCCCCTCTTTAAGTGTAGTTTACTTACCGAAGTTGACGTTGTAGTCGCCTCCCCTCTCCCGGTACATTTGGTAGACAAAGAAGCAGGAGACAGGCTTGAGGAGCAGGCTGAGGATGGACATGCCCACGCTGAAGCGAAACGTGTCCCTGTTCCTCTCCGTCAGGCCCTCGAACGCCGGGTAATAGATTCCAAAGTGGATAATGTCTGTCAGAATGGTCAAAACCATCCCCAGAAGGAACTGTTGGGAAAATGGGTGGGTGGAGTGGTGGAACAAATGCAGAATCAAATAAGTTTGGTGATTCACAATTCAGATGAACATAACAACCTTTAAGATGCTAAGTGAAAATAATTAAATTTGCTTTCTATTTGTGAGTACAGAGACACATTATTATGGTCAGATATTATTCGGGGTGCAGAGCTGCCTTCTCAGTTCTGCGCTGAACAAATATTTCTGGGTCAAACAGTGTGTTATATCTGTTATAATCTAGTTTTCAAGAGTTTTCTCTCTGGGTTTTCAGAGAGAGTGTGGGTGAATGAGGAAGCATACTTGGGGGACCCACCATTAGCACAGCATCAATGGAGTCTCTGTGAGCAACCGCCCATACACCAATAGCCAGCATGGTAAAGTTTCCCCAAGCATAGGATGGTGGAAGCCAGGCCATGCAGCCCCTGTTGACCAATATAGACTGATTAAACATAAGACATACATCACTGCTATGACTGAGGAGATGGAAATTAACATCAGAGAGTTTTTTCCCCCCACACATATTCCATATGATTCATTACAACAAAGTTGGCTACAGTTTGTAAAAGGAGTTGCAGGTTCATGATTGGTGCTTCAGGAAGCAGCCATCCATCTGACCAGTAGACCTGCATAGCTGGTGCTAGCCTGGCAAGGCCTACTAGAGAAATTCCTCAGGCGAGTGGAAAAAAGCTCCGTGGAGCCTTGAGATGCACTTACCAGACTGTCAGCAACCAGTGAACCAGTACGATGGCCTGTAGGGATAAACAGTGCAGTGTCACCGCAAGCAAGTATAGTCGTCGCGCTTACTAAGTAATCCCCTAAAGTTTCACGCCTAAATGTGGAACGTGAGTCGCACATTTCAATGGATTGCGTAGTCTTCACATATACTTTTAAGTAACAGGCCTAATTCCACACATAACGGGCAATTGAGACTCACTTTCTGCCCAACACATTTTTACAGTAACATTTTTAGCTCACTCGCAGCTGGAAACAATGTTACACAACGTAAACAAATTAGGCAACTTGTAGCAGGTTAAATTAACACTAATGTGATTCTGAAAAAGGCTACCATTTGGGCCCTGATAGTAACTTACACCCAAGGCATCTGTCAATCATAAGTTCAGCGCTATCGACAACTTCTGAGAAAGTAGCCTTCTGATTATGGAACGCAGGTACAGACAATTCAGCATTTTCTCTCTGACAACTGAAATCCTTAAAAATTACCTTGAGATTAATGGCTGGGATTTCCATAATTAATGACCAATGCAGACTCTGGTCAAACTCCTGCGTTTTCAAGTTTTACCCACAATATCAACTTCTGTAGCATACTGACTAACTCTCCTCCGCTGAAGTTTACCAACCCCTCCCTTCGGTGAGTCGGCAAACACAAACCATGTGACAAGAGCCTGACTGCTTCCACGTGACTCAAAGCTGCTCCGTTAAGTTCCGCTGTGTTCACATTCAAGTCCACCTTCCTTAGCTGAACTGAGATAACTATGTGTAGTGTTTCATGTTGTGTTTTAGAATAACATGATATTGCTTTCCAATGTCCTTTTGTGACTGTGTTGTCAGAGTGTGTTTTGCCCATAATGTGAGATTGCAGCTCCCTCCCCATAATCCCACCAATATCTTTCTTGTCTTTCCATAAATCTTAGGGACCGTTCGTTATTTATAAACGGGGTCACCGGAGGAAAATAGGGGAGGGTCATGTCTTTTTATTCTTTGTTGAGGGGAGGGTCACCTAACTTTTTTTTGTCTAGGAGGGAGGGTCACCCATCTTTTGTATTAATGAAAACAGCAAAAAATCAAAGTGGCTTGTTTGTTGATTTCTGTCGCCATATAACGTTCTCTTTCGTCCCATAGCTCTGTCAACATTGAACAATGAAAATGAGGGAGATTTCCCGGCTTTCTCACGCAAAATACGGAAAATGTCAACATTCGTCCCCATTAACGTTGGAAGGGTTGGAGCAACAAAGTAGCCTACTTTATTCACGCCTAACAGCCTATATCCATTTGGTCAACTTTATCCAGCCCTAAAAAAGCTAAATTTAACTTTGGTTTAGGCTACTTGTAGTTTACCATGTAGCCTAACTTTAAACAGTGTGCATGCTTAACACAAAGCATACTTGTGCTTCATTCATCCACACATCCAGCTCCTAACGTTTTGACAAGCATTTCTACCAATTGACCTTGTTCCTGCCCATCTCTAGCTTTGCTGTCTCCATCCTTTCTGTTTTTGTTGTTTGCAAAAAAATATATAGTATTTATTGGTAACCAGCAACAAGTGCAATTTGTTAATCGCTGTCATTCTCTCTCCTGCCAACAAAAATGTGTTAGGCCTACGTTCCAAGTAGGCTAGCAGTGCGTAATTCTGCTTCATAAAGTTGAACAAATACATTTGGTCATATAAATAGCCAGTTTATGGTCTACAGTGTAGTTGGTAAGTTATGGTAGGCCAACTTGGAGTGAATATACAGGGGGAATTCTTTGTCTAGCTGAGTAGCCTGGCAGGTGCGCATAGGCATAGCCTACGGCCGAACACCGCAAGCGCTAATGAATCTTGCTCTCACGACAACCACGTCGTTAACTTAAATAGGCCTAGGTTAACATCACTCTGAGTTCGCATTCAAGCAAGCAAAACGATGATTTGAATACATCTGTTTCACTGGAAGGGCAAGGGGTAACAACAAGACAACACAGAGCCCCCCCAGCTCCGTTTAGTGAAAATTAAAAAAAAAAAAAAAAAATGCTGCCGTTTTCGACGGCACTTTGTCAGCACTTTGCAAAGCAGGGACTGAACCAATTAGGCTACTGCACTCTATCTACGACCATAGACCTCTGAAGTTCGCCTACAAAAAAGCTGCCATCTTTGACATCCGGTATCTGGCGATTTTTCCTATGGGAAAATAACATGGGGATTTTGAATAATCGCACCTGTTAAAGTCTCGTGGGGATGAAAAAGTCTGAAATGCAGACGTTTTCCTGAACACACTTTTGTCCTCTGCCTTCGAGTGGATACTGTGATCTCCGGTAAGTGAAGGCGGCACACTTAGATGTTTGCTACTCCAGAGCTAACTTGCAATGCAATTTGCCATAGGTAGTTAGCTTCAATTAACAACCGGATCTCCTTATATAGGCAAAGATGGCCGTTTTGGATCTTTTTTGTAGGCGAACTTCAGAGGTCTATTGCCCCAGTCAGGAAGTGAAGCCCACTGTTGTGATCAAATCGATAGGCTAGGCCTAGTGCAGCAGCAGCACTTGACAGTAGACTACTACTTAACCTCAGTAACAACAGGTGAGTTGATGATGAGTTGGAAAATTAATGCTAATAAGATGTTAGAATGTGTCACGAATCATAGCCAAGTGATCTGCGTTGGGCTGTCCTTAGGTAGGCTCTGACATTGATGTGTGGGGCTAATGAGAAATAATCAGATGCCCGCGCTAACGATGTTACAAAAATATTTCAATAAAATGTGGGTGAAATGCTATCATATTAGGCACATATCTCCGGATGGCTCCAAGAAAAGTAGACTAATAGAGCCTAGGCTACTTTATAAAAAACATAAATTGCTGACTGCTTGTGGTTCTTGCCATAGCTGGTCAGGCAGAGGCAGGCTGCTTTGCCTGAGTTCTTTGTTACATTGCTCCAGAACTGTTCATCACAGCGAGATGAAACCTTATTTGCGTGACAGAGCAGAAGTGGGACTTTCCAACGAGACTAAACACTTGCCTGTGCGATCAAGTATGAAAATTTTAAAAAATCATGAAAATAAATCAAATTGATTCATATTTACAGTTCACCAGCGCACCCATTACTCTTGTTTGAATTACTCGCGAACCCGTGATCGCATAGATATGGCACGCATATCAGAAGAAAGAGGAGACAACGGGCTATCTATTGGTACCAAGGATATCGATGCTTCTGGGCTATAAAAACAGACAACGTGACTGCAAAATAACATCATGTACAAAAACCAACGCTGCAATGACTATAATAAATGCTTATAACTAAAGAAAAAGCCCTTAAAACAGTCTAGGGTTCTAAGGGGTTCTTAATTCAGAGCCATGTTACTTACAGTACAGCCAAGTACTTGGAGTGGATATCAGAAAGAAATATCTGCATACAATATTTGTAGTATTTATAATTGTTCTTTAATTTGAATAAGACTGATTAAGGTGCATTATCAAATTGTACTTTTTTATAGCATTGGCCTATTTATGGAAAATGTGTTGAAGTGGACAACAAACTGACCTGTGTATCAGTGTTGGCTTTACACAATTTATTGCCATTATTAAAATAGGCTATCCTAATCTTTAAAACTTTTTGAGTAGTGTTGGATTCTCTGGTTGTTGCGTTGTGTTTTAGTTCTAATGTCTGTGTGGAAGATGGTCAATAAAGCTTGACGGTGGAATCAGGATCGGCGATTAGATGATTTATTGTAGATGGTACAATAATGAATAACAGAACACAGGGTAAGTCTCAAACAGTAAAACTGTGCAGAGTCTAACAATTGTGGTTGTTATTAGAAGCGGCTGCTGAGCCTTCCGACAGAAGATGCTCCTCGGGTCGCTTCCTCTATCCGTCTCCGTGTCAAAACCTAAGACAAAGCCTGTTATACTAAAACATACAAACGTCAATCATGCCAACGTGGCAGGTGCCAACCAGTGTACACAACCCGGCCCTGGCCAGATGGAGATACTAGCCCGAATAGGCAGACATGCTGTCTCCCTCGGCCCATGTTATCACTGATGTTCCTCGGATGTTCCTAAACATAGGCCTGTATGACCTTCCTGCTGGTACACAGGCCTAAGGCACAGTTATGTACAATAATATGGACCTCTCCCTGTTGTATACTACACACAGAAGTAACATATGAACACATCAGAATACAGTAAGAATACCCCAGAATTCTACAGTAGTTAGTAGTTTTGATTCCCAAGTGCCACCCCAATAAAAAGTCTGGACCCAGCTGGCCCCCCCTATAAAATAATCCTGGCTACGCCCCTGTTTGGATAATGTTCAGCTTCGGCAGCTTTACAATGACTGAGGAAGCCTAGAGACGAGTCCATAGCAACAAGTTCATGTGTTGAATTTGTTATTACCCAGTGTGCTTTGTTGAATGGTCTCAATGCTTTATTGTTTTATTTCATGTGAATACTTACTAGAGGAGTAACTTTTCAAGTAGGCTAATGCAGTTGCAGGAAGTGTGCATTTAGTTTTCATGCTTATTGTGTTTCCACAACAATGTTAGGGAGTAAATCTACTGAAATGGCCACCATCTTGGTGAAGTTTGATGTGTAAGATCAGAAAGCAGAGGTTAATTTTAGGACGGTAGCATATGTTGATGTGTTATCATAGCGCGTAAGAGCGTGGGTGGAAGACATCGACGATTGGCCGGGGAGGGTCATGTCATTTTTGAAAATGCTGCTTGAGGGTCGTTGAAAATTATTTGGGGTTGATCACAGTATCTAAATTATTTGGGGTTGATCACAGTATCTAACTGCTACATCACATTATACTCACTACAGATAACTACACTACTGACCCTGATCCTAAATTGCCCCCCTTGAAAGGTTGTTGGCCAGAAGCATGTTGGTATGTTTTTTGAGTGCTGGTAGAGTGGTCTAGCACAGTGGTTCTTAAAGGAACCATATGTAAGATTGTGGCCAAAACTGGTACTGCAATCACTTTCAAATCACTGTAGAGAGGTGTATCCCCTCTCCCTCCCCCCAGACTCGAGGTTGCCAACCCGGATGCCAAAACACTACTGACTTTGTGATTAGTAGATAGGTGGAGGGTGGCGCATCAGGCCAAAACACAACATGACATGACAAAACACAACATCAACATCAGTTGAGGGCTGCAACTTCACTTTTTAAATGACAATATTCTGGCCGGACTACAGTTGTCAGTGATATGAGTATTTGAAATGAACATGATTTCTTAATGTATAGTGACATATCAGGGCAATTTTATGATTAATTGAAATACATTTCTTACATATGGTTCCTTTAAACTTTTTGTCTGGCGACCCCACAAAAGAGTATGGCTAGGTCTGGCGACCCCACTTTCCCCAAACCCAATCTAAGTCCTTACTCAAATACCCCCCTCAAACGTTAACAACTAAATCAAGCAAAAACTAGAAAGCAAAGTCATTTGTTTTATTTACTCCATATCAATTACCATTTCAATGGGAAGAGTGGGCATGCTTCCGTGAACATGGCAAGTTAATTCTAGGAGGAATGCTGCATACGGCGACACGGAGATTTTCCTCCACGGTGCTGAGCCGACATCTGTATTTTGAGATGTCGTTTCATTTTGACAGGTTTTAAGCTCTCATTCGCCAGAACATCGCCGCAAATCACACATTGTGGGTGGTCGAGGTTATCTTTAACTTGGCAAGTGAATCCATATTTCAGAAATTCTTTCTGATAAAGCCGACGCGCTGTTTGTTCTTTTTTATTCTCACCGGCCTGTAGACTTGTCCCATCTGAGGATCACGGAGGAGTAGACGCACTGGTAGATGGCACTTCCTAGCTTTTGTTCAATTTTTTAAGCAGCCACCTGTCCATTTTGGCTAGTAGGCTAGCTATGTCTTTTGTTTTGTTTTACTTAAAATAGCGGGAACAAGTTGAGTTTGCGAAAATGCTGCTTGAGGGTCGTTGAAAATTATATTGCAGGCAGGGGAGGGTCATGCAACTTTTGATCGAAGCACTCAAAATTCCTCCGGTGATCCCGTTTATAAATAACGAACGGTCCCTTAATCCATCAAGTTACCCTGGTGCAGTCTACGTGATACGCAGGACTCCGCAGTAAAAAGCATCACCGTCTCAGTATACCCAATTAAAATAGGCAAGAATAGTATTATTTGGGGTTGATCACAGTATCTAACTGCTACATCACATTATACTCACTACAGATAACTACACTACTGACCCTGATCCTAAATTGCCCCCCTTGAAAGGTTGTTGGCCAGAAGCATGTTGGTATGTTTTTTGAGTGCTGGTAGAGTGGTCTAGCACAGTGGTTCTTAAAGGAACCATATGTAAGATTGTGGCCAAAACTGGTACTGCAATCACTTTCAAATCACTGTAGAGAGGTGTATCCCCTCTCCCTCCCCCCAGACTCGAGGTTGCCAACCCGGATGCCAAAACACTACTGACTTTGTGATTAGTAGATAGGTGGAGGGTGGCGCATCAGGCCAAAACACAACATGACATGACAAAACACAACATCAACATCAGTTGAGGGCTGCAACTTCACTTTTTAAATGACAATATTCTGGCCGGACTACAGTTGTCAGTGATATGAGTATTTGAAATGAACATGATTTCTTAATGTATAGTGACATATCAGGGCAATTTTATGATTAATTGAAATACATTTCTTACATATGGTTCCTTTAAACTTTTTGTCTGGCGACCCCACAAAAGAGTATGGCTAGGTCTGGCGACCCCACTTTCCCCAAACCCAATCTAAGTCCTTACTCAAATACCCCCCTCAAACGTTAACAACTAAATCAAGCAAAAACTAGAAAGCAAAGTCATTTGTTTTATTTACTCCATATGAACAAGAACCGAGAAAACCAAACAATCACGATTAAACAAGTGTAGGCTGCCGCCATATCAGATCAGAGCGCTATGTGCGTAGCGCGCACACACAAGCACGCACACACATAGCCACATGCAGCATTAGGCCTACAACGTTACATTAATTATATTTATGGCGATAACAATAACAATATTTTTTTATTTCCCTTTTCTGGTTTACTATCTTTAACCATTTCAATGGGAAGAGTGGGCATGCTTCCGTGAACATGGCAAGTTAATTCTAGGAGGAATGCTGCATACGGCGACACGGAGATTTTCCTCCACGGTGCTGAGCCGACATCTGTATTTTGAGATGTCGTTTCATTTTGACAGGTTTTAAGCTCTCATTCGCCAGAACATCGCCGCAAATCACACATTGTGGGTGGTCGAGGTTATCTTTAACTTGGCAAGTGAATCCATATTTCAGAAATTCTTTCTGATAAAGCCGACGCGCTGTTTGTTCTTTTTTATTCTCACCGGCCTGTAGACTTGTCCCATCTGAGGATCACGGAGGAGTAGACGCACTGGTAGATGGCACTTCCTAGCTTTTGTTCAATTTTTTAAGCAGCCACCTGTCCATTTTGGCTAGTAGGCTAGCTATGTCTTTTGTTTTGTTTTACTTAAAATAGCGGGAACAAGTTGAGTTTGCGTAGTGGAGCAGATAGTTACATTGTTTCTATCAGCGGACCAGTAGCCCATAGGCTGAACCAGATCTCATTGAAAGACGAAAACATTTCTCTCTCTTCTCTTAACTGCGTGTTAATAAGAAAAAGGCAGAAAAGGCCAATATTATTTTCCTTTGTTTCACCTAATAATAATTTCAGACTGAATACAGAAAATAATTGGCGACCCCACGGAAGTTTTTGGCGACCCCTAGTTTAAGAATCACTGGTCTAGCAGGTAACATTAGGCAAGGTAAAGTTATGGAGTCAAAATAGGGTCTTTAATATTGAGAGCTTGTGAAAAGATGTTCACATGTGTAATAAAGTTTTGCAGCTGTGCAAAAGGAGTTCTGCATGTGAAAAGAAATGTCGTACCTGTAGAAATATTTTGTACATGTGTGAAAAAATTATGTACCTGTAGAAATATTACGTACTTGTGTGAAAGAAATGTGTATCTGTAGAAATGTTTTGTACATATGTGGGGGGAAAATGCGGATCTGTAAAAATATTTTGTACACGTGTGGAAAAAATATGTACCTGCACAAATACTTTGTACCTGTGTGAATCTCCTACGCGATGCTTTCCTGCGCAACACTGAAAGTACGAGTGTGAAACTGAGATACAAGCTTACGGACTTTTGACCCTAATTTTACTGCCTTTCTGAAGAGCCAATCAACACATTGCTTACTGCCAACCAATCAGCGTTCCCCACCGACCACCTAGATTTTGGTGCTAAACAGATTGGCTTCATATCGAAGAGTATACTCAGAGCCCGTCTATAATGTCTTATTAGAAATTCTCTGGTATACTCTTTGATTGGGGTTGCAAAATTATAACTTAATTAAGAGTGACGTGGTAGCTCAATTTATACTGTGATCGCAAAAAGGGTTGAAGCGGAGCTATAATGTTAACGTTAGCTATCCCATCCGCTTTTTAGACTGTAACGTTATAGGTTAGCTTCTAGCTAGCAGTAATGTTGACGAAATAGTTGAATTATTCATTCCATTTCCGAAAGGGTGATTCAGTGGTGTCATTCATGATTAAAAACAGTAATACTGTACACACATTTATGTTTATCTGCTATTATTATTTGATATGAGAACACGTTTATTTTATCACCCTTTGCAAGCCTATAATAATAGCCTAGTGGACGGCAAAAAGACGAATCAAATGAATGGGTTGTAATGGGACATCCACAGCTAGGAGATTATAGTGAGTGAGATTATAGTAATGCCCTTCCAGGACTGTTGGTTTGTTGTTTGGAATACAACATCCCATTTTCTTACATAGTTTTGTTTTCTTTGTGTTTGGGGAGTATTTTAACCACACGGTTATCTCGTCAGTTTATGAATCACAGCAGCGGTAGACTGAACAGGACGGTAGACTACCAAGCAAGCAAGCGCTTAGGCAAAGTCTATGGCAAGATCTGAATGTAAATGGATAAACCCGTTCAAGCGTTTTCTTTATTTCCTATTTCTTTCAATTCTTTAACTTAATACATGTAAGAATTAAGCCTACTTATTCGCTGGGCAACGTAAAAAACTGACGAGTTACATTAGCCCTAGCACTATGAGCTACGATAAACGTCAGCTAGGATAGCTATGGCAGCTATCATACAGTTATTATTTCATGTTCTGGTATGATATTCTTAACGTTTTGACTATGTTACAACTGATAAAATCATGACAAATAAAGTAACCAAATCACTTTGCAATATTTTAGTCCAGAAATACTTATGGGTGTTCATTTACAGTAATGTTACGACCTATCTGCCCGTTGCTGTTACCACCAGTTTTAATAACTAATCTAGAACTGTGGGTTAGCGGCAAAATCTAGGTGGTCGGTGGGGAACGCTGATTGGTTGGCAGTAAGCAATGTGTTGATTGGCTCTTCAGAAAGGCAGTAAAATTAGGGTCAAAAGTCCGTAAGCTTGTATCTCAGTTTCACACTCGTACTTTCAGTGTTGCGCAGGAAAGCATCGCGTAGGAGATTCACACAGGTACAAAGTATTTGTGCAGGTACATATTTTTTCCACACGTGTACAAAATATTTTTACAGATCCGCATTTTCCCCCCACATATGTACAAAACATTTCTACAGATACACATTTCTTTCACACAAGTACGTAATATTTCTACAGGTACATAATTTTTTCACACATGTACAAAATATTTCTACAGGTACGAAATTTCTTTTCACATGCAGAACTCCTTTTGCACAGCTGCAAAACTTTATTACACATGTGAACATCTTTTCACAAGCTCTCAATATTAAAGACCCTATTTTGACTCCATAAAAGTTGGATGATTCCAAGGGCCCTGTCAGGGTTAGGGTTATACCATCATTATTAGGGGCCCCACTATTGTATTCTCAGGGCTTAAAGGTGCAGTGATGAAGTTTATGTTTGTTTATGTTTATGTTTATATTTAAATGTATTTGCGGACACTTTTGTCCAAAAGAAAGTGCATTATATTTTAACCAAGGACCAAACGAAACACACCAGTAGCTCACACCTACCCCAGGGACGTTGAAAAGGATATTAGCGGGGGTTTTGAAGTTCTGACTGCTAAACACACCATTTTAATGCAGGAACAGAAATACCAACAGAGAAAGCTGCGCTCGATGTCTGTCTGACTAACCTGCCGTGAACATTGCCTACCTATCACTTCACTGCTTGACACTACTCCACGTGAAAAGGACAAGTGCCAGTAGCCCCTCCTTTTCACTAATCCACCTGAACCTTCCCGCAACATTTAAACTGACTATAGACTTCTGAAGTTTGCCTACAAAAAGAGACCAAAGCTGCCATCTTTGCCCATATAAGGAGATCCGGGTGTTAATTGAAGCAGCAAAGTAGCAAAGATCAAAAGTGTGCCGTCTTCACATAGCCTACCGAAGATCCCGAAGATCCGCGAGAGTTTAACAGGTGCGATATGTTATTTTCCCATTGAAAAAAATCTCAAGATATCGAATCTCCTTAGGGACTGTACGATATTTAGCGGGGGGGGGGAGGGCCGGTCGCCAGACCATCGGGTTAAAAATGTTCTGCCTGGCCCTCCCCCCTGGTCAAATTTTTTTTTCCAGGGGCCTCCCCCCGGCTCAAAAAAATTATCCTAGGCCCTCCCCCCTACGTGAATCAAATAAAACTGGTCGAAAAATTACGTTTACAAGGTTAAAACGGCCAGAATATGTCATAAACACACATACACACACGGGGCTACAAACCAGTGTTGCGCGGGTTTGGTCACAAGCGGCCCGCGGTCGCCCGATATTTTAATCAACCCGACCGCAACTCGGACCGCGAATATTAATTAGGACAAAATTATACCCGACCCGCGGGTAAAATGTGTGCTTTTGGTTATAGCCTGCATGCAGTAGTCCATTCCTGTAAAACAAACTAATTTATTTGCAAAACTTTATGTAGTAGAACTACACACAGGCATGCAGGACATAATGTTTGCGCAGGAGAGAGAATGAGAATAAGAGCGCAAGCACGCACGCAACCACCAAGGATTAGAACACTAGGATAAGATTTGGCCATGGACATACTTCTTTCGAAAATAGAAATGGGGAGGCAAGGCAAGAGAGATACATTGCTGGTCAAAACGTTAGCGTAAGAACTGGTTTAAAATGCTGAATGAAGCACAAAGCTTTACTAAAGCACATCCACTGTTTAAAGTCACAAACACAACGAACTAAGGTAACTTTTATGCATGCGCGAACCTATACATACCGGTAGATATGGCTGTGTAGTCTGTGCCATAAGATTTATTCCTGCAGGCTGCCCGTTTCGGCTGTAATACTTTTAAATGGCTTCGCAAGAAGTAGGCCTACATAGACCATGACTTGTACTGTCATCTTCTTTAAGAACTTTTCCCATAGCCTATATCGCTTTTCCTGAAGGGGTGTCTTTATTATTTTAACTCGTTTAACGCGTATTCAGCTTCTTTACTGTTGACTTACTGTATTGATGCTTTACTGTATTGATGCTAGCCTTCTCGTGATATTTTAAGTAGGCCTATTTGTAGAAAATATATATTTAATTAATTTTAACTGACCCGCCCGCAAATGACCCGAATATCATTAAAATATTTGGTTTATGGTTATGGTTATGGTTATGGTTATGGTTATGGATTTAGCAGACGCCTTTGTCCAAAGCGATGGTTTATATGGTTTATAACTCATAACCGCGGGTGACCTGCAAGCTTACGAGGGGAGTTGTGGGAGATTCAGGTAGGGTTGCGACTTTTTGGACTCGCCCACTCTGTCAAAGAGACGTGAATCATGTTTTGCCCTACAAACCTTTTAAAATATCGAAAACGGATCATTGATCAGGGGGAAAAAATATCATGGATCAGGAAAAAATCATTTTCCTCGGCCCTCCCCCCAGGCCAAAACATTTCTCCTGGGCCTTCCCCTAAGGCTTAAAAAATTCTCTTAGGCCCTCCCCCCCCTGACGACCGCCCCCCCCCCGGTAAATATCGTACAGTCCCTTATTTGGGCAAAGATGGCAGCTTATTTGTAGGCAAACTTCAGAGGTCTATTCTCCTACACACACAAACACTTAAACACAAAGTCCTTTTAGGCAAGTCTCTCCACTTGGTGGCCATATTGCAACGCTTTTTGGGCACTCATCGGGCATCCTATTCGGCAGAAATGCACGTGCGCAAGGCTTCACGACACCAACCTTGCTCCAGCGGCAAGTTCACAACACTTGATTGGCACGATGTCTTCACAGCACACCATATGATTGGCTCAATGTATTCAAATGTCGACGTTTTGCCTAGGAAGGGGTGGGATATGTGTAGACAACGGCCATATTGGCGTTACAAACTAGCAAATAGTTATTGTGTGCACATCCCACCTTCTGGCAGGTGCAGGACAAAAGAAAAATTACTCAATTGAAAAAATATATCATGTCCGCAACACTGCTTTTGACTCCCATATATTTAATGCACAAAAGGCAACAAAGGACTCTTGACGCATGACTCTTGAAAGTTGTGACTCACAGGATAGGATTTGTGTACCTGTAACAAGGATTTGTGAACCCGTAGCCCCTATTTTGTGTTAACAAGATATAAAAAAATATGTACAACTTCAACTTTACTGTTACACATTTATGACTTTAGTGTGCACATGCAAAATCTGCTGTTAAATGTGCTCGCCACTTTTGCACCAAATATACCTTCATAATTATCTGACAGTTATTTATGCCAACCTCAGATTTGAGTACAGTACACATTATTCAAATGTGGGTCATGTGAAAGATCCATAATTCTGATGAAAGGTTTTTGATATTAAAGCTTAACAGCCAATGAAATTACACACCTGCTCCTGCAGAAATGTGTTGATTGGCTGGAACTGATTATGGCTTTGTCCAATCTATTATGTTCCCTATTTACAGAGCCAAGACAGGAAGGTAATTTAATTGATATCACTGACTTGTATGTACAGTGTACACTTCAGTTTTAGATTATTTTGTCATTATACCCCAGATATGGTGATCCACTGTGGTGACACCTGACCTTAGCCTACTCATAAATAAGGGGGTCATCCCTATGTTCCCCTGGTCCTATGTTCCCCGCTCGGGGTTAGGATTAGGGTTTTAAAAAATGGTCCTATGTTCAAAGCGGGGAACATAGGACCCGGGGAACATAGGTACGCTCCCTAAATAAGATACTTCAGGTTGCCAACTAAATTGCAGTTAATACAGCATGAATTAAATGTGAAGCTCTGAGCTCAGCCTCGCCATTTGCTCCGTCTGTTTGGGCAGTAGTGCAGTTCCACAGCAGCCTGCTTGGATGTGGTATGTAAGTGGCCACATTATATTAGCACCCAGGGGATAAACACACTGATTGGGTTTGAGCTGGTGGTGTTGCACTGGTCCGACACGTGCGTCCCGGGAGGCAGTGATCGCTGGGGCATCTTCACACTCCTGGTGTGGGGCCGAGATCTTTTGTTTTGAGCAACATGCACCAGGCAGATGGCCCTCTGGTGTGTAACACAGTATTCTGGGGAGCAGGTGTGACCTCTGACCTATCCTGGTGTCCATCACAAATGCTGTGACCTTTGATCGACAGGACTGACAGAGATTGGATTTGACAGTCGCTGGTAATATTACACTCTGATTGACTATGTCGAAGATGGAAAATTTTCTGCTGTTGGATACATAAACGTAAAATATGGCATTATTTGGTTTGTTTGTATTTTGCATGTTTGAAAGGTTTGAAGGGATTACATCATCAATACATCATCTTATGCCTAGCCTGTGCATGTTCTGGCTTTCATCCCACATTCAAGGGAAGGGTTGCTCCACATCCAGATGAAAAGAAAGAACTAATTCGGTGAGCAGAGTGTTCGGCAACTTGCGCTGACAAGGTCCAAATGAGGCTCGACAATCTAATGACCTCTTCAGTCTTCCGAATCGTCGCCCGGCACCTGTTCTGCGCACAGCGAGTGATAACGGGCATACTCTGACGCTGTTAATATGGCTGGAAACAATTCTATCTCTCTGCTTCCCTCTTCATTTCTCTCGCTAAAAAGATGGATGGCCTTGGCAGCCTGCCGTTCGGACGCTGCGGAGGAAGTTTTACAGTCCGGGCAGGTCCTGAGGAGCTGGGCCTGTGTTGTGCATGCATCCAACAGGGATGAGTGGAGCCATCTATCATTCGGCTGGCCTCCTTCCAAGCCAAGCTGATGGCGGAGGAGAGGAGGGATTGGTGGGGGGGGGGGCATGCTGAGAAGTTATTATTAAAAATACATCAAAAGTGCTTTTAAAAGTCCAAAGTGAGAAACAGCATTACGGCTTCTGATTGCCCTGCTGTGGTTAGGGAAAAAAAGTGCATTTCCTGCCAAAGCTGCACGAATATTGATGCAGCGACATGGTTGTTGAGACTAATGTTTCACAGGGCAAACATTTACTGGTATTGATTGAAACTCTCTTTGTGCTCAGCGGAGCAATGCATGTGTCCACTCTTCATTTATTCGGGAGTGGGGGGGGGGGGGGTTGTAGTAAAGGAAGAAAGGAAGGAAAGCTCTTTGTGTGTGTGTACATACTGTAAGTAACAAAGATGAAACAGCTTTTGTTGTACCTGCACATGGCTTAAATGTCTCTCTTATTTGCACTCTCTAGTTCCCTCCGTGTTTGTGTGTGTGTGTGTGTGTGGGGGGGGGGGGGTGAGTGTGTGTTATGATAACTATGAATCAGTGGATGTCTGGCACTGTGTGATACAAGTTTGATTTTTTTTTTCTCCCTCTGATATGTGAGGTACACAGACTGAGAAATCACAGCTTGTCCATTTGTGTTGTCTGTACTTGCATGTGTTAGTGTGTCTGTAAAAGTGAAAGTGAGAGCCTGAGAGTGAGAGAGAGAAAGACAGGTGAGAGAAAGAGAAAAAAGAAACAGCTCGAAAAAGCTGAAAGCATAAGTGAGAAATACACAGCCAAAGACGTCCTTTCTGGTGACGAGGTAAAAACGGTCAACAGGCCAAGGTCGAAACAGACCGCTGCAACTGAAGCGTGCGCCAGCCCAATTCCCCCAAACCCCCCCCCCATCTCCACCTGTCTCCACCCCTCCCCCCGTATAGACCGGACGCCACCCAGTGTCTCATCCTGGGGCCCGCTGAGATAGGCAGCTGGCGTCTCTGTGGACTGCCCGGGGTCCTCGTCGCCTAATGGCTCGTGCATCTGGTGGCTCTGACGAGCATTTCTCAAGGACCCTCACAATAGAATTGACTTACATGGTACTTGAAAAAGTTCTCACCATGTTGACTTTGTGTCATGTGACCTGTGGTTTGTGAGAGTTTATTCGATGTTGATGTCTGCATGTGGAGTAATAGAAGCCTGCTGCTAAAAGCTACAAATGTCTCTAGCCAAACAAATAGCCCACGTTGTCATATCAAATGATTTGCTGATCTTAATGTAATTAGGTATTATAAAGGGGTGTCATACACCGAAAGTCCAAGGTCCTTGTGTAACATCTTGGTTGTAATCCCATGGATGCATGATATGTGGCATCAAATCTCTGTGTTGTATAGAAACATAAAAGCAAAGCAGAAAGTTAGAAAACAGCATGTTTGATGGGAGAAACAGTCTCCATTTTCCGTGGAACAGAGCACTTTACATCCCCTCTGTAAAAGACAGATGCTCTCACGAGCAGCCCTGCCTCTCTGAGCTGGACTCAGCAGGTCGGCTGTGGCCGCTGTAGCCTACCACTGCGCTCGTTCGAGTGTTTTATAGAGTGGAGCGGTGAAGTGTGAAGTGGACTGCGGAGTCCTCGCGGCTTCTGCGTCAGAGCAGTGCTGTGGAAAATGCTTTGTGTCTCTGCCATCAGCTGACAAGGCTGCTGCACAGTGCCTCCATCGCAAATCCACCTGTTTTCTGTGTGTTTCCATGGACTTGTGTGACTGTGTGTGAGCGTGCATCTCTCTGTGTGTGTGTGTTTGTGCATGCTTTTATTTGTTTGTTTGTGTGTGTGTTTGTTTGTGTGCCCAGACCAGTGCAGAGGACAATGCTTTTTCATCAGTTCTATTATTGGGTTGACATCCCATGGTGAAGATCTGTACCGCCTGAAAGTAAGGAAACTCTTCAGTGTTCTTATGTTGGAGCCCCCATTCAAGTACTGACTATCTGGGCAGCCTCAACTCAAGTTTAGTGTATTTCTTGTTCATTGTATGAAATAAAAAAAGGCTATAAATGGAAGCACAAATACTTTATTTTGATGGTCCATTAAAGATAGTTGACAGAGACCATGAGTTGCTACAGAATAGAATATTGGAATAGCTAGGCTGAATTCCCAACTGCCAAGTAATATCCAGGACACTGCCCTCTACTTTTAAATCTCTTCTTCTTTACCAAGAAAGTGCAGAATATTTTTATGAATACGGTCTAGATTCTTCATTCAAAATGCGAGGCCAAGATTATGAATAATCCTTATTCTGAGAAACCCCTTTCTGTATGTAACTTTTCTCATCTGTTTTTCCTCGTTGGTGGAACACACTGCCAGTTCCTACAAGGGCAGGGACATCCGTCTCCATTTTCAAAAAACTCCTGAAGACCCAGCTCTTTAGAGAACATCTTCTCTCATAGCGCTACTTACAACAAGTCTTGCTGATCCTAGCACTTACCACCTGTCTTGAACTGACACTCAACTGTTTAAAAACCGTTTTCTACCGTTTTTTAATTTGTCCTAAAATTGTTGAGAGAATTGCTTTAAAACATAAACTGTTTACCATGTTGTTAGTCGCTTTGGTTAAAAATGCGTCAGCCAAATTTAATATAATGTAATGTAATGTATATGTATTTTGTAATATATTTGAAGTAGAGTCCTTTTGCATGTACACTATTTACTTCTGTGACAATACTGTCTAGACAACTGTAGTTTTCTGAAATTCTTTTGAACCCTCTGTATTTCTTCATAAAAGAGAGCGGTACAAAAGAGTACCATTTCAGGTGTTTAATTATGACAGTTTGAGCTGGAAAAAAACATCATAAACAAAGGAGACATACAATAAGTCTAAGAGGTGTACAGAGTAGATTTTCCATTCAAAGATAAGAAAGAGCTTAGAGAAAGGAGGTGGCCATCTTTCTCTGTGACAATAGCATCAGGCCACTGGCAGTGCAAGTCTTCACGGACGCCTCCTCACTGTCAAAAGACCAGACAATCCATCCATCATCTCATCTCTCCCTGTTTGCCATTCATCTCTGCCATTATCTACACACATCCATCACTGTCTCTCACCCTCTTCCCTATTAACAGACAGATTTGACACTCCTCTCTCCCGAGAAGACGAGTCCTTCAGTCACCTCAAAATCATAGACAAAAAAAGAGAAAAGAAACAAGTGTCCTGTTATGAGACTGGCATAAATAAAGCATATTAAAACGGAACAAATGGAACAGCCATCTGTCACTGTGACGTTAACAAGCACCACTGAAGCATGATGATGGGATGTTACATACATACAAGAAGAAAAAGACATGGTCGCTCAGCTTGTCTCATAGACAGAGACTACTATGTACAGTGCAGACTAGAAGAGCAAGAAGCTTGCACAATCACCTTTGACACACAGTACATACACTCACAGTAGGATGGGGGTGAGAAGGCAGGGGGTGTGGAGGAATGATGGCCAGGCTAGCTGGCACTGTTGGCATTTGGCATGATCCACCCCCTCTCCCTCCACCATCCCCTGCTGTGAGGATTGGACTGTGTGCCTGACAAACAGGTGGGTATGTAGGCCATTTGTTAGCATCTTCATCCAGTTCTCTCTCTCTCTCACATACATACACTCTTTTTCTCTCTTCCCCACTCCCTTACACACACACACACACACACACACACACACACACACACACACACACACACACACACACACACACACACACACACACACACACACACACAAACACACAAACACACACACACACACACAGACTCTGTCTTTCCCTCAGACGGTGATGAAAGCTCCCTGGTCACTGTTGGCGGACTCCGGCTCCACGCAGCGGCCTTTTCGCCGAGTCACACGGCGCTTCCGGTGGAACTTAGCGTAGCAACGGAGCCCTGCAGCAACACAATTTACTGTGATTTTAGAAAAGGTACAAAAAGTTCAAGGCTAAGCTCTATACCATTATGTAGTTTCTTCTTAGTAATTTCAGTGTTCAATCTCACTGTTCCTAAAATTGCTTTCTGCTAGAAGAAATTTGATAGTATTATAAAAGTGGCTGATCATTTGTCTGCCATAGTCCATTTAACCCCTATGTAACCCCCATTGGGTAGTCTAGCACTATTTTCCTGGGTCTTCAGCTGTCTTCATCAGGCTGTTAGTTAGGGGGAGGCCAAGCATGAATTCCATAAATTGTCTGCAGCTAGTAGAAAGTGTTCAACTGATACACATTTCGAGTTTTAAAAAGTTCAAAATATTTTTTTTTTGGCCAAAAATGGCTTGTGCCTGAGATTGAATCCATTGGCCAATTCCATTTCACACCCTGGCACTGCTTCAATATTATTTCATTTCAAGGCAATGAGCTGACCCTGGTGCCAGCGCTCGGTGTATATTTGTGTATTCTGTCTAGTGCGCATTTGTTTGATGTATTCCATGCATTTTTTGATGCATGGTTTGATATGATAATAAAATGCCGGTCATCTTTGAGGGTAGATGACAATTGTTTTTGTGAATTTCCTTGGCTTACTGTGCAGTATGTCTTTGCATGAGGCATGCGGCATTCAACACTCACCTTCCTCGCACATGCAGTCATCATAGCACTTATTGTTGAGCCCTCGGCTGTGCAGCTTGCATTCATGTTGCCTCAGGTCACAGCAAGAACCTAGAGGTTATGGGCCGAATTTTGAAATATACCAAAAAGGACTGGTCAGTTAAGCTGTTAGTTATATTATTCTTTCTCTTCATTGGGTTTTGTAAGTGGAAGAAGGTGGGGGCTACTGACCAGGCAGACAGTCCAGGTGGTGGTCACATGGCTCAATGACATCTGCATCGACAGTCACGTTCATGTTGCTCAGGTTCTTACTGCGTCGCTTATCTGCATTACACACACCCAGTGTCACTCATTTTATTCATTTATAAAGGGCACAGTCATGCACAGGCACACGCACACACACACACACACACACACACACATACAGGATGAGCTCTACTTAAAATGCAGAGAAATGGTGCTATTTGTAAACCCTGGTGTGGAAAATGAGAAAAACTACGAGTGCAACATTTGCATTTTTTGATTAATCTCTTCCTCCCACCAAATAAAAAAAAACACTTGTAGATTCACTGCACCACTTTAATGCAAATCTGATACCTGCAGCCACAGTGCCAACAACTCTCACCCTGGGAACTGTTTTTAGGGGCTGACCTTTTTTCTTGGACGAGGGCCAGGAGTCCACAGGCTTCATGTCCTCGTAGTCAGTCCAGTCAAACAGGGTCATGTCCAGAGTGGGCATCACCTCGCCCTGGGCCTTCCCTCGGCCAGACTTCTGCAGACACATCGCACAGCACAGCTCAGCAACTAGTGATTAACCACTGATTAAAATTATCAGCATGTATAAACCTGCAGAATAGTCTTTGAATAGTATTTTTGGCAATACACATTTAAAGGGTTAAGCACACACATTTGAAGCCTTTAGAAGAGTAAAATAAATTTGAATGTCAAACACTGACACAGAAAAATGTTTTACTCAAAAGATGCACTGTTGACTTTATGAGGAATGCTCAAACCTTGCTGGGCCCATTGTTAAAACATTTATGGGCGTTCTGATCACAGAAACCCACTCAACACCCAAACCGCACCCCAACCAATCTGAAGAGTATTGATGTTTGAGCTTCAACAGAGAAATGGTTTACCTTGCCTAACCCCCACCCCCCACCCCTGCCCCCAACAACCCCATATCCACACACACACAGACCCCTTAACATTCCCCATGCTGCCACCTGCTCTGCGCAGGGCCGTAAAGCTGACAGCACTCCAACAGAACCCACTCGCCAGTGATTTACAGGCACTCCAAGAGCTGCTGCGCACAACGTAATTGCCTTTGCCTGGGTACCGACAGAGACTCTGTTCAAAGACATTAAGCAGGAGATAGAGAGTAGAGAGAAGAGAAGAGTAGAGAAGAAGGGAGCGGAGAGGAAGAGAAGAGCAGAGGAGTGGAGGAAAGAAAAGAGAAGAAAAAAGAAGAGAAAGAAAAAAGAGAAATGAATATGTATAAGAAAGAGGGTGATATGGGGGGTGAGGAGGTGTAGAGATGTGAGAAGAGAGGTGGGGGAGTGACATGCGACAAAAGAGAAAGAAAGAAATAATACATTACAGTGAATAGTGAAAAAAGAAGAGAAAGGGATGAGAAAAACATGATATTCAGTTGAAAGAGACAGGAAAGAGAATACGACTAAACAGGAAAGAGGTAAAATACAGAGAGGAAAGTCCAAGTCCAAGTCTCTCTCTCTCTCTCTCTCTCTCTCTCTCTCTCTCTCTCTCTCTCTCTCTCAGGAGACAGCAGAGACCCAGGGGGTTGAGGCACAACATAACGTACCTGACCAATGTCACCTACACTTTTATAGTCAAAATTCAGGCGTTGTTTCACAGAGCTTGTCTCTGTGTGTTTATGTGTGTGTCTTTGTTTGACGGTGTACAACTAAGTTCTATCGATATGTGATCCAGGCATTGATATTCACAATTAATGGTAATCAAATCACGCTGCCTAATAAATGCACTGACCAAAGAATATGAATCGATCTTGCAAAACAAATCATTAACGTCGCATGGACTGGTATAATACCAGAACCCACTGCGACACATGAGCGTAAGCCAGGCAAGCCGATCGAACCCTCCCCAATGCGTCTGACCCTCCAAAAAAAACAGCATCAATTAGATGCACGGATCGAAGCTTAATTAAGAGCGCTCGCGGCGACAACGCGCCACCGAGGAGCTGATTCCAGACAGCGTTGGCGTCGCCATCGCTCGCAGTGCCACTGACAGCACAGAAACAAAGAGATCCACGCCGTGGGTGACAGCCACTCACAGTTGGAGCTGTAAACAGTGAAGAAAAACAGTCTCTGATTTTCTCTCTACATGAACCCGAGATGACATCCCCCCACACTCCCACAGAAACCACATGAACTCCACACGAAACACAGCAGTGCAAGACAGCGCTACGCACAAGAACAAGTGAGGCCATGTTATGTGCACGGAGTAAGACATTCTGCTTTGTAATTTTGTCCTCACTGTGATGCAATATAGGACTTGAATATTGGACAACCACAGATTTCATTCTGAGGAGAGGATGTGGCGTATTTTTGAAAAGGCATTCCATTCCAGACCAATGCAAGAATGGATGCTGGAAAAAACAAGCTGAATAGGCAATAGAGGCAATAGAGGCATTAGATGCAATAGAGCTCACTGTGTTAATACTGGCATGCTTGTCCCATCCACCCTCCATTTGAAAGCACATACATGTTGCCTCACATACAGTATATCACATTTTCATCATTGCGTAAGTTCTCTAGCCAACTGATGATGCCATTATGGTAGCATTCAGCTATGTGCTAAATGGGCCACACAGCAAAAAATATACTAATATGGTCACAAGTCATAAGGAATTCGTCATGTTTCAGTTCTGCTTTTCTTGAGGAAGCACTATTCGTCTGTGGATGAGGTTGTGAGAGCATGAAGATGGATGATCTGTGTGGTTATTGGTGCAAAGAAGGAACAAGAGGGATACTTTTCTCCTCCCAGTAGCAGAAGGGCTGGTGGGTAGCGGAGGTGATTTGTGTGTGTGTGTGTGTGTGTGTCTGTATGTTTGATTGGAGACGGGAGAGGTACTGTAGCTCCGGCCCCAGGGCTGCACACACACCAACACTGTATCAGCCCACTTGATGGGGCTCTCACCTCCCAATCAGCCAGAGCTGCACTCCAGTCTCACCGCACCACACTGCTGCCCCCTCCCCTTCAGACTGTGTGTAGGCTTAGTGGAACAAGCACACACACACACACACACACACACACAAACACACTTGTGTGCAGGCAAGGATGTACAGGCACTCACACACACACACACACTTGTGTGCAGACAAGCATGTACAGGCACACACACACACACACACACACACACACACACACACACACACACACACACACACACACACACACACACACTTGTGTGCAGACAAGCATGTACAGGCACACACACACACACACACATACACACTTGTGTGCAAACAAGCACACATACACAAGTTAACACACACACATTCACACCTACAGGATCACACTCGGGGGGCACACAAGCAAGTCATGATGAGGTGGGATCAGAACCAGTTAAAGAGCTGGCGCTGGACCAGGCCACAGTCCAGTCCTTGCCAAGCTGACCCTTTCAATAAAACGTGTTGATTAGCTATTCCAAATGATGAGAATGGATAATGAGCCCGGGAGCAGAGATGACTACAAGGGGAAAATAAGCAATTATTTTTCACTCGTCCTTCCCAACACCCAGGCTGAACAGATAGGCCCCTGTTGGCTTGCATTTGTGTGCTTTTATTTTTCTTTTCTTTTTTTTCTACGGGCGTCCAGAAAAGACCTCATTCTGCCTTCCTCTCGCTCAGTCTGTTTTCAGGCTCGCATAAAAAGACGTGAAAACGGGCATTGAGCGGTGTACGTCATGCGTAAACTCACATCACACCGGGGGAGTCGGCAGAAAAGGATTAGCCCTTCTCTCTGCTTGGCATCGTCACCAGGGAAAGGACATTGTGGCAAATAACAAGCCCCAAGTCCCAAGTATTCATGGATCCCTCAGTGTGTGTGTGTGTGTGTGTGAGTGTGTGTGTGTGTTAGTGTGTGAAAGCATATAGATACCTGGGGTTTGGTGGAGGCCGGGGGTAACGTGGGGAAATGCTCGCTGGTCACCATGGCAACGGGGATGCGGGAGGCGGGGGAGGGGTCGCGAGAGGGGAGAGCAGGGCTTTGGTTGGGGGTAGAGGGGCGTTCCACGAGCATGTCCCTGTCTTTCAACTCAAGCTCGGGAGGAAAACCTGCATGAAGGGAGGGAGGGAGGAAGAGTGAAGGAGAAAGAGAAGCATAGAGAAGGAAAGAGAGAGAGATTCAAAATGTTGGAATGATAAGAGGGATGGTAATAGAACACAAAGGACAGGAGATACACAGAGATAGGAGAGAGAGAAAGAGAGGGAGAGAGAGAGAGAGAGGGAGAGAGAGAGAGAGAGAGTGAGAGGAGCAAAATGATGGACACAGGAGAGGAGAGCAGTGGGCGGCATGAACATGCAGACAGGACAATAAATATTCCCTCTCTCATGACATTGTGGGGGTGATCTGTTCTTTAAAGATAAGAGAGCATCTATCAATCAGGCCTGAAAGTCATTTCAGAGATGTCCAGCTGACAGCTGATGAGAGACCTGAAGGTTCCAACGACCCAGTTTCAAATATATCCAGAATGAAACATGACAATTTATGATTGTCAAACAATTTTGACATTGAAATACATCATGGATCCATATGTTTTTAGAACCAATCTTGTAAAAGGACGTTTAGACTTTACAATATAAAAATACTCTATATGAAGACTAGATATTTTCCAGGCATCATTAAAGAAATGCTAGATGGTATGGGACAGTTACAATGTAATATCTTGAAGATCAAACAGACACATTGAGCAAATTCCAGACCATTTAAGCTCACTTAGCGTTGTGCTTAACACTTCATTAATTGATCATAGGCTAGCTACAATTTGACAAAGCAACATGACATTGGAGATTAGGTGGGGTTAGCTTAATGGTTAGTAACATAATATGCACTCATATTAAAGTACATAGTATGTTTAAAGAATATCATGAAATGAGACCAAATACTTAAACAATGAATCTGGTTAGTAACGAAATTCAAATGAACTGGTAAAACACAACGAGAAGTTTTAGTGGTTTATGTCCTCTCATTGAGTACAGACACACCAGTGGAGCACCAGAATTCACACATCTACTACACAACTAGACTGCTGAATGTAAAAGCCTGAAGTACAGACCTGACCCCTCCCGGACCTCACCATGTCTGGCCTTCTCCTTCCGTCCACCATGCCGCTTGTGTTCGGCCTGATGCCCATGTCCGTGCAGGTGCCCGTGCAGGTGCCCGTGCTGGTGTCCATGTGCGTGCCCATTTCCCTGCCCGTGCCTCCTGCCCTTCCTCCCCAGCTCTCCGCCAGGTGGATGGTTGTCTCGGGCATGGGAAGGGGCACCTCTGAACCCCCGGTGGGGTCTCTCCCTCTCCCTGTCCCCCGGCCCCATCTCCAGCCGCACGGGACTCAGGCCCTCCAGGCCCGGGCCGTCATCTTCGGGCCGGGCAGGGTGGTGCACTGTGGGCCTCTGGGACAGCAGTCCAGCGCTGGCCTTCCCATTTCTGCCACCGCCACCGCCGCCGTGCTTCCTGCGGTGGGGTCCGCCCCCCGCCCCCATCTCAGGGTCCAGGAGCAGGGTATTGTCGCCCCCTCCTCTTGCGACGGAGCCCCTCTTGGGGTGCGTGGGACCCAAGTTTGTGGACAGAGCAGAACAGGCCAGAGAGGCAAGGAGCAGGGCCCAGGGCAGCCAGCAGCCGGGAGCGGCCATCTTTTTTTTTTTTAAAAACAGCACGACCTGCTGGAAAGACCACAACGAGAGCGTTCATGTCAGAGAGTTGTCCATCAGTGCCAAACAAAACAGAGTTGCAGCTTAAGGATCACAGATGAAACACAAACACATGCAGGGCAGTCAGCCAGGAATACAACTATTTCTGAGAGCAAACAACCTTGGCCCAAGCATCAGTGGAAATCACATTAGTCAAAGCAAACATGGCCGAGACGCAACTGCACAGAGGCAATCTGACAGCAAAGTTATCGGCTATGAACGCAAACGCTTTGGTGAAAAACATCACAAACAGCCCACAGACGAGCTAAAAGTGTCTATAATCTCAAAGGCACACATGTCAAGGGAGACATTTAGCAAAAAATATGGAGACCAGACATTACGCTGGGGGAGATGGGGTAAAGCAAGAATAAGCCTGTGGCACATTGCTCCTCTGGAGGAAAATCAAAGAGGATGAGACTGCGGAGTCTGGCTGTGGAAATCAGTTGACACGCACATGTTCTTCAAGCATGCATCTCAGATCCTCCACCTCCCCTTTCTTGTTATTGGAGGGACCTGAAGGTCGTGCTGCCTCCCAAATCAACATTCTCTTCGTATCCTTTGTTCTCATAGACAATGCGAAGCCTTAGCCACACACAAGCATACCCACGAGCACATACATGCACACTCATGCTCTCTCCAAGTATCTCTCTCTCTCTCTCTCTCTCTTTCTCTTTCTCCCTCTCTCTCTCTCACACACAAACACACACACACACACCAACCAGGGGAGCCACTTGTCCAAGTCTCCTATGGGGCTGTGCACAAGGACACCAGAGGATAGGACAGACACACACAGATGGAGAGATGGAGAGGGAGAGAGAGAGAGAGAGGAGGAGGAGGATGTAAGGAGGAGGAGGGGAGCTGGGACCTAGCCTAAGGCAGTCCCCATGGTAATCATCACAGAGCCCCTATTTGGAGCTCTGCTCCCCTGTGCTCTCTGCCAGGGGTTGCTGTGTTCAGCATCCGTCGCTGTTGGTTCTGCACGCAGCCGCCTTGCTCCACAGCCCACGGTAAGATCTATGGTAACTGGGGCATGTTCACAGCAGGCCGCCGCTACGGAGCAGTTTGCCCACGGTGAGCTCGATTTGAGCTCCAGTTACTAATCACCGATTTACCCGCATGTTTCATCGGCACGGAGCGCACAGAGCACGGAGTGGACACAAACCATCCGGCAGACTAATCATAGCTGTCGTTGCACAGGCCGAGTCCATTGGCTTACTGAAGACATTGATGGGTGGCGTTGAGGGATTTTTTTGGGGGGTTCACTGTCGGTACACAGGAAGGGGGCGGGAGAGTGCTCCCCCTGCCCAAAGGATTTGGAGGCTGTTCATCATGGGGGCAACCTGCTGGCTGGGCAGAGGGAGGCCAGTCTTTTGTGGCGAAGAGAGATGGCCACTCGCACAGAAAATCAATGCCAATGGTGTATTGAGCCGCTGCTGGGGCTGTGAGCGGAGATCGATTTGTTGAGACTGGCCTACTCCTGACACGCGCACACACACATACACACACACACTTACAAATGTGCAGACAACATACATATGCATGCTTGTAATGTACGCACATACACACATTCTCCCCATTATACATATGTACACACACACACACACACACACACACACATACACACACACACACACACACACACACACACACACACACACACACACACACACACACACACACAAATAAGTCTGACTCTTACTCTGTCTATACCTCACATACACACAAGTCAACACACACACACACACACACACACATACTGTACATGTACTCTGAGATGAAGAAGGTGTGTTTTGGGGCCTTAAAGGATTAACTCTTGGGCATTCACAACAGAGCTATTTGGGAGCGTCATGACAAAGGCAAAATGGAAGAAGGTGCATTCTGGGAGGGGAGAATGTGATGGCTGCCAAGGGAAATCTGCCCCTGCCATTGTGGACCCTCTGCTTGGGAGTCGCTACTGTGCCACTGTGGTTTGCAACAGCAGGCTGCAATACCAGCTATGCAGTTTACCAGCTCACAGAGAGAGGGGGGCTTAGCTGCCGAATTGTACGCCTCTGTGAATGCTCAGCTTCATGTGGGAGAGAGTGAGCTATTAAAGGTCTGACAGAGATATGAAAGAGAGGGTGAGAGAAGAGAAGAGAAGAGAAGAGAAGAGAAGAGAAGAAAAGAGAAGAAGAAAAGAATCAGCAAGAGAAGAGAAGAGAAGAGAAGAGACGAATCAGCAAGAGAAGAGAAGAGAGATTAGAGAAGAGAAGAGAAGATAAAAAATGGTAAGATCTGGAGGGGGGTAAACATGCACTGCTTTGTTCTCCTTTCTCACTTCAAATACCAGGCTGATAAAAGGCAAGCTAATATTGAAATCCCTCAATTGTTTGAAATGAAGCCGCTTCTTTACAGGACTTCACATTATAGCAGAGCAGAGGAGGAATGTGGCACACCAACCAAGGTATGAAAACACTGAATAAAACAGCAGCACATCTCTGGATGAGAGACACAGATTGTTGCCTCGCTCCGACACAAATAATACCAGCAGAAAAAATGGCAGTCCAATCGAAGAAACCACCACAAGAACAACAACTAACAAACTAAATAAATAAAAACAGAGCCGAGGAGTCTTCAGTGAAGAGCCTCTACAAATAGCTGATTGACCCAGAATCTGAATAAATGTGGTGATAGTTATTTCCCTCACTTTTGCTCTTCTCCGCCAACTCTCTCTTTCTTACACTCTTCCTGTCTCCCTCTTTATAGCTCCCCCCTTCCTCAGAAGGGTTGCACTCCCCACTTCGTAATTCCCTTTCTGTCTGTCTTTCTCTTTATTCCTCTCTCTCTCTCTCTCTCCCTCTCTCTCCTTCTCTCTCCCTGTCTCTCCGTTTGTCAGCGCCCCCCACTTGAAAGCCACCTCCGGCCGCAGCGGGGGCCCCCTCTGCGCTCTGTGTGCTGCGTGTCTCATGTCTGTCTAACAGGTGGGGCTTTGAGGAGGCCACCTGATGAGGACCCTAATCAAAGCCCCTCGTGCGGAGGAGCTGCCGGCCCCTGCCTCTCATGAGCGGCCCTCACGCTGGGCACCGTGGGCAAACGCTGTGCACGCACGCACACACACGCACACACGCACACACACACACACCCATACAAACACTGATACACACACTCACACATACACTCATACACACACACACACACACACACACACACACACACACACACACACACACACACACACACACACACACACACACACACACACACACACACACATAGAAACACGCACACAGACCCATACAAGCACTCATATACACACACATACACACACACAGAGGCATACACATAGACATACACACAACCTCCTTTTGCAAACGTTCACAGTGACTGACATGAAACGGAGGAGCTCGGCGGGTGACAGCGCTCAGCTCAGTCGGTATTGCATGGAGGATGAGTGCCATGCAGAGGAGGAGGGAGAGAGGGGTGGAGGGAGAGAAGCATATAGAGAGAAATAGAGAGAGGGAGAGGTGGGGTGGCTCTTGTTCCTTTGGATGTGTAGAGTGGAAAAGAGATGAGAGCAAGAGGACGACAAAGAGTAAAGGAAAGGTGAAGAGTTTCCTGAGAATAAAGGGACTTTTAGAGAGACCAAGGCCAATCAGAACTGGAGTTACAGAAAACAGCCCTGTATGGTATTCTGTGGAGTGCACACATTTCTATAAGTTATCAAGAATGACTCTTTAGCCTCCTGGGTAGACAAGCTGTATGTACTATTAGCAGTGCTTTAGTACTTCCAACGTGATATCGGTACAGTATATCTGCTAGGTTAATGGTTTCATGGCTTAAGACACTTGATATTAATGATAAACCACAGACTAGTTACTAATTAATTGGTCAAAAATGCTCACTGTCAGTTTCTGTAAATGGGATTAAACTGCACCGAGTGAGTTCAGGGGGAGCGGAGAGGTAACTAAGCAGCAGGAGGACCTGAAAAAGCAAAGCCGATCCACACCATTATGGTTGTGTTTGGGACAGCCATGCAACGCATGCTGGGACAGGGACTGGTGCTGGCTTTGGATGGCCTGGGCAGTGATGACAGCTTTAATGCGCTTTGCTAACTTCGCCTCTCTCCTCCTGCTGAGCGGCAAACCTCCAGGAGCCATCTGGCGCTCCCGCTCCAGCATTAGTAGCACTGGAGCATCGGGGCCTCTGGGCCATCTGAGCCAGGCCCTGGACAAAAGGCTCTCCTAATGGTGGGAATTAAGACGGAGCCCTCCTCCGCGATGAGGAGCCTGCTAGCGATCAAACAAGAACATGGCAGGAGGTTCTCCTTGGGTTCCCATAAACAGATTATGGGCATCATGCTGTAGAGGGCTGATGGAGAGGCTTTTTTTTTTGTTTTCTCTGCCCAGCTAGAAGCCTGCGTGGTGGAGCTTGTTTCTCTGTGGCTGAACAGGAAACAGCCTGTCCATTCAGCTGGAGTCAGGTGGACTTTGCCCTCTCTCATTCTCTCTCTCTCTCTCTCTCTCTCTCTCTCCAGATTGTGTTTGCACATGTGCATCTCTCTCCCCATGTGCCCTCATAAGCCATCACCCACTCTGCTTATTTTTGTCTCTCGTCACGTCTCCTCATCTCATTTTCGCCTCTCATCTCCCTCATTTCTATCTCTTCATTTTTTGTGTTTGTTAGTCTCCTCACCTTTCTCTCTCTTTCTCTCCCTCTCTCTATCAACAGGCCCAGGCATTGCGTTGAGCAGAGGGTTGACGCATCGTTGGCGTCTTAAGGACCCACTCCAGAGGGAGGTAGACAGCCATGACTAATGCACTCGCTCAGGGACGACAGAGGTGCGACTTAAATCTCAGCATGGAATCAAGCACAAGGCTGGGCCATGAATCCAAACACAAGGCCGACTGAAAGCAGCGGGGTCGATGGGAGAAAGATTAGTCGCCGGGGAAGACGACCACAAGCCACGTCTCGGCCCATTTTAAATACACACCGATAATGAAGATGTACAGGGCAGACAATAGAGGAAACAGGCAATAGAGACACATTCATGGGAGTAAAATGGAACTTCTGCCACCCGAATGTGAAAAACTGTGTATAGAATAGTACAGAATAGAACAGAAGAGAATAGAGGGGTTAGAGTTTAGAAAGCCAAATGGTCCTAGAGCCAGTGGTTCAGATGAGCGCAATATTATTCTGCAGGTCAGCATCAGTGTGCTAAAAGAATGCTGTAGTTGCTGCACCAGACTGTTTTGGCACCTTCACACCGTGAGCTGCCGGAGTTTTGCCGGTTCTAAATGCACCACGGCCCTCAGCCCTCAGAATAGCCTAGGTGCTAAAATTGCCATAAGCAAGATCCATCTGCTGGGGAGAGAGAAAGAGGGAAAGGGGGGAGAGACAAGGGGGGGGGGGGGACAAGGGAGAACAGGAAAGAGAGATATAGAAAGAAGATAAAACAAACAAACTAATGAAGGTAGAGGCATGAAAGAAAAATAGGTGGAATGAATTTAAAAAAAGACAGAAAGGAGTGAATGAATAAAATTGAGTGCCCACAAAAAGAAAACAGAGAGAGGAGGGGGGGCTCGGAATCTGATTGAACGGTTGCCTGATTGCTGCAGGTGCAACAGATGTGCCGGGGTGATGACAACACCGCAGCGGTATCTCACGGCGACACCAGTGGCTCCCCGCCACGCTGCCTTTATCGTGTGAGTGAGCGCGCTGGCACCGTGTTTGACGCTCGCACAGTGGGGGCCTCCTCACCAAGACGCCCACAACCAACCAACCACACTTCCAGCTGCGCCGCTCTCACAACCCTCTGTCTCTCTCTGTCTCTGTCTCTCTCTCACACACACACACACACAGATGCAAACACACCCATACAACGCCACCTTTGCATTATTAATGTACATAAAGTTAGGCGTCTGGACACAATAACATCAGTAACTTATATTTCTACATAATATAGGTGTGAAGTATAAAAATCCTCATTCAGGGATGAGCAGATGTAGACTTTTCATTCCACTTTACTCAGAGCCACTGTCAAGTGTCTCATTTTGAGCAGAGATTGTGTTCTCTGAACGACCCGGCCTGTAAATATTACCAGTGCACAAGACAAGAGCACGTCAGTGACACCTGCTTCAGAAGAGGAGCCCTCTGCTCTACCCCCAGGGGCCTTTGAGCTTGTCATTATTGAGCTGTGCTTATTAGGAGCGAGCGGGGTAGCACTGCGACCAATCTGGACTGCGCAGGGGCACCAGCTGCCACCTGCGTCCATCAAACACGCCAAAACCACCGCGCTGACGGCTAGCGTTACAAATCATACGAAGGGGCTGTATTGATCTGCACCGTGCCCCCCTCTGTCTCTCTGTGGACTGGTCTTCTGTGAGCAGGAGGACCCAGGAAATAGCCTCTGGGGTCAAAGATGCATCACTATATTTCATTAAGGAGACCAAAGGCGGTCTGGCTTGCTGGGTGTCACAAAGGTCCAACGTGCCTGCTCCTGCTCTATACTTGTTGTTGTTAGTATCAGTAGCCCAGAGAACAGGAAAAGTCCAGAGAAAATGTACAGACAAATAGGAGTGTGATTGTTGCTGATTATCGCCTTATTGGGTTTTTGGTGTTAGTGTGAGGAGCAAGGTCTGTTCTGTGGTCAGTGGGGTATAGGCTGTAGGGGCAACAGCAGGAGTGGGAGGAGACAGAGGAGGGAAGGCCGTGAGCGGGGGAGCAAGCCTTCTGCCTGGAGGGTGAGAACGCCACAGCCTACCAGGTGTGAACAACGTCACTCCCAGTTGGACGGCAATCTGTGCATGTGACAATGCTCTGTGTGTGCCATGGCTTGACAAGCAGTGCCACTGAACAGCAAACGGCACAAAGCTGGTGGCACAATAAGTGACTCATAACTGATCCGCTAAGACAAAAATAATCATTTCCACAGTGGAGCCAATCTGAAGTGGCTAGGCTGACTTTAAGGAGATACGGATATGAAATATCACAAAGTGCACAGCATTTTATCATCTGACGCCGTATGGTGGATTTGGTATGGTGCATTTTAAGAGCCATTTCAAAGTTTGCTCATTTCCCCCTCAAATCACCTGAATAACCCTCTTCATCTTGGCGCTGTGTCTGAAACCAGACTCGATTTAATGCTGATCATCCAGATTTTATTTTAATTAACTCGCGAGGCTGGCTTGCTCGCGATAGTGGAACAAATATGTCTGGGGTCTGCTTTATATTCACTTTTAATTGCATGGCCTCATGAAGAACACCCGCTCACCCCAGTAACCTACACACCAGCCACACTGAATTAATGGAAATTTACACCCTGTCAATGTAATGAGCATCCCAGCACCCTTTAAATCCTTTGGTCAGCAAACTGAATAAATAATTTACACAAACAGTAGCCTATACATCAAAAGTGCATATACTCTTGCTTAAACCAATAAGCATGTGATATTGCAGCATAAGGCTGCTTCCTCTGACAGCAATAAAACATTTTATTACTAGTGAATGGATTACTGTCACAAAAGGGACCACCAAAGCAGGCATTCAACCATTGGGAAACAATGGTCATTTTGTAACATAGAGGTCTTTTAAAAAAAAAAAAAAAAAAAAAAAAAACTTACTTTAGAAAATTTTATTTACAATTGATTCAGATTTTTTCCTAATTTTTAAGACCAATTGACGAGGAGTAGCGGTCCTTAGTGTTGAAATTCAAAACGCGGACACTTGGGCTACTATCAGAGTCGTATTTAGCCTATACAAGTACACGTTTTGACAAACTAACATTAAAAACAAATAGAAGTAGTAGGCTACTATTTAAAACAATTTTACTCACCCGTGCGAATAAATTCGTTGAGATTGTGAGAAGCGCTACGGCAGACGGGTCATAGGAGATGCGCGGATTGGGGGATGTAGCCTGCAGACTCAGGAGTGTAGAATGTGGATGCCTGGATGCAGGCTGGGCTAAAAAGAGGATCCGAGCTCCAGGCGCGTCACCGGATGCGCGTCCTTGTTAGAGCTGATGTCAGCGGTGGTCCCGTTGGAACAAGATGGGGAGGCGTTATTACCTGAGGGTACAGGACGGGGTCGCGATACTAGGACAACATTGAATGTAGGCTATGTGAGATGACAGTTATAACATATAGTGCCCTAACGTCTCCATTCCGGGGCTTGTTTTCAAAGAAGTTGTGACGCTGTGTAAAATGTAAATAAAAGTCAAATGTAATCATCTGCAAATCTCGTAAACCCAAATTAGTTGCGTAAAGGACATTGATTTGTTGTCTAACGTTGAAACTGACTAATTTTACTCTTTCATGGAAATGGTACACTCATTAAATTTGATGCCAGCATGTCTCAAAAAACGTGGGAAGGGCTGGAAGTGCTAAAGAAAACACATTTCACAACTAAATGAAATTGTTCCACTTTGGCATCTCAAGGCAGCAGCATCTCTATAATAAAGATAAGGTATTCATGTGGATACCTGTGGACAAATAATGCAACTATGTAAGAATAATGCTCCTAAATTTGAATTTGCAAACAATCTAAATAGTTTATAATCTGCAACAGCCTACATAGTATTAACATATTCAGAGAATCTAGAGAAACCTTTGTAAACAATGGACAGACAGGGCTAAAAACAATACCGGATTTAAGGCCAGTATCTGTAAAGAAAATCATTGTATGGGTTCAGGAAAACATCCGATAACTATTGTATCTTGTATATTGAACACAGTTTGATGCTACAGCCACAAATGTTGGTTAAAACTCTACCATGCAAAACCATATTTGAACGTGATTCAGAAATGCCACTGTCTGATCATGGGTCCGAGCTCATTTAAGACGGACTGAGGCAAAGTGGAAAACTGTGGTTAGACCAATGAAAGTGACATAATTGAAATCATGGACTCCGCATCTTCCGGGCTAATGAGGGACCATTCAACTTGTTATTTGTGCACATGTTCAACAGCTAGTTATGGTGGTATTGGGGTGCATTAGTGCATAGTGGCAACTAATGCTGAATGATATAGGTCATGATCAACATATTCTGAAATCATGTTGGGAAAACCTTGAATATTTCAATAAGACAACAGCAAACTGAATTCTGTGCATATTACAAGTATGGCTCCATAGTAGTAGAGTGCAGGTGCTGTCCAGACCTGTCACATTTGTTCCGTCAAGGAACTTTCAGTTAAGAATGGGAGAATATTTGATTCTCAAAACTCCAGCAGCTGTTCTCCTCTGTCAGTTCCCCAACGTTTACAGACTAGTTAAATGCGGAAGTGAAGCAACACAGTGTTTGGAGTTGCTGGCATCATGTTTAAAATGAACATATTATTTCCAAAAAACAATTGCATTTCTCTGTTTTAACAATTTATATGATTTGTATTCATCATATCATAGTATTGATGTTATTTACATTTGAACCAGTATTCCAACTTTTTTGGAAACAGGGTTGTCAGAAAGTAGGCTAATAGTGTATAGCGTTGAATAAACATGTGAAATGCACCAGAACTCAAGATGCAAAATGACAGAGGTACTATGTGGGGACAGGTACCAGATCATTTACTCACTCTATACCTGCTTAACTGCTTTTGTCCTCTAACCTTTACAATCCACTAAAACCTATGGGCCTACTTTATTTTTACATTTCATGTAACAATACAGCACTGTTTGAATTTCCCCTTGGGGATCAATAAAGTATGTATGTATCTATCTATCTATCGTCTTTTCATTTTAGCATCTTACCTGAAAAAGCTATACAATAAAGTACTGTAGCTTAGACCTCAGAAGTCTGGATGATACGGCAGCCTTCTTTAGAGTGTATTATTAGGATACACCAGACTAATTCCATCAGCATTCTCAAAGTCATGTGAATCCACAGGCTGCACAATAAAATGTGCCCATCAAATATTTTCTTAAATAATTTCTATTCTAAGTCAGCATGACTAGAGAAAAACGACAAACTACCGCTGGTGCAGCCCTGTGGGATGCTGTCTAAAATAGACCAGATTTCTCAACCACGTGGACAACCTATTAAACACCGTTTGGCAAGGAAACGTGACAACTGCCTCGAAACACAAAATCTCAGCAGTCATTTAACACCCACTTGGTGACCCAGCACACACTACGTCGACGTGGAGGTAGAGAGAGATGAGCAGAGAAAAAGAGACAGAGGCAGAAGATCAACCGGAGGAAAAAACAGAGAGAGAGAGAGAGAGAGGAAGGAGTGGAGAGACGGTGAACTATCGTGCTGTGGTGTGTGTGCTGGCCGTGGGTGTGAAAGTGGAAGCGCAGCAGGATTGAGAGGGACCCCCTGCCTGGCTCCGTGCTTTATCGCCCTCCACCCCCCGCCACCCACCCCAGGCGCGCCATGCACAGGCAGCGCTCTCCATGCCAACACCGAGGGCGCTCACTCGCTGCGCTTTGATGGGCACATGGTGCCAAGCTCCTCGTTCCCGGAGCTAGCTCCTCTGGGGGTCCCAACAACCCCAATCCCATCCCTTCAGCCGTAAGCACTCGATGACACAGGCATTCCCCGCCATCTCGGAAATACAACACACTGGCAACGAAACAGTGGTAATTTCTGCTGATCTCAAGTCAAGGCGTTGACAACAAATGCTATGCATCACACAATGCACCATGCTTTCAGGAATCACATGTGAATTCATACAGATTTTACAGAATAGAGTACCTTCAGGGGTCCTCTTAATTTACAGTTGTGTTATAACATTGCAACTCACACATTCCCATCAGATCCATGAGTATTTGTTCCACAGTCTTTGAGTTTATTCAGGATAAGGTGAGAGAATAAAAAAGAAAAACAGAACAGCCAACACTAGTGAACACTTCTGAAAATATATTTAAGAATGTAATTACATGTGATTGTCAAGATAACAATTTTGCTAAAATACTGTGCACCTCGACGAAAGGCCAAGATATGCAGACGGGACTGCTTATATTTACACACTTACAGTGTATTTACATATAATCATACAAAAGAATTTCACAAGAGTCTTATGGACAGCGCAGATAAAGCTTTGGACACACAACAGACAAGGACATAAAACCAGCAGCTTTGGTCTGACACAGTTTTCAGACTTAACACAATCAGAGCAGGGAAACAGTCTTCCCCAAAAAACCTAAAACAAAAATAAAACACGGTTGGTTGAGCCCATGTTCCTTTTAGACACACATTTGCCAGCATCACTAGTACCTTTAAGGGACTTGGCAGAAGGTACTCAGTGGTGGGTTGATTATGCAGAAAAAAAACACACAGACACAACATCCGAAAATGGTGTATTGGAACACTTTGCTTTCTCTCACATACACAAATGTGTCGACACGCATGCAGATGCAGACGCTCATGCACGCTCACTCTCTACCAAACACATGAGCGCTTAAAGGTGCTCTCTAGCCCTGAAGATGGTGTGGACCAACCAAATCCACAGAGAGAGAGAGAGAGATTCGGTCTCTCAGAGGACAGTGATAATACAGGTACAGGATAGTATGAATATTGACTGCCCAACCCTGAAATCAATTAATGAGGATGATAACCACATACAATTTCACACAACAAAAGCTCTGGTGCATTGTGACTAAATTATGACATCACCATCCACTGGCTGAGATGACTTCCTCAAATGCGAGACTCCTAACAAGTCAAAGTTCCATGTTGTGTGTGATCTACTTACTACATGAGTAGACTGCCACCTAGTGGTAACTTTGACAACTCCACACAAAAACAAAGCTCTCCATCCAGAGCCCACACTCAATTGCTTTTGATAAGGAAAACAAGACTGCCATCAGTCTGGAATATTTTCCCCCCTTAAGACAACTGAATGATCATGTCTGTCAGAAGGAGGCGAGTTCGTGGAAAAACACTACTTCTGATTTTGCAATAGTAAGGAGATTTCAACTCCTGATTCATGGTCATTTTTTTTATCCCCCAGTGGGGCCAAAACTAAACTTCAAGGCACAGATACTTACAAACACACCAGATAACCAGTTTACCACCAGAAACTATTGTTAATGTGTTGCCATAAGGTCTAGGATGTTTTTTTTGTTTAAAAATCCAGAACATCATCTTTTCTCCCAGGGAGATAACAAGGTCTGTGAACATATACTGCTATATAACAACAGAGGCAGTTGTACAGAGATGCAAATCTCCAGTGAGTAAAATGTCCTACAGTGACTTAGAGTTGTTTGCAGGGCTTTGTCAGTTTTTCTAGACTACACTCAGTAACAGTTTCAGAGGTGGCAATTCAACTGTATGGTCATTTTGGAGGATGTACCTGTAGTTTGCAGTGCTATAAAACTTTTGTTTTTTTAGCCTTTTAGCCTAAAACTTTACAGATTTAAATGAGGTTAAAATAGTAGAATCATGAGCTCCAGCTATGGCACAACTGGCTGGGGCACCTGCACCGTACGCCGGCGACCCGGGCGATCTACAGCTCTCTAAATGAGTTTAAGCTTTGATGTATTGCAGGTGTATTAGATTGCATTGTTTTTAGTTCAGTGTTCCTAACAAAGTGGCAACTGAGTGTCTGTGCTGCAAAATGGTGATCTTCCAAAATGACTTGAGACATTACGACATCCCACACACAAAATCATAATACCTATTTTTACTCTAATCCTCAGAAATGATGTTCAAGGAACAGGAGGAATACTGATATAAACAGAAGTGCATCTGTGGGGTGATTTGTTGCCTGGGGATTCAGGTGGCACAAAGCATATTCAACACTTCCTATCCTCTTATCGCCCTACAGTACACCTCCAGTCCAGTTACCGACCAAATCATTTCAATCTTTCACCCACTCTCATGGGCACGTCATTATCACTATGGGGAAAAAAAGCTCAAATCAAATGTGATCACTTCTGTTGCTATAGTTGGCTGATTAACTTCTATATTCATTATGTACTTCGGTTTTCTTTGCTTTGTTTTGTTTCAACACATTCAATTTCAAGGTCAGTTAGTCTGTCGCTAAGCAACACTGTGTCAGGGCGGATTCATTTCTTTGACTGACAAGGCAAGTGTAACTCCTCTATCCCCAACCCCCCCCCCCCCCCCCCCCCTTTTTCCTCCACACAATAACAAACACTGATACACACTGCCTGACTTCAGCCTCCAGAACACTGGAGCCTCCATCTCTTCTCCAGCCCTCCAGTGATGGAGCTTTTTCAGTGGCCTGTGGTGCAGCTGTATGGACTTGGCCCTGGCTAGTGCTGCACCTGCATCTGGGGCGGCACCTCGTACTTGAAGACCACACTGAAGATCTTGCCGCCCAGGCGCTCCGCCAGCCAGGAGTTCTTGATTACGGCCAGCTTGAGGCTCTCACAGCTCAGTGCCGCGTAGTAATTGGTGTGGATGGCACGGCCCATGCCCTCGATGATGACCAGGTCCGTCCGGCGCTCTCGCACCACCGTGGCCAGGACTTTGTCTAGCCGACTGCAGGAGGAGAGAGGGATTGCTATAAAAAGGATGGACTATAGATGGTGAAAGAGGGAGAGGGAGAGGGAGAGGGAGAGAGAGAGAGAGAGCAAATACGAACAACTAATTCCAGCCAGTAGCAAAAAAGGTCTGTAACTTGCACAATAAATTGTGCATTTTTCTTTCCTTTACAGTCCTAAGGTGGAAAATACACAGAGAGCAATACTGCCAAAAGAACCACTGCATTAGGCCATAAGTGCTGAGATATAAAAACAAAAGGAAACAATAGTGGCCTTTTAATATTGATTCATTGCTGCCGGACACAAAAATATGCACCCCGAAGCAATATTTTTTAAATCATGCCCTTCTCTACTATAGCGAGTAACTTCTAGCTTTTACCTCAAGTCGAGGCAAGGGGAGCTGGAACCACTTTGAACCAGAGTCAGCCTGTCGTCCTTGACAGCAGACCTGCAAAAACCAGGGCAGAGAAACATGAGCACTGCAGGGGTCTGACCAACCCAAAACAAACCCATAACACCAGCCCTCGCTGGGTCTGGTAAACAGACTCCACACTCACTGGATAACAGGATCCATGCCAGCGATTCGCTCCGTCAAAATCTGCAGCTCGTTGTTAGTCACGTCATTCAGAGCTGGACCAGAATTACTGGCGAGCACAACCTAAGAGAGAACACAGATGAGAAATCGAGACAGAAAACAGGTACAGGTGTGCTGGTCAGCGCTTGTTTAGGGTACATTGCTTTCCTGCCACAGAACAAAAACATGAGCAAGACAAACAATGGCAATACACTTCCAATGAGAAACACTTGAAAAAGAGGTTTCCGGAATCTTACCTGTGTGCCACGGAGGAGGAGTTCTCTAACAAATGGGAAAACTCCCAATATGATGTCTATTCCACTATTATCTACGAAAAACAATGCACATTTATGAGGCTCGCCCTGCAAAACAAAGCCAGCATGCATGGAACTCAATCACAGGTCGTCAAGAGCAGAAGTCACAGAGTCATAAAACACTCAAGGCATTATGGGGCGAATTCTCACATTTGCATGTATTCCCTTTTTTACGTGCTTTAGTTACGCACTTTCTCCCATTCCCGCTTCTGTCACACCCACAGCCTCTAAGTTCAAAATCAAGGTGGCCTTATGAAAGAGGCATGATTTATTTAAAATAGAACCAGTCTGATCCACCACCTCGTTAATAGGGTCATTCCATGTCAATTCAACTAGGGCCCACGCACTTAGGTCTCAAAAAAGTCTGAAAAAATTACCAGGTGTAACTATGTTACCCAGGAGACACACTGTAAAATGACTTTTATGTAAGATCAATACTTTCCAAGATACAGCCAGTTTTACAGAGGGAGGGGGGTGTCTATTTTGTTCGGCCTTTTTTTTTGTCAAAGTTCATAAGCCCATAGCGCAAGAACTAAACCATGTAGGAGGCTCAAATATTGCATGCTGGTACATAAATAGGAATAGTATGTAGCAAAATCGTCACGTTTGGTCTAGATGATCCTGCATGGTCATAGCTGTCCCTCAAAGTTGATCAAAATCTTTTTGGCTAGGCTCTGTTTAGGCCTTCAGAAGACATATTTGTACTCAACATAGGCTCTTGATTTATTTTCTTTACTGAGATAAGTAGAAATACTCTCACAAAAAGCAATGAACAGAAAATAAATTCCTTCAGGGTCTAAACAGCAGACCTCAAGTCTGAAAAATCATTTTGGTTCTCATTTTCAAAGCACCCAAAAACCTTGTGGGAATATACAAAGATTTTTTAAAATATTTTTTTCTTTATTCTCCATGATCCCTTCTTTTTAAAAACACCAATTTGACTTGCCTTATGCAAATCTTTCTTTTTTACTTTCCACCCTGAACATGGACAAAATGCACCATTGAGATCAATATGTTTTGTATGTGGACGTGGACTTTCTCATTGACCTTCTGAATGCCATTTAAATCCAGAAAGAACACAAACCAGTCTTTGATTTTGAAAACGTAAGCATGGTGAACTGAATAGCGAACGGCCTACAGTAAAATGGTGTGTCATCACATAGCCTAACAAAGAATTGACTATCAATTTATCTATGCTAACGGAGCTGTAGACTGACACCTGCAGTTTCGATATAACAATACCAGTCTCCATTACAAACGAATCATAAGGAGAATATAAACTTTGCTGCTCGACAATAGTGCAGACGTCTGTGCAAATGTATGGATGAGTTCGGTCAAGTGGGAAAGAAATGGACAGATTGGAACGAAGTAGGCTATGGGATTATGACTTCACGTCAAGTTAAAACTAAAGATGCACAGTCGGTAAGCTCCAATATCCAAAGTGGGTCATTATAACAGGATTTTCCCTATATAACAATGTAGCCTCATGGATAAGGTAATGTCGGGAAACATCTGCTTGATACCTGACGAAGACCTCTGGTGGACCTCTACTCAGAGTGTGGAAATTCACAATTTTGTCGCCGTTTTTTTTTTTTTTTTTTTTTAAACAAATGAAGTTGTATGCAACAGCAAACTCTAGCTTACTAACAGGTTGGAATTTTGAAATGTCACGTGACGTGAGCGTGTTACTCCACACTCGGCAATCGACTCCTACGGACTTTCCCCTAAAGATGGCAGCTGCAGCAGCAACATTTCCGGAAAGGTACTGGTTTGATGAAATTCATTCTGGACTCTCTATTCGACCACATAAAGACCTCGGGATACTTCGGTTTGGCTTTAGGGACCCTCTTCTCACTACCACATAAGTGTAATGTTGTTTGGAACTGTAGAAGAGGTATAAAAATAGCGTTTTGAAGCAGCGAAATGACATGACCAGGTCACTTCCAGGCTAACGAGTTTTGACTAAAAACGGTAAAATCGAACTTTCTCAAAACACATCCGAATGACATGATTTTGATGTCAACTCAACGTATGTACTCCCAATCAAACCCATAAATTGATCTAAAGTGCATTTTACTCCGGATAATTCCTTTAATACAGCCCTTGGGAGAGCGTAGCTGGAAAGGTGCTTAAGTCAGTGGCAAAATGCACGCAAGAGTTGTCTACATAAGAAACGCCCAGATTTAGGGGTTGCTCCTCCCAAAACCCGCAACTCCCTACGTTGCACGTAAATGACAGATTTAAGTGAAGGGGAGAATTTGTGCAGGCTGAAGAGTGCGTAGTTACGCGCTTTACGCATCCCTTACCCACATGGGAGAATTCGCCCCTATATTCACAATTCATCTCTTTAAAACAAACGCTACCGAGAGTGCACAAAGCACATTTACCAGTGTCTGCACATAAGACAATATCAGTAGGATAAGAAATCAAAAATGAGACACTCATAGAGAACAGTTATGTTCTTGTGTATATGTGCATGCTATTGGGGCAGCCGTGGCCTACTGGTTAGGGCTTCGGACTTGTAACCGGAGGGTTGCCAAGAGAAGTGCCCATGCGCAAGGCACCTAACCCCTCACTGCTCCCCGAGCGCCGCTGTAGCAGGCAGCTCACTGCGTCAGGATTAGTGTGTGCTTCACCTCACTGTGTGCTGAGTGTGTTTCACTAATTCACGGATTGGGATAAATGCAGAGACAAAATTTCCCTCATGGGATCAAGAGAGTATATGCACTTCTATGCCTTTATTGTGTGTACTGTTTTTGAAACATCATCATAGCAAATATATACTATAAGATGGATATAGGATATATGGGATGTGCTGATGCATTCTTCTATTTCATATAGTAGCTACTACAAGTGGGGTGTCTTTGCAAATACCTTCAACCTCTCAATCCACTGGTTATAGGCATCCACAAGCCATGGTCTTTCTGTTAAAAAAAAACAAAAAAACAACATTACTATTTTTACCATTGCTGAATTTGATTAGATACATTTTATTCTCAGAAGAGCAATACAGAAGAGTGTGAATTTCATTACCTTGCAACTGCTGCTTTGCCTGTTCAAAGCCAAACCCTGGGTCTGTCTCTAGAACGCTGAGGAAAATTCAGAAATGCCATTTTCATTAGTTATGAAAGGTGCCAGTCACTGACAATTTAGTTAGATGATTACATTATTACAAACAAACACTCAAACAAATCTGCAGACATCATCAGTTTGCACAGGTCACTTTTTAGAACCTCTATTCCCGTCCTGCTCCATCATTCTCTCCAACACAATTTTCTCTTCCTTTGAGCTTCCATCTCCCTCTCTCTCTCTCAGTCTCACTCAGTCTCTCTCTCTCTATCCCATGATGCCAGACATGTCCAGCCCTCGCTGTGCCCCTCACTCACTCAGAGACGGCTTTGGCTCCCCAGTCGAACACGTTGCCCGCCAGCAGGCCGCGGACCAAGGCAAACTGCCTCTGCTCCCAGCTCAGGTCCTCCAGGGCCCGCACCACCTTCTGGTAGTACTTCAGTGCCATGTCGTTCTCCTGCTGCTTTATCTGGGAGTCAGAGAGAGAGCGAGAGAGAGAGAGAGAGAGAGAGAGAGAGAGCAAGACAAGAGACAGCGAGAGAGAGCAAGAGACAGCGAGAGAGCGAGAGAGAGAGCGAGAGCGAGAGCGAGAGAGAGAGAGAGATCAACACTCATACCACATGTTTGATGCAGAAGGCTAATAGATCTGTTTCATGTTTGTCAGGGTCAGAGGTCAAAAGCCAGCAGCTGACACTGGGCCAAGCCTGGCCCTGGTGTGTCCCAAATCTTGTGGGTCAGTGCTGGTTCAAGGCCACATGCGCTAGAGGGACAGGAATTTGGACATGCTACAGGATCAAATGACATGACTGCAATAAAATAACAAAACCACACACCATTTGTACACACTTACTAAAGATATGTCCTCATGCTGTTACAAAAAAAATGTTTATCAGAATCGCGTAGATAAGATAAGAATATCATAGTTCAGCATCAGTGTTGAAATTAGATCAACCATAAAAACCATCCCACCTACAAATTTCATTATGATTTCGACAAGAATACTGCATTACAGTGGACAAAAACTTTAACCCAAACCATTAAAGAAATAAGAACACCTCTGTGTAAACAACACAAGCTACACTTCCTATACTATACAAAGGTCTCTGCCTTACATTTGAATCTGTTAAGTGATATCCTTTTGAACGAGGTTGCAATCATTTTAAATGAGGCCTACAATTTGCATGGTTTTACAGAGACAATATAACACCAAGAGATAAGAGAAGAGATTGAGAGAGATAGAGTAAAAGAGAGAGAGTATATGAGTGAGTGAGATAGTTGTTAAAAGAGAGAGGGGGGTAAAAGAGAGAGAGAGTGAATGAGTGAGAGAGGGTAAAAGAGAGAGGGGGAGGGAGATGGAGGGTAAGAGAGAGAGAGAGAGAGTGTGTGTGTGAATGAGACAGAGTGAGTGAGTGAGTGAGTGAGTGAGTCCAACCTTTGAGTAGGGGTCAGGAAAGTTGAACTCATTTAAGCAGTGCTCCCGTGTGTCTAGCAGACTTCGGACGGTGAGGGATCCATAAGCACTAGCGATAACAAGCAAAGGAACGCTACATTAGCACTTCAAAGACAGGACCAGACAGACACTAACATATGCACACCCTAGTTTGGACACGCATATCAAATGAAGAGCTCCTACAGGTAACCTGGGCACACAAACAGTAATGACACATAGGTGGATATGCATAGCATAAGAAGCAGTTACACTAGCGTGCACTATATAACAGGAAAACCCCAAGTACGTCACTAAGTACAAGTCAGTATAGGGTTGTCAGATTAAGCTTTTCATATAATTATGGTCATCTGGTGCACCACATTTGATTCTTAATATGTGTATAGATTTGAGATACGGTTATATTGCACTCTTACTTCTTACTATATTAAAACAGAGTGAGACTGGAGGACTGACTGTCTGATTTTGAGCAATATCCTTTCCCAATGCCCATTGGCAATATTATTTGTTTGTGTGATAAATCTGAAGCCCCCGGAGGGCTCTTACAAAGGCTGTTGGCGAAGTGTCTGCAGCTTGTGCCGGTATTTCTGCCGGAACTTCTCGGCTTGCTCTGTCGCCTCCGGGAGGTCTGGCTGGCTCGCCACAGCACGCTTCACCACCTGAGCCACACAGAGAGCGAACCAATTAGCACGCAAACTCACATGAAGACCGGGCCAATGAAATGACAGCGGAGCATTTTTTGTAAATGTTTGAAGAGGATAGGACAAAGCCATATGAGGTTTGAAAAAAAAACAAACAAGGATAGCAAATTACAAATTGGGGGGGAAACAGACAACAAAAAAAGAGAATGAGGAAGAGAAAATTAGGAAAATATGAAGAGACAGAAAGAATACCCCATCCAGGAGGGAGAAGGGAGGAAAGGAGAGGGGGAGAAGGAAGGAGAGGAAGAGAAAAAGAGAGAAATGAAGTACCCCATCCAATGCCTCCTCGAAGCAGTAGAGCCAGTACTCCCTGGCGTGGGAGTCCTCGGTGAGGTCCATAGTGTCAGGGATGTAGGAGGACGGGTCCTGCAGCAGTGGCAGGTTGACCAGCTGCCTGTCCAGCCGGTCCATCTCCAGCATGTCAAACTGAGAACGGGGACAGGGCAAAGACCAGGGTTAAAAAACGGCCTTCCGCACTCGCAGTAACTCACATCACCAACACCAGCAGGGGAACTACTTTGATTCACAAGATAGTATCAGCCAGATTTAGTCTCTGTGTGAAAAAGTTGTGTGAGAAATCTTATCAGCATACCCAATCACTAAACATCGAGTTTACAAACTATGTTGAAGTGTGGCAATTGCAGAGGTTTATCACAAGACACTGATTGCTTCTACCTTGTGAATCAGAAAAGTCTGTATTTCCTCAAGGACACAAGAGTGACAGGCAACGATGGTAATAAAACTGGTGGTGCAATACAACATGACTGTTTGCATTGTGTTTTCACTCTGTGATATACACACTCAAACATGACAAACATGCATCAGGAGTGTAAGAGCGAGTGAGCACACACACACACACACACACACACACACACACACACACACACGGATGTTGCAGATAAATTCTTCACATTAACCTCATCCTCATCACATGGTCTTGTACATTAGGTCTTGTACAAGTGAAGGAGGGTCTGGTGGTTTGCCACTTTTGCAACATGCTAGATCACAGTACCTGCGTCTGTCTTTGCACCGTATGGCCCCCTTACACAAAACAACTTTGACAAGATTTGGGAAAGATTCTTGAAAGATCTTTTGAGTAAAGCTGGAATGGGGGCATTGGTTAAAAGACTACAATCTTTCAAGAGTCTTTCCCAAATCTTGCCAAAGTTGTTTGGTGTAAGGTGGCCATTATGCAGATGCGCACAGATAAAATCTTACAATCTCAGAAATATGGACATTGACTGCTTTCCAGGGACCACAAAGACAGACAGACACAAAACCAAAAGCCAACTTCTAGGCATATTATATAGCCCATAGCACACTGTTTCACAAACTACTCAAAGCACAGTGACACAGCAAAGTTCACTTGGCTGTCCGGTAACTGAAAGCACATCATTAATGAAGCCAAATACTACAAACACACACATCGGAGTAGGACTATTGCTGCAAAAGCAGGTTAGGAAGCAAATGACACAAACAACAAAACAGCTCTGAACTGGCACAGCAGACAGACACAGCACAGTGGATGTGTACTTACAGTGAACTGAATGGGAAAACAGAGAGGGAGACAGAGAGGAACAGAGGGACACAGCATGGCATATATAAAAAAAAGGAAGTGAAAATGGAGAACGTTAAGAGGAAAGAAAATAACTCAGGAAAAGAACCGTTTGGAGAAAAGAACTTCAGCACTGGTATGGATACATGTTCACAATGACACTACGGGCCACTACGCTTGTGGACGCACGGTAAAGTAACGCAGTGTAATGACAAACAGCGAACCACATCGAACACACTAGAAATCATTATCATAACAGTATGCATGCAGGTGGCCATTAGAATGCAACAGAGTGCTTGGACTCGGCTGGCCTTCTAAAGGTTCTAGACGTAGAGTAAGTGTGCAGGACGTACGGTTCCACTGCGGGCACGCTGCATGGGGTTGATGTCTGGAGACACACTCATGAGTCCGGAACTCCCAGCATAGTTCTCTCCCCAGCTGTACTGGTTAGGGTCTGAGCACAACACACACACACACACACACACACACACACATACACACATACACACATACACACATACACACACACACACACACACACACACACACACACACACACACACACACACACACACACACACACACACACACACACACACACACACACACACGCACACGCACACGCACACACACACACAGGTGTCCACATTCATTATAAGTATTGGACAACTGAGGGCAATCTTTAAGGTAAGTTTTGTTTATGGGCTGGTTTTCCAAGCAGGTGCATGCAACACAATGTTGTAAGCAATTTCTTGTATGCTTCTATTGCACCACTGAACACAGTTATCTGTGATATTCTTTGACTAAAAGTATTATAAGTATATATTAATATGTCACTAAAGTTTAAAAAGGTAATAAGAATGCCAGTACATGGAACACAAGAAAGAGGGGTTCACCACTGTTTGTCACTGAACACTCACTATCCTCCTCTGCTCCTTTGAGGAAAGCTCCAATGGTTCCCAGATACCCCTCATGTCTGAGGAAGAGCGCCTGGACCTCCCCCTGCCAAAATAAGACACACATACACACACACACTTGACATGCTTTTATATGGATCCAAAGGCAAAAGCAAAACAAGATCCAGATACTTTGTGAACTAGCCTACTTGTTTTAAGTCATTAACAAGGTGACAGGTTTAAAAAGACAAACTTGTACAACTCCATACCCCACACACACACACACACACACACACACACACACACACACACACACACACACACACACACACACACACACACACACACACACACACACACACACACACACACACACACACACACACACACACACACACACACACACACACACACACACACACACACACACACACACACACACACACACACACACACACACACACAGCACACACACGGCACAGCAGCAGGACGCTCACCTTGGTGAAGAAGTTGATGCTGTAGGTGATGGTGTGCATGGTGACAGGGTGGCCGCGGATGAAGAAGCCCCCGAAGTAGACCCTGCTGAGGTTGTGCAGCCGCGCGTACAGGCAGGCCAGCTGGCCGATGTCATTGCTGATCATGTGCAGCAGGCTCTTGGCCATGTCTTCTTTGGAGAACTCTGGAAAGGGGGGGGGGGGGGGGGGGGATCCAGGTCATAAAGCACACAACCATTCAGACAAGGATCTACACAAAAATCACATGAGAACTCTTCAGTCAGATGCATTCAGCCAAAATAACGATCAATATGACATTTATAGAGAGAGCTACAACAAACACAAACAAGTGATTGTGTGACTACAGTTCCCCTTTGGCAGGCTTTGGTATCACACTGCATTTGTCAACAGTAACTGCACACCAGAGTGGTCAAGGCTGTGAAACTAGGGGAAAGGTCGCTCCACAATTCAGAGAGCCTTGTCCTCTGTATTGCCATCTCCAGGCGTGATTTTATGCCCTGCAAGAGTGGAAGTGATAAGTACTCTCACTCTAGTTGAAGAATAAAATCAATCAATTTGCTATGCTGCCCTACAGAGTAGCTTTCCCAACTCAGGGTACACGATTCTTTCAGTTGAATACAGGGTAGAACTAAGACTAAAAGACTAAAAGCTAAACTAATTAAACCCTTGCCCCTTGACAAGAAGGGTAATAAATAACTTTATATGACCAGCAACCAGTTTGGCAACTGATTTATGGAGTGGACAACTGCTTTGGTGCAGTTTGGTGCTGTGAGTCTGTGCTCTGCTGACTCACTTAAGTCACTACTGGAGATGTCATACATCTATCATAGCCCTACAAGTTGATTTTGATGGGTACTTTCTACTTGGGTACTTTCTACTTGAGTATTTACTATTATACATTAATTACTATATATATATATATATATATATATATATATACACACACATATATATTATATATATACACACATTCACAATATAGTAATATATAGTCATTTTCTATATTCTTACAAAGTAAGTCTACCTTTACTTGAGTGCAGCTTTTGCTTACTCTACCCATTATGAGATTTAAGAATCCAGACTCACGTTTGTCTGTAGTGGCTGATTTCCCAAAGCTGCTGGCGATGAGGTCACCAGTTAAGCCCAAGGACTCGTAGGCCCCCCCATAGATATCCTTGACCAGCATGTCCACATTGGAGTGCTGCCCTTTGGATGCCAGCTGAAGCAGCTCGTCAAACCTCTGGGGGAGGAGGGGGGGGCAAGATAGAGAGAAAGAGAAATTGTGTCATGGTTGAATGTCGGCCTGCACAGGCTTGGGGGAAATGCATAGTTAAGCCAGTTTGTATGCCAGAGGTGGTTCACAGAGTACCGGTACAGTCAGAAAAACAAACTCCCACCCACTTCATTCTTTCTAATACAATGTAGACCATATGACAAAGAGATTACATAAAAGACACAGGATATCACACAACTAGGCCGTGCAATACTACATTGATATAATATAATTTAGCAGATGCCTTTATTGAATCGATTTACAAAATGAGGACTAACATTCAAGCTACACTGCAAGGATACCTCAGGGTAACAATATATAGTAGTAGAAAAAGATGAGGTAGTGCATGGTAAGTGCATCTTAGATGTGTTGGGTTATTAGATGTGTTGGATACGTGTTATCAAGAGGAAGAACTCCAGGAACAGTTGAGTCTTCAAGACCTTCTTGAAGATAGAGAGGGACAGCTGGTAGCACCTTCCACCTAGCCAGACGAGCCAGACCCACATTAAAATGTAGGGTCTGGGCACTCACTGTTGGCAGTGCTCAGTCCGAGGGGCGGGATAATCGGTTGTCTTTAAAATTCCCTCTGCACACAATAGGACAGCGCTATGAGTCCCATGCGTTTTCTCACCAGCGGAGCTAGTTGGCTAGTTCAAACTTTTGCTAACTTAAAAAAAGCTTAACTCGTGTCATGCTGTTCGCCAACAGCAACATCCATCTTCTTTGTTTTGAAGTAGCAGGGAATTCAAGCCAAACCGTTGCAACTCTGCCATCAATCATTATGTTAAGCCCGCCTAACGTCTCTATACACGATTTGATTGGCCTGATAGAAGTTTAATTTTTCCAGCTCACAAGCCAACGGAGAGTTGCTAGACTAGCCCAAATGTAATTTGCTGCCGCTAGGGTGCGTCTAGATTTCTAGGCTACCTTCCACCACTGGGGGACCACAGATGAAAATAATCTGGATTGCCGTGTGTGTAGGGGCAGCAGAGCCAGACAATGCTCCATGGAGGAACGCAACGGTCAAAGGTAACATAAACCTTTGAGAGATCGTTAAATAAGGGGGAGCAGACCCTGCACTTTGTAGGCAAGAATTTGATGCAGGCAGGTAATAGTAGCCAATGGAGTTCAATGAACAGCGGGGTAACATGTGCCCTTTTGGGATGGTTGAAAAACTGAAAACCTGATAGCTGCCACTTTCTCAGGGAAGACTGTGTGTCAGTGGAAACTTACAGAACTGCCATGCATCATATTAAAAAAAAAAATGAAACACTGGTCAAGGTCAGAGCAAAAGGCAATAAAACCCAGAATGACATAGTTGGTTCAGAAGTAGACACCTCTTTCTTTAGCATCTAGGTATTTTCAATGTCTCGCTTCCTTAGAGTTAAGTTTCAGATGACCATCAGCCAAAAACAAGAAATAATTTTAACCCAAGTCATATTAAGTTGAAACCACAGCAAATAGATGTAAGTGTCGAGTCAGTTACCTTTGTTTTGGTGAGCAAGGCCCCAAGTCCCCAGAAAGTCCCCCCACCAATGGAACTTCCTCCTATGCGCTCAAATTTGTCTTCCGATTCCACCTAAAGCCAGTCACAAACACACCAAGATAAATAGTAGTAAACTGGACACCAAGATATATGCACAGGCAGTAGCCTAGTACTTACTTAGGTATCTTTCAGTATATAAAGAAAGCTGATTACCTTAACGATGGACACCCCAGAGCCGATGTTGATAAGCAGGTAAGGGAAGATGTCGGGGTGTGTGTTCTGAAAGCGGAACTCTGGGTCTGCATGTTTGGCGTAAACAAAGGCCTCATGGGGGATGTTCTTCAGGACAAAGTTACAGCCTTTGATCAGGCATGTCATTTCATCCTCTTTGTCAACTCTAATACAAAAAAACACAAAAGATTAGCCTACACCTACAAAAACAAGACACTTGTTTATAATTTTTTTAGATGCCACTACCATTCAGGTAGTGATTGCTAAACAAGAGCCTCTGAGAAAAGAAAAAAAATATTGGGTTTTGCAATCAGCAACTAAACATTGCATCAGAGTCAGACAGACTGTTGTAATAAGTCTGGTGAATTCCTGAGAAACAGGCATCTTTGAATTGCTGGGCAATGCTCAAAGGCCAACCCTGGCAGGATTTACGGTAGAAGGAACTGTAGACTTTGAGCAACTTAACCTCATCTAACTGTAGAATGTTTCAGTTAAAATAAAACAGGGAAACACAACTGCAGGGGGTGGGCTACGTGTTGCATTGCATGCTCTCACTTGAGTTTGAGCTTCTTCTCGATCAGATCCTTGAACTTGTACGCTCCTCCACCTGTGGCTTTGATGACTTTGGTTTCCGTGTTAACCAGGTGGTCTTTAATGAAGTCCAGGCAGGTTTCGATGTACGCATTCTCAAACTTGATGAAGTGGAGTCGAGCGGTGATCTCTTCTTGTACAGAAATTTCATACAGAGGATCCCCCTCTGCTTCCTACATATGCAGAAGATGGTGATTAAATGGCCTATAGCAAACAACCACCGCAACTGCCTCCAGGGCTCCAGAATATCAGCCACACTGTATTCTTGAGTTGAAATCCACACCGACCCATGTATGTCCAGCCTAAGTTTGCAGCAGCAGCAGCAGCCTACACACCGTCACAAGGACTAGCATTACCAACAAACTGGCACTGTTCGTATGAAGCTATTTATCACTGCGCATTGGGCCACTAGCCACAGTGACTTTTGCAGCTGCCTGAGTAGGCTCATTCCTCCTGAAAGAAAACATACATCTCCGCTTCAAGATAATCTGACACAGCTCAGTCCTGCCAAAACCAGGCATAGAGGAGCAATTGGGCAGCTAATGCCTTTATTTTCACAACACTGCAGTCTCATTCTGTGGGAGATGAATCTAGTGAGGTGGGTAAAATAGCCAGGATTGTTCAGCTCAGCACAAGTCATCCAAACCTTATGGTTGAGATGCCACAAATTGTGCAGTGTCAGTTCAACTGTTTACCACTAAGGTTACTGCCTGTGAAGGTGTGAAGGGCCCTGGCTTTACACTCTGTTGACATCTAAATAGTTCGTAAATAATATTGCATTGAATAAAATAATAGCTGAGATTGAAAAGAAATCTCACCTTGACTGAATGATCAAACGACCTCACTTTGGCCACTTTGTGCTGCACCGTAGAATAATAAGCGAGCTTTGTCAATGAACCACCTGTCAGGTGAAAATAAAACACATAACGTTTAGCTGGAATTGGTCGCATTTAATTTGTAGGTCACTCAGAAGTTGTTCTGACTATGATGTCGACAGGTGATGGAATGATTTAGCTGTGTTTACATTGTCCATTTCACAAATGTGTCAAATTACATTGTACCAGTGCTCACACAAGGTGCGAGATAATGCACACAGGTTACATACCGAGGCGTTGTGATATTGTAATCAGATCTGTGACGTTAATATATTTGGACACTCAACTGCAGATGGTCAGTGTCGCAATCGAGCTTTGACAGTCTGAACCAATGACTCGATTCATAAACGGTGAAATAACGATGGGCGAGTTGAAACATGGATATGTCGATGCTTTCCTAATCGTAATACCCATCGGGATCAAAGGAGCAAAGTTGATTTCCAACAGTCTCTCCCCACATAAAACCAGCATCTATCTTTCAGCTAAATAACTTCCAAACCGATATCGCTAGCTACCGAATGGGTTCCACAGGTATGTTTGGAGCTGTTGACAAAGGTCACTTATATCGTTACACGACGGCAAATCAAATGCATTTCAGCGTGTTGGCCAAGGACAGGACAGTTCATGAACTCATAAAAAACAATATCATATGATGGCTAACTTTTTGATGTTTGCTTTAACGTTAACATTACACCTTGCAGCCAATAACGTGAGTTAACATTAGTCATATGAGCCCCGCATGTGCTCGTAATGACTAAAGCTTTCACTGGAAAATGCAGTCCTGGAAATGCTTACCTATGTCAATAGCGAATCTCTTTGCATTTTCTAAATTCCGAAAGATTTCGTCCGGTGGGAGAGTAATGCTTTTATCCATGCTATTACTTCCCCCTTCACTCCCACCAACGTGGCCCGCCATATTGGAAAACTTGTTTGCCAACAGCACGCAGCATGCGTAAAGAACTTACGTATTGACGCACAGTAATACAGACTTTACCAGGTCTGTCACTGAAAACGTTGAATGGGTACTAGCATTACTGAATGAACGTACAACCAATTACTCTCATGTCATGCACAGCTTTCTATGTTACCTTCTAAAAACGTGCATGATGAAAAGACCACTCAAATATAATTTATCGTTTACATGTTAGATTATCTTCTGAATGGCATCAACAAGACATGGATGTAGCCATCCAAGGAAGAGAGAGAGAGGCGTTAGTTAGGCCTGAAGAATCTCTGTTTACTGGAGTGGCATTCAGTCAGTTGTGGAGAAGCCTCTCAGTAGGCTAATGCTGGATTGTATCTGGTTGATATCTCCTTGTCTCTAGTGTGAACATGGCACCTGACGTATAATGTGGGGGACACAGACGTCACACCATAGAAGAAAGGTGTCCACTTGAAAATCCCAGTAATACACAGTAAGACTTAGTTGTTGCTGGCACCCTAAAGCCCTCCTTACACCAGAAGACTTTGGCAATATTTGGGAAAGATTCTTGAAAGATTGTAGTCTTTTGAGTAAAGCTTGAATGGGGGGCATTAGTTAAAATACTGCAATCTTTCAAGAATCTTTCCCAAATCTTGTCAAAGTCTTCTGATGTATGGGTAGCATTAGGTACTATAGGTTGTTGGATATGGCCTACTTGCATGCAACAGTAATTTTGATCTCTCTCAATCTCCTTGCACACTGATACCACTGTTTTCCACCCAAACATTTCAGGGATACAGATAGATAGATAGATAGATAGATAGATAGATAGATAGATAGATACTTTATTGATCCCCAAGGGGAAATTCAACAAAGGTACAGGAAAGTACAAGAGAGTATTTTTTCCTTAGTCAAACTAATTATTTTTCACCAACTGTGTCCATATATTTAATTTTCTTCCTTAACATGATTTATATCTTCCTTTTCAGGTAAAGAACAGAAGAAATGGAAAATCTGCAGGTCATAGACCTTAGGCAGAGTAGTAGGTCATAGACCTTTCTCAGGCAAAGACACAGAGTAGGTCTATGGCCTACTACTCTGCCTGAGAAAGGTCTATGACCTACTACTCTGCCTGAGGAAGGTCTATGACCGAAAGCTTGCAGATTTTAAATAAATAAAAAAATGTACAGACCTGAGTGTGCAGATTTTCCATTTATTCTGTTCTTTACCTGAAAAGGAAGATATAAATCATGTTAAGGAAGAACATTAAAATGAAATGTTATGTTAAGGAAGAAAATTATGACTTTAAGTTCCAGCACCTCAGTTACCATGAGTAGCCGAGGCCGAATAGTAAAATAGTATAATTGAAATAATAAAAGTATTTATTAATTCAAGACAGATGTAATTACAAGCCAGACAATATCCAATGATAAAAGCACACATTAAGCAAAACACTGAACATGCAGATGGCATTGACAGTAAAAGGCAGATGACTAGCCTTCTTCTTGGAAGGTTCAACTAAATTATTGTAAATTCATCTTTCAATTGAAACAACCTCCAGGGGGCGACATTGCTTTGACTCTTCTATTGTTGTCCTCAGTAGAGGGCAGGCTTGTCTCTGTTCTATCCCATGGGTTATTGCACAATGATACTCACGGTGCTATTCTCGTTAGCGGGTCAGCAGAGGGAGGCATGCTTTGGCACGTATGCTTTGGCTTTTGTTGTTGTCTCGCCCCTTTGCTCCCACCTTGTAAAACGCAATCCTTTCCTTTAGTGACTCTTAAGCAGTCCAGTGGTGAAGTTAACAGTGTTGTTAGTGCTGATAAGATTCTAGAAGAATAGAATAGAATATATCTTTATTGTCATTGTCACTCACAGGTACAACACATTTTAAAGTGCTCTCCAGTCAGTGCATCATTCATAAAAAAGGAAATAGAAATAAATGTAAAAATGTGTTACCTAAAAATAAATAGAAACATATAACATCATTAGCAGCATGCATAGACACACACAGTCATAGACACCCAGTCATTGCATAAATAAAGAATGAACAAAGTCATTACATAAAAACAGAACATTTATCTGCAGGCATGCCTTCTGTCATTGTATTGATTCATTTAATATCTGAGTCCATATTGCACAGATTTAGTCTTTGAGGTGTTGAGGAGCAGGTTGTTGTCCCTGCACCATGTTGACAGCCGCTCCACCTCATCACTGTAGGCAGACTCGCCCTCCCCCCTGGAGATGAGCCCCACCACTGTGGTGTCATCTGCAAACTTCACCATGGTGTTGCTGTGATGGACAGGTGTAGAGGGAGTAGAACAAGGGACTCAGCACACAGTCCTGGGAAGAGCACGTACTGAGGCGTAGGGCCGTGGATTTGTGATGGCCCACTCTGACCCTCTGTCTGCGGTCAGAGAGGAAGCTATTTATCCACATGCAGGTGGTGTGTGGAAGCCCCAGGTCCCCCAGTTTGACTACTAGCCTGTGAGGGAGGAATGCAGAGCTATAATCCTTTCATAGCCCCTGCCAGACCTGGCAATCAACTGCTTCTATATTCATAGAACTGCTTTAATAATTTGATAACTCTAGCTTGATGACTGTAGCAAGGTAAAGAAGGGCTACTAGGCTCTGCTGGCTTATAATACAACAGGTGCAATTTGGTGGTGCAAGTGCAGTTCATAAAAATCACCAAATCCCGGTGAATCTAGAAATCTAGCTTGATGAATTTGTTTTGTTCTTTAACAACAGCTTTAACAGCTGCAATGAACATACATTTGTGAATAGTTGTTCATGAATAATATGATATGTAAACTTTTGAGTGAATTTTCAATGTCTTCTCTAGCTTTTTGCCTTGTGTGTAGAGGAATATGGGTTGGACATCAACAAGGTCTCCCTGCACATGTGCAGATTCAGAGTCTGAGAAGCGCTTAAACTGTCTACCCTGTGTTCCGCCACATCTCCATACGAATGTGTGAGTCCTGGCTAGGTTGGAGTTTCACACACTTTATGGCCTATGGCCAAACCTCAGGGGACACTGCACAATATGGGCCTGCCACATGCTCAACTGGGGGGTCACTGGCCATGCGTTAGGGGACAAGGTGCTGGGATAGGGTTGATGGAGAGGGACCCACAGAGCTACAGGGTGAATGTGGGAAAGGCATGACCCTACAGAGAGAATTAATATGCTGCCTAATGTTTAGATCATGTCAGAAGGTGACCACATTCCTTATCATGAATTTGTATTCGAGAAGAATGCATTTTTAAAATATATACATGTTCTGGGAATTTTATTATTTATGAAAATGACAATTTTTTTGTCATGTTGAAATATTAATGAATTTCAGACACAAAATTTGAGATACTATCTGTCATGAAATACAAGTTATACTTTCCATCGCTCCTGGCAAAACATTGGTTCTCCCCTATACTCAAATTAGCCCCCGTGCCCCATGACAGTACCCCCCTCCTTTTTCCCCTGAAGCTGGGAAACATCGAGGCACAAGGCTTCCCACACGTCTGCGTTCACCCCCATTCAGCCCCCAGGGACAAAAGAAGTGTGTCGGTTCTCTCAGCCCTTTGGCCCAGGCTGACCCAAGGGAATCACGAGGTTCAGGTGTAGCTTCAGTGTGAGAACATCAGTGCAGTATTTTTTGTGTTTTGTGCAAATAAAAATATAAAAATGTATTTTAAATGTATACATTTATCTCTCATCAAATTCAGTATATCATTCTTTAGGTTTAACTTAAAATTTCATATGAACTGATCATTTTACATCCTGATAAGCAATTTGCCTATTCTCATATAGCTGACAATTTATCAAGATTTGCAAACAAATAGTACAAATACTGAATCAGTATTTTCAGACACATTTTCATACAGTATAATTAAATAATCACACTAAAATATTTTGTATAAATAATTTTGTAAATAATTTTGAATTTTATGTGCGTCATGTCAAATGAGAATGCTTTGTTTGTATTTACAAGACTGGTTGTCCTTATTATGTAAATCATTGGAGATTATTTCACGCTGTACATAATTAATCCAGGGGTCGTGGGTAGCTTGTCTACAGGCTTTTTCCCACAGAAAACATGACTGTCCCTTCCGACAGATGGCACAGAGGACCACCTCCCCTCCCATCCAGCTTGGGCAAAACCTTTCATGCTCTAACTGACAGGAGAGAATCATGTGTCGACCATTGTCCCACGATCCAGCAGCTCTGATTGGTTCTCAAATGCCCCGAGCATCAAGAAGGAGTATAAATAGATCCCTATCTGCCTTCAGAAAATCAATCTCGCTGAGGACCATCCTTCTAACAGCTACTTCCACCTGCTCAACTGAGACCAAGACTTCAGGAAACATGCCGGAATACACGAACATCCTTCTCCAGGACAGCATCAAGGCCCAGACACCAAGGTGAGATAGAAGCAAAAACAAAAAGATAATACTTAAATAAACTGAACTAACCTATGCTAAGTTTGAATTGATGCAAGTGGCTAACCAATATTTCTATTGTCTTGGTTGCAGGTGTAAACTCCAGAGACTGGAGAGCAAGTGTCTGAGGACTGTTGAAAAACTGAGGGCCGCTCTTGAGGAGCACCTGCAGAATGGCGTCCCCACTGCCGAGATGCTGGAAAAGACAGTCTCCCTATTGACCCTGAAGAAGGCCCTGCTCTTCCCAAACGGCTACTCCAGGTGTTCCCGAGACATCCTGCGGCTCTTCCCCTCGCCCGATGACGACATCACGCCCTTGCTCTGCCAGAACTGACTGTCACATGTCTTCTGGATGAGGAGCCAGGAGTGGAGGCCAAAGTGATTTAAAAACATCCTATGGATTTTTCAGACCCCATCAGAGAATTTCTCACTCTGTCGTTGCACTGCTGTGATATACAACTGAAAAAATACTCACTAGTGAAAAAAAACTCACTAGTTATGAACAGAATGCTGAATAACATGCTGCTTACTTACTTAAGTTATTCAAAGCAAAGTTGCCATATGTTTGCAATGAAATGTGATGCTAGCATTTATTTCTTTGCGTTATTAATGATATATTCTCTCACAGAGAAAATTATTTTTATGTAGATATTCTTTTTGTTAAGAAAACTGGCATTCTCCTAAAAACAAGCCATGGTGCTATGGCTTAATTCTATGCCTTTGTGTAAAGGTACTTTGGATGGTTTTCGTTCTGCTGAGAGATTTATAATGCTTGTGATTTATAATGAAGTTTAATGACGAAATGTGTGCTGTCAAAAATAATGATATTATCATTAAAAAATCTTATTATTGAACTTATGTTGCCGCAATCTCTTCTTGTTTTTATTCCCCTTCTTGATTTTAGTTCCCAAGAATGAAAGATATTCTATACATATCTTTGACCTAGATGGAAAATCAAAGTAATTTCTTGTAAGCAATATCAGAGGTATATCCTGCCTGTACACTTATGTAATATGTTGCTCCAAACTGACTCAGTCGATAAGGAAATATCAGTACATTGATTGCACTGTGATCAATTCCATTAGCACCTTGTGTATACTGCTGATCAAATCCTGGACAAATAATAAAATCATTTCACTGCATATTGTCCAGAACATTACAATATCTCTTTAGATTTAAAGAAAGAAAAAGAAAAGATCAACTTCTTTTGAGACATAACAGAATTATTGTAGGCAGAGAGGTGAAGCCGTTTCTGAAATAATTAGTATTTCTGAATCAAATAGTTAAAGATAAAGAGGGTGGCAGACTTCTGATGTCATCGCTATTGGAAATCATTCACAATTTCAGATGTTCATATGTGAATATTTTTTTTCTCCTGGAGATTGAAAGTGTGCAATTATTGCATAGTACTATCATTTTTTATATTTATTGTTACATTACTACTTTAATATATCACAGTATGCATTTTGTTTGATAATATGAAGTTGTTAATTTGGCTCTAAATTATTGTAGCAGAAGTTAACCATTACATCTTTTTTTCAATCTCATGGTTGTGAACACCATTTCTTGAGATATATTTTCATTGTCATTAACAAGGCACACTTCAATTATTCACATGGGAATTCCTGTCAATGGGCAGAGTGTGGGAAAGCTCTGAAGAGGAGAATCTCAGAAGCTAGGTCATTAGCATACACATCCCCAATGCCACAAGTAGGCCTATGGCAGGTTGCGAGTGACATAAATTAGAGTTGTTATATAAACAATGCTTGTTTGCTCAGCAAAATCATTTAATGAGTACTAAAACAATCAGCAGAAAACACAATAATGATGCATTTAAGCATACTGACTGTAGACACATCACCTCTCCCAGTGCTGTTTACATTTAAGTTTATGTTTACATTTGCATCACATACATAAACTAAGCATCACAATTATGACCTTTGTAATCCTATTTCTGGATTTGAATAAAACATATCATAATTCAATTCTAATTCATAATTCAATCATCGCAGCATCCATAATTCTCATCGACGCAAATTACGCTGGAGCATGTCGAGCATATTTATGTAAAGATTTTATACAAATAATAGAGTCCAAATAAATAATAAATCCAAATAACAAATATTTGGATTTAATGAGTGAATTAGCAAAGTAGTTTATGCCTTTTATTTAATTTTAAATCCCCAGCATCTACAATCTGCATTAGTATAATCTACTGATCTCCGTGCCTGTGGGACATCCACAATCCAGCATGTTATGTAATCAAGAACATACTGAGAGGAAAGATCAGACAGTGGTACTCTCTCTCTCCAGATGGAGGGTGCCGGGAGGTTCTGTCCATTAAATAACACCCAGCCATTAACTATCACTAATGGTCCATTCAGTGGTCTTGAAAGCCTTTTTGTATGTACTTTTCAGTTCCAGTGACCACAGCATACAAGGTTGAGGGCTCAGCGTGGGAACCCTGATGGAAGCTCTGCACACTAGTACAAGTAACATCTGGCCACCTTTTAGAGTCAGCCCTTTGACCAAGCAGACCTGATGTGGACAAGTCTAGGAAAGCTATAGGGTATACTGTACAACTAGGAAGGGCTAGAGCAAATATGTATTATGACTGGGCATGACAGAATGATAAATAAATATCTTGTAAAATCATAAGTACTTACGAGAACATAGGCCTATAAATTACATACATTACATAAATTAGCTTTATCCCTGCTTTAAGGCATCAATATTCTCCCTTTAAATACTTTCACATACCATTTGTTTGATAATATATGTTTTCTCAGCTTTAAAGGGTTGTATGCTCAATATTGAAAATTTGACTCAGGTCAGTGACATGTATGAGAACAGACCACCACACGTGTGTGTACAGTGGTGGACAACGTGTGCCCTGTCAGCAGCATTGACCCCAACATCAGGCAGCAGATTAACTGTCCTCACAGGGTCAGTCCTTTCCCACATACACACAGTGGGTCTGTGGGTCTCTCTCCATCACCCCCAACCCAGCACCTGTTCCCCTGAGGTTTGACCATTGTGCCCCAGCAATGGGAGAATCCAGCATGTGGCAGCTCCACACTCCTCATTGTCCTCTGCAGCTCAGCCATTGGCTGCTGACTGTGAGAAACTCCAACCAGCCCAAGACCCACACATTCATATGGAGATCTGGGAGTATAAATAGAGGACATGAACCCAGTGCTGATCAGATTCACTCTACACAGAGAGATCTACTGCAGCTACAGCAATGGCACCTACAATCACTTCCTCAGCAGATTACTCAAAGGAACACCTGAGTCTGAACCACAAGGTAAATATTGTAACCAAACTCTTTCAGATTTTCCAAAAACGTTCATTGACTTCACACTCTGTGCATATAGACCAAATGTATTAATGACATCTACTTCCTATTTGCAGATAAGAAAACCCATTGTGGAGAAGATGCGCAGGGATCGCATTAACAAAAGTATTGAGGACCTCAAGGATCTCCTGGGTCCACAGCTCCCCAACCAGCAGCCCGACTCCAAGCTGGAGAAAGCTGACATCCTGGAGATGACCGTTTGCCTCCTGAGACGACAACTCCAGCATAAGACTCTGCCTTCATCTGATGATGTTCTTCAGGGATTCACCACTTGTGCCAAAGAAGATGTTCACTTCCTGTCAAAAAGTCATGGAACTGTGCTGAACCACTTCCGGACCCAGAAGCCGTCCTCTGATGAGGACATGCCAGATCAAGCCCTGCTTCAGTTTAGTGTGCTGAATCAGCACACACTGAACAAAGAGAAGAGTCCAGCCAAGAGCGCCCCCTGGAGGCCTTGGTAGAAAACTATGAAGTATACTTCAACATGAACTAAGACTGTCATTGGTTAAGCTTGCAAATGCAGGTGTTATGTTTTCTTTTTATCTGAAAAGAATGTAAGATCATTTCCAGGAGGAAATATGGAATACCATATCTGTGATATGGACTGCCAATTGTCTTCAGCGAAGACTTTCTTACAAGTGGCAAGTTCTATAATTTGCAAAATAGCCATATTGGTGATATTTTCACAGCTGAAAATAACTCAAATGCTATGTTATTGAAATAATGACTACACCCTGTTTACTAAGTAAATTGTTGTCTCTTAGGAAACTGCACTGACTTCATTAATGGAGTTTTCTCAATGAGGGATTTTTTTATCTCAACAATGAGAAATGTAAAACTTTCTTAACATTTAAGAAACATGAATGTTATGCTTTCAATGAAATGCATCTCTTATGTGCTGTAATAACCACAAATAACATTGATGTAAAGCTTCCATTGTCTTTTATAAAGACCTGTTATGTTTGTCTCATTAGAGATCAACTTGTTGACTGGTGTCACATAGACAAGGAATTTGTTCTAAGATGTTAGAAACTGATTTAATTAATGGGAATTCTCAAGGATGGAGGTTTTCTCACTTACCTTAACATTTTGAGAAAATGTAAACTTTCTTAACATTTAAGAAAGTTGAATGTTGTGTTTTCAATGAAATGCATCTCTTATGTGCTGTAATAACCACAAATAGCTTTGATATGAAGCTTCCATTGTCTTTTATAAAGACCTGTTATATTTGTCTCAGTAGAGATCAACCTGTTCAACAATGTCAATAGACAATAATTTTGTTCTAAATTGTTAAACATTTTTATTGATTTCAAATGGCTTAATTATCAAGCCAGAAAAGTACAATAAATCAATCTCTGCATATTTGACTCTCGCTTGTCTCTCTTTTATCAATAGTTACTATTAATAGTCATGTAGCTCTAGTTTAAGGAAAGTCAGACTTAAAAATAGTCAATAGACAGCTGTGTTAAGTAAATTCATTGCCAGCCTTTTTTAATCAACCACTCCTTGCTGTACATCATAAAGCCCAAACCTCACCCAAGCTTCCCCATAACTGTTTGCTTTTGTATCATAAAGAATGCATTGTTTACATATATTTTCTTAGCAGAAATCTAGCTAAACAGTGTGCGTAATAAATGTCAACAAATAGTTACCTCTGCAGTAAAGTAACTTCAGAAGGTTCATTTCTTTATCCATATCATTAGTAAAACAATAACAGTATGCTCAGATGTTCAGCATCTGTGGGCTGGAAAGCTGTACCTGAATTTCAATTCCACATCATTTCATTATAAAGGCATTCCAACAACCTTGAGATTTGGAGATGTTTTTGCAACATGTTTAGCCAACTATTGGATCCAGTGGCACCTGTTGAAACAGACTGTGATTTGATGTTCACAGTGTCTATGAAGAACCAAGCAATTATATCACTGGGTAAGTAGTTGTGGCTTCCGGCTGTTTAAATTAGACAGTTCATGCTAGAAGCGGTTAGAGCTGACATGATAGTATACACTAAATGATGTATCTAACTGCTCTGGCATGTTTTCGTCTGTATAATTAAAACCCCTTTTGACTCTAGACATTCACAGAAATTAAGTACAAAAGTAGTAAAATACAGGATTATTTAACAATATTCCAATAAAATGCAAAATGGTTCTATCTATTTGTTTCTGATGTGTGTTGAAACCAACACAATTTCATCAACAGTGATAGACTGCGTCTACTATTGCATGCATGTTCAATGTTTTGGCAATGAAAACAAAATGCAGGATTGGTTCACTGATCTTTTCATTCATGCTGATCATATTGAAACATTACAGCTTTCAAAACACTATACAAATATGATAGTGAAGAAAAATGTTATATCAAGTAGAAAAAGGCATCATCTTTGTTTTACAGTCGTCATACAGGCTCATAAAGTATGGCATTATGAATGTGGATAGTGTTTCTTGCCTTAAAGTATCATAATGAATTTGAAGAAATGTTATATCTCATATTATTCATACTCGATGTTTGTTAAATCAAAACAATTCATAAATGTAATCAAATCCAGTGGTTGCATAGAAACTGAATTAGACCCCACTGCTCTCACTGTCAGCTGGGCAGCAGGGGGATGAAACTCCTTGACTAATGTGGAGGGTAATGAGACACACTTCTATTGTTCCCCCATTGAAGAGCAGAGAATGGAGAGAGTGTGGGAAAGCGTGGTGGACTCTCTCACCGACCTCCTGTGGGACAATAGACACAATGTTGAAACATCAGAATTTGCTTGGTGTTCTACAAAAACTGTGATGCTAATGTCAGGGCAGAATCTGTAGAGCTCTTCAGTAAGAAAATTAGGGTCAAATCAAATAATGTTTACTAAACAACATACATGTACTGTACATATACCTGTTTTGTATACAATTCTGAGAACAAATGAGAAATGTTTCAGTTTGTTCAAAACTGAAATGCATGCATCTCAAAGTCAGGAGGCCTGTAAAATTGCTACCACTTGAAGAAGGACACTCAACCTGAAGATCCATTGTAAACAGCTTAATTATGGTTAAGATTAAATGTTAGTCTTGATGCCCTTATCCAGTCCTGATAAGGCACACTTCCATTATTCACAGGGGACTGTCAATGGTCAAAGTGTGGGAAAGCTCTGGAGAGGAGAGTCTCAGTTCCTGGTCATTGACATTCACAGTCCCACTGGTGATTCAACAAATACACAAGGGAATAGGCGTGTGTGATATACTAATAATCGGGGGCGTAGTGCTAAAACAAGAGGTGGGGTAAACTATGAAATCTGTGATGTGGTAAGGTGGACTGCGCCATGCGGTATCAGATTTTTTTCTGAAGACATTCAGAACATGTTTGAAGATGGTAGAAGTTATTGTCCAATGTTTATAACAATACCAGTGGTAATGGATCTTAGAGTGTTGATGAGTGTACAAATTGTGAATGTGGATAATACAGTTTGATGTTTGAATGTTAAAAGTTGCAATTGGTAACACTTTTGAGTGGTGGAAAACCTCTAATAAGAGCTGGATAAACTATATTTCTGAAATTTCAGAGGTGGATAAACTGAGTTTACTTGTGTTTATCGTCCACTGCAGCTCTGATAATAATGAAATAATTTCTCAAAAAATTGCCTATCATCAAGACTTTACTTTATGACCAACGTCAGAGCCATGCACTGCAGTGTGTTCAAGCCAACGTAAAAAGTTAGCGTGCGTGAATGGCATTATTAAAGAATCAAGATGGAATCTCTGATGTACTGAGGAATGAGTAGACTAGTCTCTGTCAGTATTAATGTATACATGCAGAAACTAAAAAGTCTAAACTCTTATGAATCCTTCTTCAAACCAATTCCAGTCTTGAATTTTCAGGTTGAAATCATGAATTTGGTGAATCACATTAAAGCTCATCCAATAAGATTCTTTCCCTCCAGATGGTTTGTGATGTCATTCTCTGAGCTGATAGTCACCATTCCTCAACATGGGTGATTAGAGAAGCTTTTGTAATGCATAGAGGCCTGAGTGTGGGAAACTCAAATGACCGCTCTACCATCAACATGACAGAGGAGGACATCTGGTACATCTGCAGAACTCCTGAAGACAGAGGGAAGGGAATGTTCCGAAGACAATTTCCCCTCCATATTGTTATTTTCACAAAGATTTTATTACAAAATGCACCACAGCAGTGCTGCAACATGGAAACAATTGTCATTCGTATTGCATTTTTTAAATTAATGAGTTCACAAAAGCACAGAGCTTGACAAAAGTGAAAGCTTGCATGAATGCATAAAAACTCCAAGAGTTTTCAGACTCGTTGTAGTTGTTGAATGTTTCAAGAATTCTGTAGTAAAATTACTTAAAGATCTCAGACATGTTTTCTCAGCCAATCATTAAAGGATAGTGCACAATATTTGAACTCTCAAACAGAAAGACTATGACATGCATGAACACACCACCACACATGTGTATACAGTGGAGAGCAACGTGTGCCCTGTCAGCAGCATTGACCCCAAATCAGGCAGCAGATTAACTGTCCTCACAGGGTCAGTCCTTTCCCACATACACACAGTGGGTCTGTGGGTCTCTCTCAATCACCCCCAACCCAGCACCTGTTCCCCTGAGGTTTGACCATTGTGCCCCAGCAATGGGAGAATCCAGCATGTGGCAGCTCCACACTCCTCATTGTCCTCTGCAGCTCAGCCATTGGCTGCTGACTGTGAGAAACTCCAACCAGCCCAAGACCCACACATTCATATGGAGATCTGGGAGTATAAATAGAGGACATGAAGCCAGTGCTGATCAGATTAACTCTAGACAGAGAGATCTACTGCAGCTACAGCAATGGCGCCTACAATCACTTCAACAGCAGATTACCCAAAGGAACACCTGAGTCTGAACCTTAAGGTAAATATTGTAACCAATCTCTTTCAGATTTTCCAAAAACGTTCATTGACTTCACACTCTGTGCATATTTAAAGACCAAATGTATTAATGACATCTACTTCATATTTGCAGATAAGAAAACCCATTGTGGAGAAGATGCGCAGGGATCGCATTAACAAAAGTATTGAGGACCTCAAGGATCTCCTGGGTCCACAGCTCCTCAACCAGCAGCCCGACTCCAAGCTGGAGAAAGCTGACATCCTGGAGAAAGCTGACATCCTGGAGATGACCGTTTGCCTCCTGAGACGACAGCTCCCGCATAAGACTCTGCCTTCATCTGATGATGTTCTTCAGGGATTCTCCACGTGTGCCAAAGAAGATGTTCACTTCCTGTCAAAAAGTCATGGAACTGTGCTGAGCCACTTCCGGACCCAGAAGCCGTCATGCCAGATCAAGCCCTGCCTCAGTGTAGTGTGCTGAATCAGCACACACTGAACAAAGAGAAGAGTCCAGCCAAGAGCGCCCCCTGGAGGCCTTGGTAGAAAACTATGAAGTATAGTTCAACATGAACTAAGACTGTCATTGGTTAAGCCTGCAAATGCAGGCGTTATGTTTTCTTTTTATCTGAAAAGAATGTAAGATCATTTCCAGGAGGAAATATGGAATACCATATCTGTGATATGGACTGCCAATTGTTTTCAGCGAAGACTTTCTTACACGTGGCAAGTTCTATAATTTGCAAAATAGCCATATTGGTGATATTTTCACAGCTGAAAATAACTCAAATGCTATGTTATTGAAATAATGACTACACCCTGTTTACTAAGTTTACTAAGTGTTGTCTCTTAGGAAACTGCACTGACTTCATTAATGGAATTCTCTCAATGAGGGATTTTTTTTATCTCAACAATGAGAAATGTAAAACTTTCTTAACATATAAGAAACATGATGTTTTGCTTTCAATGAAATGCATCTCTTATGTGCTGTAATAACCACAAATAGCATTGATGTAAATCTTCCATTGTCTTTCATAAAGACCTATTACGTTTGTCTCATTAGAGATCAACTTGTTGACTAATTTCATATAGACAAAGATTTTGTTCTAAGATGTTAGAAACTGATTTAATTAATGGGAATTCTCAAGGAGGGAGGTTTGCTCACTTACCTTAACAATGGGCGAAATTTTAAACTTTCTTAACATTTAAGAAACTTGAATGTTGTGTTTTCAATGAAATGCATCTCTTATGTGCTGTATAACCACAAATAGCTTTGATATGAAGCTTCCATTGTCTTTTATAAAGACCTGTTATATTTGTCTCAGTAGAGATCAACCTGTTCAACAAAATTGTTTTTATCGATTTCAAATGGCTTAATTCTCAAGCCAGAAAAGTACAATAAATCAATCTCTGCATATTTGACTCTCGCTTGTCTCTCTTTTATCAATAATTACTATGAATAGTTATGCAGCTTAAGGAAAGTCAGACTTAAACATAGTCAATAGATAGCTGTGTTTAGTAAACTCACTGTCAATTGCCAGCCTTTTTTAATCTGAACCACTTGCTGTACATCATAAAGCCCAAACCTCACCCAAGCTTCCCCATAACTGTTTGATTTTGTATCATAAAGAATGCATTGTTTACATATATTTTCTTAGCAGAAATCTAGCTAAACAGTATGTGTAATAGATGTCAACAAAATGGTTACCTGTGCAGTAAAGTAACCAGGTACATTTCTTTATCCATATCATTAGTAATAACTTAACAGTATGCTCAGATTGTCAGCATCTGTGGGCTGGAAGCAGATGTACCTGAATTTCAATTTCACATCATTTCATTGTGAGAGCATTCCAACAACCTTGAGATTTGGAGATGTTTTTGCAACATGTTTAGCCATTGGATCCAGTGGCACTTGTTGAAACACACTGTGATTTGATGTTCACCTATGAACAACCAGGCAATTATGTCACTAAGTGGTTGTGGCTTCCGGCTGTTTAAATGAGACACTTCATGCTAGAAATCAAATCAGACAGCAGTTAGAGCTGACATGATAGTATACACTAAATGATGTATCTAACTGCTCTGGCATGTTTTCGTCTGTATAATTAAAACCCCTTTTGACTGACATTCACAGAAATGAAGTACAATAGTACAATAAAGGAATATTATTTTATCTACAAGATTCCAATTAAATACAAAATGGTTCCATCTATTTGTTTCTGATGTTTAGCAATGTTGAAACTAACACAATTTCATCAACAGTGATAGACTGCATCTACTATTGAATGCATGTTTACAATGTTTTGGCAATTAAACCAAGATGCAGGATTGGTTCACTGATCTTTTCCTTCATGGTCATATTGAAACAAAACACTATGATAGTGGAGGAAAATTGTATATCAAGTAGAAAAAGGCATAACCTTTGTTTTACAGCTGTCAAGCAAGTCCATAATATATGCGAATATGGCATTATGAATGTGGATAGTGTTTTATGCCTTAAAGTATCATAATGAATTTGAACATCCTTATTATTCATACTCAATGTTTGTTGCATTAAATCAAAACAATTCATAAATGTAATCTAATCCAGTGGTTGGATAGAAACTGAATTAGACTCTACTGCTCTCACTGTCAGCTGGGCAGTAGGGGGATGAAACTCCTTGACTAATGGTAGACACACTTCTATTGTTCCCCCATTGAAGAGCAGAGAATGGAGAGAGTGTGGGAAAGTGTGGTGGACTCTCTCACAGACCTCCTGTGGGACAATAGACACAATGTTGAAACATCAGAATTTGCTTGGTGTTCTACAAAAAACGGTGATGCTAATATGAGGGCAGAATCTGTAGAGCTCAGTAAGAAAATAAAGGGTCAAATCAAATGATGTTTACTAAACAACATACATGTACAATACATATACCTGTTTTGTATACGATTCTGAAAACAAGTGAAAAATGTTTCAGTTTGTTCAAAACTCAAATGCATGCATATCAAAGTCAGGAGACCTGGCAAAAATACTAACCACTGGAAGAAGAACAAGATCCATTGAAAATTGCTTAATTACGGATGAGAATAAATATCAGAATTGATGTCATTATCCACTCCTGATAAGACACACTTCCATTATTCACAGGGGACTGTCAATGGTCAAAGTGTGGGAAAGCTCTGGAGAGGAGAGTCTCAGTTCCTGGTCATTGACATCCACAGTCCCACTGGTGATTCCACAAACACTCAAGGGAATAGGCGTGTGTGCTACAATACTGGTAATAATTAAATAATTTCTCAAAAATGTACATATCATCAAGGCTGTACTTTTTCAACAACGTCATGCACTTCAGCGTGTTCAAGGTAATGTGTTAGTATGCATGAATGGTATAATTTAATAAACCAAATCAAGAAGGAATATCTTATGTACTGAGGAATGAGTAGACTAGTCTCTAAAATGAAATGTCTAAAGTTATCTTCTGAATCCTTGTTCTTCAGTCCAATTGCAGTATATTCTTGAATGATGACGTTAAAATCAAACATTTGGTGAATCACATCAAAGCTCAGCCAATAAGGGTTTTTTTGCCCTCCAGATGGTTTGTGATGTCATTGTCTGTTTACAGCACACAGAGCTGATAGACGTCATTCCTCAACATGGGTGACTTGAGAAGCTTTTGTAATGCATAGAGGCCTGAGTGTGGGAAACTCAAAACTCTACCAGCAATATGACAGAGGAGGACATCTGCAGAACTCCTGAAGACAATTTTCCCTCCATATTTTCACCAAGATGTCATTACGAACTGCACTGCAGTATTTCTGAAATACAGAGAAAAGAGCAAAAAATATTTTTTTATTTGATATCTATCTTGATGCATGAACAGCCCCAACAATTCTTGTATGTTGCAAAAGACATGATAATATTTTTCTCAAGAATTCTGCAAATATTACTTCTCGAATATGAATGTTTGAACTCTCAAACTGTAAAGTCTGTGTCATTTTCACAAAGATTGTATTACAAACTGCAATGCAATTTGGAACAAGCTGTTATTTTTATTGCATTTTTCTGATTAAAGAATTCACAAAACCACAGAGCTTGAAAAAAAGTTATAGCTTGCATGAATGCTTAAAAAAATGTAACAAGAATTTTCAAACTTCTTGTGGCATGTTTCAAGAATGCTGTAGTAAATATTGCTTTAAGATCTTATATTTTCACAATATTTGAACTCTCAAACACTAAAGGCTGTGACAGTCATGAACACACCACCACACGTGTGTATACAGTGGTGAGCAACGTGTGCCCTGTCAGCATCATTGACCCCAACATCAGGCAGCAGATTAACTCTCCTCACAGGGTCATTCCTTTCCCACATCCACACAGTGGGTCTGTGGGTCTCTCTCCATCACCCCCAACCCAGCACCTGTTCCCCGGAGGTTTGACCATTGTGCCCCAGCAATGGGAGAATCCAGCATGTGGCAGCTCCACACTCCTCATTGTCCTCTGCAGCTCAGCCATTGGCTGCTGACTGTGAGAAACTCCAACCAGCCCAAGACCCACACATTCATATGGAGATCTGGGAGTATAAATAGAGGACATGAAGCCAGTGCTGATCAGATTCACTCTAGACAGAGAGATCTACTGCAGCTACAGCAATGGCGCCTACAATCACTTCAACAGCAGATTACCCAAAGGAACACCTGAGTCTGAACCTTAAGGTAAATATTGTAACCAATCTCTTTCAGATTTTCCAAAAACGTTAATTGACTTCACACTCTGTGCATATTTAAAGACCAAATGTATTAATGACATCTACTTCCTATTTGCAGATAAGAAAACCCATTGTGGAGAAGATGCGCAGGGATCGTATTAACAAAAGTATTGAGGACCTCAAGGATCTCCTGGGTCCACAGCTCCTCAACCAGCAGCCCGACTCCAAGCTGGAGAAAGCTGACATCCTGGAGATGACCGTTTGCCTCCTGAGACGACAGCTCCAGCATAACACTCGGCCTTCATCTGATGATGTTCTTCAGGGATTCTCCACGTGTGCCAAAGAAGATGTTCACTTCCTGTCAAAAAGTCATGGAACTGTGCTGAACCACTTCCAGACCCAGAAGCCGTCCTCTGATGAGGACATGCCAGATCAAGCCCTGCTTCAGTTTAGTGTGCTGAATCAGCACACACTGAACAAAGAGAAGAGTCCAGCCAAGAGCGCCCCCTGGAGGCCTTGGTAGAAAACTATGAAGTATAGTTCAACATGAACTAAGACTGTCATTGGTTAAACCTGCAAATGCAGGTGTTATGTTTTCTTTTTATCTGAAAAGATAATTTCCAGGAGCAAATATGGAATACCATATCTGTGACATGGACTGTCAATTGTCTTCAGCGAAGACTTTCTTACAAGTGGCAAGTTCTATAATTTGCAAAATAGCCATATTGGTGATATTTTCACAGCTGAAAATAATTGAAATACTATGTTATTGAAATAATCACTACACCCTGCTTACTTTTAAAGTAATCTGTTGTTTCTTAGGAAACTGCACTGACTTCATTAATGGAATTCTCTCAATGAGGGATTTTTTTTTATCTCAACAATGAGAAATGTGAAACTTTCTTAATAATTAAGAAACATGAATGTTGTGCTTCCAATTAAATGCATCTCTTATGTGCTGTAATAACCACAAATAGCTTTGAACAAAGAGAAGAGTCCAGCCAAGAGCGCCCCCTGGAGGCCTTGGTAGAAAACTATGAAGTATAGTTCAGCATGAACTAAGACTTTCATTGGTTAAGCCTGCAAAGCGTTATGTTTTCTTTTTATCTGAAAAGAATGTAAGATCATTTCCAGGAGGAAATATGGAATACCATATCTGTGATATGGACTATACCAATTGTCTTCAGCGAAGACTTTCTTACAAGTGGCAAGTTCTATAATTTGCAAAATAGCCATATTGGTGATATTTTCACAGCTGAAAATAACTCAAATGCTATGTTATTGAAATAATGACTACACCCTGTTTACTAAGTAAATTGTTGTCTCTTAGGAAACTGCACTGACTTCATTAATGGAGTTTTCTCAATGAGGGATTTTTTTATCTCAACAATGAGAAATGTAAAACTTTCTTAACATTTAAGAAACATGAATGTTGTGCTTTCAATGAAATACATCTCTTATGTGCTGTAATAACCACAACTAGCATTGATGTAAAGCTTGTCTTTTATAAAGACCTGTTATGTTTGTCTCATTAGAGATCAACTTGTTGACTGATGTCACATAGACAAGGATTTTGTTCTAAGATGTTAGAAACTGATTTAATTAATGGGAATTCTCAAGGAAGGAGGTTTTCTCACTTACCTTAACAATGGGAGAAATGTTAAACTTTCTTAACATTTAAGAAACTTGAATGTTGTGTTTTCAATGAAATGCATCTCTTATGTGCTGTAATAACCACAAATAGCTTTGATATGAAGCTTTCATTGTCTTTTATAAAGACCTGTTATATTTGTCTCAGTAGAGATCAACCTGTTCAACAATGTCAATAGACAATAATTTTGTTCTAAGTTGTTACACATTTTTATTGATTTCAAATGGCTTAATTATCAAGCCAGAAAAGTACAATAAATCAATCTCTGCATATTTGACTCTCGCTTGTCTCTCTTTTATCAATAGTTACTATTAATAGTCATGTAGCTCTAGTTTAAGGAAAGTCAGACTTAAAAATAGTCAATAGACAGCTGTGTTAAGTAAATTCACTGTCAACTGCCAGCCTTTTTTAATCAACCACTCCTTGCTGTACATCATGAAGCCCAAACCTCACCCAAGCTTCCCCATAACTGTTTGCTTTTGTATCATAAAGAATGCATTGTTTACATATATTTTCTTAGCAGAAATCTAGCTAAACAGTGTGCGTAATAAAAGTCAACAAATAGTTACCTCTGCAGTAAAGTAACTTCAGAAGGTTCATTTCTTTATCCATATCATTAGTAAAAAAATAACAGTATGCTCAGATGGTCAGCATCTGTGGGCTGGAAAGTAGCTGTACCTGAATTTCAATTCCACATCATTTCATTATGAGAGCATTCCAACAACCTTGAGATTTGGAGATGTTTTTGCAACATGTTTAGCCAACTATTGGATCCAGTGGCACCTGTTGAAACACACTGTGATTTGATGTTCACGGTGTCTATGAAGAACCAAGCAATTATGTCACTGGGTAAGTAGTTGTGGCTTCCGGCTGTTTAAATTAGACAGTTCATGCTAGAAGCGGTTAGAGCTGACATGATAGTATACACTAAATGATGTATCTAACTGCTCTGGCATGTTTTCGTCTGTATAATTAAAACCCCTTTTGACTCTAGACATTCACAGAAATTAAGTACAAAAGTAGTAAAATACAGGATTATTTTACAATATTCCAATTAAATGCAAAATGGTTCTATCTATTTGTTTCTGATGTGTGTTGAAACCAACACAATTTCATCAACAGCGAAAGACTGCGTCTACTATTGCATGCATGTTCAATGTTTTGGCAATGAAACCAAAATGCAGGATTGGTTCACTGATCTTTTCATTCATGCTGATCATATTGAAACATTACAGCTTTCAAAACACTATACAAATGTGATAGTGAAGGAAAATGTTATATCAAGTAGAAAAAGGCATCATCTTTGTTTTACAGTCATCATACAGGCTCATAAAATATGCTTGAGTATGGCATTATGAATGTGGATAGTGTTTCTTGCCTTAAAGTATCATAATGAATTTGAAGAAATGTTATATCACATATTATTCATACTCGATGTTTGTTAAATCAAAACAATTCACAAATGTAATCTAATCCAGTGGTTGCATAGAAACTGAATTAGACCCCACTGCTCTCACTGTCAGCTGGGCAGCAGGGGGATGAAGCTCCTTGACTAATGTGGAGGGTAATGAGACACACTTCTATTGTTCCCCCGTTGAAGAGCAGAGAATGGAGAGAGTGTGGGAAAGCGTGGTGGACTCTCTCACAGACCTCCTGTGGGACAATAGACACAATGTTGAAACATCAGAATTTGCTTGGTGTTCTACAAAAAACTGTGATGCTAATGTCAGGGCAGAATCTGTAGAGCTCTTCAGTAAGAAAATAAAGGGTCAAATTAAATGATGTTTACTAAACAACATACATGTACTGTACATATACCTGTTTTGTATACAATTCTGATAACAAATGAGAAATGTTTCAGTTTGTTCATAACTGAAATGCATGCATCTCAAAGTCAGGAGGCCTGTAATAATGCTACCACTGGATGAAGGACACTCAACCTGAAGATCCATTGTAAACTGCTTAATTGTAGGTGAGAATAAATGTTTGCCTTGATGCCGTTATCCAGTCCTGATAAGGCACACTTCCATTATTCACAGGGGACTGTCAATGGTCAAAGTGTGGGAAAGCTCTGGAGAGGAGAGTCTCAGTTCCTGGTCATTGACATCCACAGTCCCACTGGTGATTCCACAAACACTCAAGGGAATAGGCGTGTGTGCTATACTAATAATCAGGGGCGTAGTGGTAAAATAAGAGGTGGGGTAAACTATGAATTCTGTGATGTGGTAAGGTGCACCATGCGGTATCAGATAATAATGAAATGATTCCTCAAAAAATTGCATATCATCAAGACTTTACTTTATGACCAACGTCAGACCCACGCACTGCAGTGTGTTCAAGCCAAGGTAAAAAGTTAGCATGCATGAATGGCAAAATTAAAGAATCAAGAAGGAATCTCTAATGTACTGAGGAATGAGTACACTAGTCTCTGTGAGTATTAATGTATTCATGCAGAAACTAAAAAGTCTAAACTCTAATATGAATCCTTCTTCAAACCAACTCCAGTTTGGTCTTGAATTTTGACGTTGAAATCATGAATTTCCTGAATCACATCAAAGCTCAGCCAATAACATTCTTTCCCTCCAGATGGTTTGTGATGTCATTCTCTGAGCTGATAGTCACCATTCCTCAACATGGGTGATTAGAGAAGCTTTTGTAATGCATAGAGGCCTGAGTGTGGGAAACTCAAATGACCGCTCTTCCAGCAACATGACAGAGGAGGACATCTGGTACATCTGCAGAACTCCTGAAGACAGAGGGAAGGGAATGTTCAGAAGACAATTTCCCCTCCATATTGTTACTTTCACAAAGATTTGTATTACAGACTACACTGCAGCAGTGCAGCAACATGGCAAAATTTGTCATTCCTATTGCATTTTTTTAATTCATGAGTTCACAAAAGCACAGACAGAGCTTGACAAAAGTTAAAGCTTGCATAAATGCATAAAAACTCCAAGAGTTTTTAGACTTGTTGTTGTTGGTGAATGTTTCAAGAATTCTGTAGTATAATTACTTAAAGATCTCAGATATGTTTTCTCAGCCAGTCATTAAAGGAGAGTGCACAATATGACTCTCAAACAGAAAGACTTTGACATACTGTAAATGAACACACCACCACACGTGTGTATACAGTGGAGAGCAACGTGTGCCCTGTCAGCATCATTGACCCCAACATCAGGCAGCAGATTAACTGTCCTCACAGGGTCATTCCTTTCCCACATCCACACAGTGGGTCTGTGGGTCTCTCTCCATCACCCCCAACCCAGCACCTGTTCCCCTGAGGTTTGACCATTGTGCCCCAGCAATGGGAGAATCCAGCATGTGGCAGCTCCACACTCCTCATTGTCCTCTGCAGCTCAGCCATTGGCTGCTGACTGTGAGAAACTCCAACCAGCCCAAGACCCACACATTCATATGGAGATCTGGGAGTATAAATAGAGGACATGAAGCCAGTGCTGATCAGATTCACTCTACACAGAGAGATCTACTGCAGCTACAGCAATGGCGCCTACAATCACTTCAACAGCAGATTACCCAAAGGAACACCTGAGTCTGAACCATAAGGTAAATATTGTAACCAATCTCTTTCAGATTTTCCAAAAACGTTCATTGACTTCACACTCTGTGCATATTTAAAGACCAAATGTATTAATGACATCTACTTCCTATTTGCAGATAAGAAAACCCATTGTGGAGAAGATGCGCAGGGATCGCATTAACAAAAGTATTGAGGACCTCAAGGATCTCCTGGGTCCACAGCTCCCCAACCAGCAGCCCGACTCCAAGCTGGAGAAAGCTGACATCCTGGAGATGACCGTTTGCCTCCTGAGACGACAGCTCCAGCATAACACTCGGCCTTCATCTGATGATGTTCTTCAGGGATTCTCCACGTGTGCCAAAGAAGATGTTCACTTCCTGTCAAAAAGTCATGGAACTGTGCTGAGCCACTTCCGGACCCAGAAGCCGTCCTCTGATGAGGAAATGCCAGATCAAGCCCTGCTTCAGTTTAGTGTGCTGAATCAGCACACACTGAACCAAGAGAAGAGTCCAGCCAAGAGTGCCCCCTGGAGGCCTTGGTAGAAAACTGAAGTATAGTTCAACATGAACTAAGACTGTCATTGGTTAAGCCTGCAAATGCAGGCGTTATGTTTTCTTTTTATCTGAAAAGAATGTAAGATCATTTCCAGGAGGAAATATGGAATACCATATCTGTGATATGGACTGCCAATTGTCTTCAGCGAAGACTTTCTTACACGTGGCAAGTTCTATAATTTGCAAAATAGCCATGTTGGTGATATTTTCACAGCTGAAAATAACTCAAATGCTATGTTATTGAAATAATGACTACACCCTGTTTACTAAGTAAACTGTTGTCTCTTTGGAAACTGCACTGACTTCAATAATGGAGTTTTCTCAATGAGGGATTTTTTTTTATCTCAACAATGAGTAATGTAAAACTTTCTTAACATTTAAGAAACATGAATGTTGTGCTTTCAATGAAATGCATCTCTTATGTGCTGTAATAACCACAACTAGCATTGATGTAAAGCTTCCATTGTCTTTTATAAAGTCCTGTTATGTTTGTCTCATTAGAGATCAACTTGTTGACTAATGTCACATAGACAGGGATTTTGTTCTGAGATGTTAGAAACTGATTTAATTAATGGGAATTCTCAAGGAGGGAGGTTTTCTCACTTACCTTAACAGTGGGAGAAATGTTAAACTTTCTTAACATTTAAGAAACTTGAATGTTGTGTTTTCAATGAAATGCATCTCTTATGTGCTGTAATAACCACAAATAGCTTTGATATGAAGCTTCCATTGTCTTTTATAAAGACCTGTTATACTTGTCTCAATAGAGATCAACCTGTTCAACAATGTCAATAGACAATAATTTTGTTCTAAGTTGTTAAACTTTTTTATTTATTTCAAATGGCTTAATTCTCAAGCCAGAAAAGTACAATAAATCAATCTCTGCATATTTTACTCCCGCTTGTCTCTCTTTTATCAATAGTTACTATTAATAGTCATGTAGCTCTAGTTTAAGGAAAGTCAGACTTAAAAATAGTCAATAGACAGCTGTGTTATGTAAATTCACTGTCAATTGCCAGCCTTTTTTAATCAACCACTCCTTGCTGTACATCATGAAGCCCAAACCTCACCCAAGCTTCCCCATAACTGTTTGCTTTTGTATCATAAAGAATGCATTGTTTACATATATTTTCTTAGCAGAAATCTAGCTAAACAGTGTGCGTAATAAAAGTCAACAAATAGTTACCTCTGCAGTAAAGTAACTTCAGAAGGTTCATTTCTTTATCCATATCATTAGTAAAAAAATAACAGTATGCTCAGATGGTCAGCATCTGTGGGCTGGAAAGTAGCTGTACCTGAATTTCAATTCCACATCATTTCATTATGAGAGCATTCCAACAACCTTGAGATTTGGAGATGTTTTTGCAACATGTTTAGCCAACTATTGGATCCAGTGGCACCTGTTGAAACACACTGTGATTTGATGTTCACGGTGTCTATGAAGAACCAAGCAATTATGTCACTGGGTAAGTAGTTGTGGCTTCCGGCTGTTTAAATTAGACAGTTCATGCTAGAAGCGGTTAGAGCTGACATGATAGTATACACTAAATTATGTATCTAACTGCTCTGGCATGTTTTCGTCTGTATAATTAAAACCCCTTTTGACTCTAGACATTCACAGAAATTAAGTACAAAAGTAGTAAAATACAGGATTATTTTACAATATTCCAATTAAATGCAAAATGGTTCTATCTATTTGTTTCTGATGTGTGTTGAAACCAACACAATTTCATCAACAGTGATAGACTGCGTCTACTATTGCATGCATGTTCAATGTTTTGGCAATGAAACCAAAATGCAGGATTGGTTCACTGATCTTTTCATTCATGCTGATCATATTGAAACATTACAGCTTTCAAAACACTATACAAATGTGATAGTGAAGGAAAATGTTATATCAAGTAGAAAAAGGCATCATCTTTGTTTTACAGTCGTCATACAGGCTCATAAAATATGCTTGAGTATGGCATTATGAATGTGGATAGTGTTTCTTGCCTTAAAGTATCATAATGAATTTGAAGAAATGTTATATCATATATTATTCATACTCGATGTTTGTTAAATCAAAACAATTCATAAATGTAATCTAATCCAGTGGTTGCATAGAAACTGAATTAGACCCCACTGCTCTCACTGTCAGCTGGGCAGCAGGGGGATGAAGCTCCTTGACTAATGTGGAGGGTAATGAGACACACTTCTATTGTTCCCCCGTTGAAGAGCAGAGAATGGAGAGAGTGTGGGAAAGCGTGGTGGACTCTCTCACAGACCTCCTGTGGGACAATAGACACAATGTTGAAACATCAGAATTTGCTTGGTGTTCTACAAAAAACTGTGATGCTAATGTCAGGGCAGAATCTGTAGAGCTCTTCAGTAAGAAAATAAAGGGTCAAATTAAATGATGTTTACTAAACAACATACATGTACTGTACATATACCTGTTTTGTATACAATTCTGATAACAAATGAGAAATGTTTCAGTTTGTTCATAACTGAAATGCATGCATCTCAAAGTCAGGAGGCCTGTAATAATGCTACCACGGGATGAAGGACACTCAACCTGAAGATCCATTGTAAACTGCTTAATTGTAGGTGAGAATAAATGTTTGCCTTGATGCCGTTATCCAGTCCTGATAAGGCACACTTCCATTATTCACAGGGGACTGTCAATGGTCAAAGTGTGGGAAAGCTCTGGAGAGGAGAGTCTCAGTTCCTGGTCATTGACATCCACAGTCCCACTGGTGATTCAACAAACACTCAAGGGAATAGGCGTGTGTGCTATACTAATAATCAGGGGCGTAGTGGTAAAATAAGAGGTGGGGTAAACTATGAATTCTGTGATGTGGTAAGGTGCACTATGCGGTATCAGATAATAATGAAATGATTCCTCAAAAAATTGCATATCATCAAGACTTTACTTTATGACCAACGTCAGACCCACGCACTGCAGTGTGTTCAAGCCAAGGTAAAAAGTTAGCATGCATGAATGGCATAATTAAAGAATCAAGAAGGAATCTCTAATGTACTGAGGAATGAGTACACTAGTCTCTGTGAGTATTAATGTATTCATGCAGAAACTAAAAAGTCTAAACTCTAATATGAATCCTTCTTCAAACCAACTCCAGTTTGGTCTTGAATTTTGACGTTGAAATCATGAATTTCCTGAATCACATCAAAGCTCAGCCAATAACATTCTTTCCCTCCAGATGGTTTGTGATGTCATTCTCTGAGCTGATAGTCACCATTCCTCAACATGGGTGATTAGAGAAGCTTTTGTAATGCATAGAGGCCTGAGTGTGGGAAACTCAAATGACCGCTCTACCAGCAACATGACAGAGGAGGACATCTGGTACATCTGCAGAACTCCTGAAGACAGAGGGAAGGGAATGTTCCGAAGACAATTTCCCCTCCATATTGTTACTTTCACAAAGATTTGTATTACAGACTACACTGCAGCAGTGCAGCAACATGGCAAAATTTGTCATTCCTATTGCATTTTTTTAATTCATGAGTTCACAAAAGCACAGACAGAGCTTGACAAAAGTGAAAGCTTGCATAAATGCATAAAAACTCCAAGAGTTTTTAGACTTGTTGTTGTTGGTGAATGTTTCAAGAATTCTGTAGTATAATTACTTAAAGATCTCAGATATGTTTTCTCAGCCAGTCATTAAAGGAGAGTGCACAATATGACTCTCAAACAGAAAGACTTTGACATACTGTAAATGAACACACCACCACACGTGTGTATACAGTGGAGAGCAACGTGTGCCCTGTCAGCATCATTGACCCCAACATCAGGCAGCAGATTAACTGTCCTCACAGGGTCAGTCCTTTCCCACATCCACACAGTGGGTCTGTGGGTCTCTCTCCATCACCCCCAACCCAGCACCTGTTCCCCTGAGGTTTGACCATTGTGCCCCAGCAATGGGAGAATCCAGCATGTGGCAGCTCCACACTCCTCATTGTCCTCTGCAGCTCAGCCATTGGCTGCTGACTGTGAGAAACTCCAACCAGCCCAAGACCCACACATTCATATGGAGATCTGGGAGTATAAATAGAGGACATGAAGCCAGTGCTGATCAGATTCACTCTAGACAGAGAGATCTACTGCAGCTACAGCAATGGCGCCTACAATCACTTCAACAGCAGATTACCCAAAGGAACACCTGAGTCTGAACCTTAAGGTAAATATTGTAACCAATCTCTTTCAGATTTTCCAAAAACGTTCATTGACTTCACACTCTGTGCATATTTAAAGACCAAATGTATTAATGACATTTACTTCCTATTTGCAGATAAGAAAACCCATTGTGGAGAAGATGCGCAGGGATCGCATTAACAAAAGTATTGAGGACCTCAAGGATCTCCTGGGTCCACAGCTCCTCAACCAGCAGCCCGACTCCAAGCTGGAGAAAGCTGACATCCTGGAGATGACCGTTTGCCTCCTGAGACGACAGCTCCAGCATAACACTCGGCCTTCATCTGATGATGTTCTTCAGGGATTCTCCACGTGTGCCAAAGAAGATGTTCACTTCCTGTCAAAAAGTCATGGAACTGTGCTGAACCACTTCCAGACCCAGAAGCCGTCCTCTGATGAGGACATGCCAGATCAAGCCCTGCTTCAGTTTAGTGTGCTGAATCAGCACACACTGAACAAAGAGAAGAGTCCAGCCAAGAGCGCCCCCTGGAGGCCTTGGTAGAAAACTATGAAGTATAGTTCAACATGAACTAAGACTGTCATTGGTTAAACCTGCAAATGCAGGTGTTATGTTTTCTTTTTATCTGAAAAGATAATTTCCAGGAGCAAATATGGAATACCATATCTGTGATATGGACTGTCAATTGTCTTCAGCGAAGACTTTCTTACAAGTGGCAAGTTCTATAATTTGCAAAATAGCCATATTGGTGATATTTTCACAGCTGAAAATAATTGAAATACTATGTTATTGAAATAATCACTACACCCTGCTTACTTTTAAAGTAATCTGTTGTTTCTTAGGAAACTGCACTGACTTCATTAATGGAATTCTCTCAATGAGGGATTTTTTTTTATCTCAACAATGAGAAATGTGAAACTTTCTTAATAATTAAGAAACATGAATGTTGTGCTTCCAATTAAATGCATCTCTTATGTGCTGTAATAACCACAAATAGCTTTGAACAAAGAGAAGAGTCCAGCCAAGAGCGCCCCCTGGAGGCCTTGGTAGAAAACTATGAAGTATAGTTCAGCATGAACTAAGACTTTCATTGGTTAAGCCTGCAAAGCGTTATGTTTTCTTTTTATCTGAAAAGAATGTAAGATCATTTCCAGGAGGAAATATGGAATACCATATCTGTGATATGGACTATACCAATTGTCTTCAGCGAAGACTTTCTTACAAGTGGCAAGTTCTATAATTTGCAAAATAGCCATATTGGTGATATTTTCACAGCTGAAAATAACTCAAATGCTATGTTATTGAAATAATGACTACACCCTGTTTACTAAGTAAATTGTTGTCTCTTAGGAAACTGCACTGACTTCATTAATGGAGTTTTCTCAATGAGGGATTTTTTTTATCTCAACAATGAGAAATGTAAAACTTTCTTAACATTTAAGAAACATGAATGTTGTGCTTTCAATGAAATACATCTCTTATGTGCTGTAATAACCACAACTAGCATTGATGTAAAGCTTCCATTGTCTTTTATAAAGACCTGTTATGTTTGTCTCATTAGAGATCAACTTGTTGACTGATGTCACATAGACAATTTTGTTCTAAGATGTTAGAAACTGATTTAATTAATGGGAATTCTCAAGGAAGGAGGTTTTCTCACTTACCTTAACAATGGGAGAAATGTTAAACTTTCTTAACATTTAAGAAACTTGAATGTTGTGTTTTCAATGAAATGCATCTCTTATGTGCTGTAATAACCACAAATAGCTTTGATATGAAGCTTTCATTGTCTTTTATAAAGACCTGTTATATTTGTCTCAGTAGAGATCAACCTGTTCAACAAGGTCAATAGACAATAATTTTGTTCTAAGTTGTTACACATTTTTATTGATTTCAAATGGCTTAATTATCAAGCCAGAAAAGTACAATAAATCAATCTCTGCATATTTGACTCTCGCTTGTCTCTCTTTTATCAATAGTTACTATTAATAGTCATGTAGCTCTAGTTTAAGGAAAGTCAGACTTAAAAATAGACAATAGACAGCTGTGTTAAGTAAATTCACTGTCAATTGCCAGCCTTTTTTAATCAACCACTCCTTGCTGTACATCATGAAGCCCAAACCTCACCCAAGCTTCCCCATAACTGTTTGCTTTTGTATCATAAAGAATGCATTGTTTACATATATTTTCTTAGCAGAAATCTAGCTAAACAGTGTGCGTAATAAAAGTCAACAAATAGTTACCTCTGCAGTAAAGTAACTTCAGAAGGTTCATTTCTTTATCCATATCATTAGTAAAAAAATAACAGTATGCTCAGATGGTCAGCATCTGTGGGCTGGAAAGTAGCTGTACCTGAATTTCAATTCCACATCATTTCATTATGAGAGCATTCCAACAACCTTGAGATTTGGAGATGTTTTTGCAACATGTTTAGCCAACTATTGGATCCAGTGGCACCTGTTGAAACACACTGTGATTTGATGTTCACGGTGTCTATGAAGAACCAAGCAATTATGTCACTGGGTAAGTAGTTGTGGCTTCCGGCTGTTTAAATTAGACAGTTCATGCTAGAAGCGGTTAGAGCTGACATGATAGTATACACTAAATTATGTATCTAACTGCTCTGGCATGTTTTCGTCTGTATAATTAAAACCCCTTTTGACTCTAGACATTCACAGAAATTAAGTACAAAAGTAGTAAAATACAGGATTATTTTACAATATTCCAATTAAATGCAAAATAGTTCTATCTATTTGTTTCTGATGTGTGTTGAAACCAACACAATTTCATCAACAGTGATAGACTGCGTCTACTATTGCATGCATGTTCAATGTTTTGGCAATGAAACCAAAATGCAGGATTGGTTCACTGATCTTTTCATTCATGCTGATCATATTGAAACATTACAGCTTTCAAAACACTATACAAATGTGATAGTGAAGGAAAATGTTATATCAAGCAGAAAAAGGCATCATCTTTGTTTTACAGTCGTCATACAGGCTCATAAAATATGCTTGAGTATGGCATTATGAATGTGGATAGTGTTTCTTGCCTTAAAGTATCATAATGAATTTGAAGAAATGTTATATCATATATTATTCATACTCGATGTTTGTTAAATCAAAACAATTCATAAATGTAATCTAATCCAGTGGTTGCATAGAAACTGAATTAGACCCCACTGCTCTCACTGTCAGCTGGGCAGCAGGGGGATGAAGCTCCTTGACTAATGTGGAGGGTAATGAGACACACTTCTATTGTTCCCCCGTTGAAGAGCAGAGAATGGAGAGAGTGTGGGAAAGCGTGGTGGACTCTCTCACAGACCTCCTGTGGGACAATAGACACAATGTTGAAACATCAGAATTTGCTTGGTGTTCTACAAAAAACTGTGATGCTAATGTCAGGGCAGAATCTGTAGAGCTCTTCAGTAAGAAAATAAAGGGTCAAATTAAATGATGTTTACTAAACAACATACATGTACTGTACATATACCTGTTTTGTATACAATTCTGATAACAAATGAGAAATGTTTCAGTTTGTTCATAACTGAAATGCATGCATCTCAAAGTCAGGAGGCCTGTAATAATGCTACCACTGGATGAAGGACACTCAACCTGAAGATCCATTGTAAACTGCTTAATTGTAGGTGAGAATAAATGTTTGCCTTGATGCCGTTATCCAGTCCTGATAAGGCACACTTCCATTATTCACAGGGGACTGTCAATGGTCAAAGTGTGGGAAAGCTCTGGAGAGGAGAGTCTCAGTTCCTGGTCATTGACATCCACAGTCCCACTGGTGATTCAACAAACACTCAAGGGAATAGGCGTGTGTGCTATACTAATAATCAGGGGCGTAGTGGTAAAATAAGAGGTGGGGTAAACTATGAATTCTGTGATGTGGTAAGGTGCACTATGCGGTATCAGATAATAATGAAATGATTCCTCAAAAAATTGCATATCATCAAGACTTTACTTTATGACCAACGTCAGACCCACGCACTGCAGTGTGTTCAAGCCAAGGTAAAAAGTTAGCATGCATGAATGGCATAATTAAAGAATCAAGAAGGAATCTCTAATGTACTGAGGAATGAGTACACTAGTCTCTGTGAGTATTAATGTATTCATGCAGAAACTAAAAAGTCTAAACTCTAATATGAATCCTTCTTCAAACCAACTCCAGTTTGGTCTTGAATTTTGACGTTGAAATCATGAATTTCCTGAATCACATCAAAGCTCAGCCAATAACATTCTTTCCCTCCAGATGGTTTGTGATGTCATTCTCTGAGCTGATAGTCACCATTCCTCAACATGGGTGATTAGAGAAGCTTTTGTAATGCATAGAGGCCTGAGTGTGGGAAACTCAAATGACCGCTCTACCAGCAACATGACAGAGGAGGACATCTGGTACATCTGCAGAACTCCTGAAGACAGAGGGAAGGGAATGTTCCGAAGACAATTTCCCCTCCATATTGTTACTTTCACAAAGATTTGTATTACAGACTACACTGCAGCAGTGCAGCAACATGGCAAAATTTGTCATTCCTATTGCATTTTTTTAATTCATGAGTTCACAAAAGCACAGACAGAGCTTGACAAAAGTGAAAGCTTGCATAAATGCATAAAAACTCCAAGAGTTTTTAGACTTGTTGTTGTTGGTGAATGTTTCAAGAATTCTGTAGTATAATTACTTAAAGATCTCAGATATGTTTTCTCAGCCAGTCATTAAAGGAGAGTGCACAATATGACTCTCAAACAGAAAGACTTTGACATACTGTAAATGAACACACCACCACACGTGTGTATACAGTGGAGAGCAACGTGTGCCCTGTCAGCATCATTGACCCCAACATCAGGCAGCAGATTAACTGTCCTCACAGGGTCAGTCCTTTCCCACATCCACACAGTGGGTCTGTGGGTCTCTCTCCATCACCCCCAACCCAGCACCTGTTCCCCTGAGGTTTGACCATTGTGCCCCAGCAATGGGAGAATCCAGCATGTGGCAGCTCCACACTCCTCATTGTCCTCTGCAGCTCAGCCATTGGCTGCTGACTGTGAGAAACTCCAACCAGCCCAAGACCCACACATTCATATGGAGATCTGGGAGTATAAATAGAGGACATGAAGCCAGTGCTGATCAGATTCACTCTAGACAGAGAGATCTACTGCAGCTACAGCAATGGCGCCTACAATCACTTCAACAGCAGATTACCCAAAGGAACACCTGAGTCTGAACCTTAAGGTAAATATTGTAACCAATCTCTTTCAGATTTTCCAAAAACGTTCATTGACTTCACACTCTGTGCATATTTAAAGACCAAATGTATTAATGACATTTACTTCCTATTTGCAGATAAGAAAACCCATTGTGGAGAAGATGCGCAGGGATCGCGTTAACAAAAGTATTGAGGACCTCAAGGATCTCCTGGGTCCACAGCTCCTCAACCAGCAGCCCGACTCCAAGCTGGAGAAAGCTGACATCCTGGAGATGACCGTTTGCCTCCTGAGACGACAGCTCCAGCATAACACTCGGCCTTCATCTGATGATGTTCTTCAGGGATTCTCCACGTGTGCCAAAGAAGATGTTCACTTCCTGTCAAAAAGTCATGGAACTGTGCTGAACCACTTCCAGACCCAGAAGCCGTCCTCTGATGAGGACATGCCAGATCAAGCCCTGCTTCAGTTTAGTGTGCTGAATCAGCACACACTGAACAAAGAGAAGAGTCCAGCCAAGAGCGCCCCCTGGAGGCCTTGGTAGAAAACTATGAAGTATAGTTCAACATGAACTAAGACTGTCATTGGTTAAACCTGCAAATGCAGGTGTTATGTTTTCTTTTTATCTGAAAAGATAATTTCCAGGAGCAAATATGGAATACCATATCTGTGATATGGACTGTCAATTGTCTTCAGCGAAGACTTTCTTACAAGTGGCAAGTTCTATAATTTGCAAAATAGCCATATTGGTGATATTTTCACAGCTGAAAATAATTGAAATACTATGTTATTGAAATAATCACTACACCCTGCTTACTTTTAAAGTAATCTGTTGTTTCTTAGGAAACTGCACTGACTTCATTAATGGAATTCTCTCAATGAGGGATTTTTTTTTATCTCAACAATGAGAAATGTGAAACTTTCTTAATAATTAAGAAACATGAATGTTGTGCTTCCAATTAAATGCATCTCTTATGTGCTGTAATAACCACAAATAGCTTTGAACAAAGAGAAGAGTCCAGCCAAGAGCGCCCCCTGGAGGCCTTGGTAGAAAACTATGAAGTATAGTTCAGCATGAACTAAGACTTTCATTGGTTAAGCCTGCAAAGCGTTATGTTTTCTTTTTATCTGAAAAGAATGTAAGATCATTTCCAGGAGGAAATATGGAATACCATATCTGTGATATGGACTATACCAATTGTCTTCAGCGAAGACTTTCTTACAAGTGGCAAGTTCTATAATTTGCAAAATAGCCATATTGGTGATATTTTCACAGCTGAAAATAACTCAAATGCTATGTTATTGAAATAATGACTACACCCTGTTTACTAAGTAAATTGTTGTCTCTTAGGAAACTGCACTGACTTCATTAATGGAGTTTTCTCAATGAGGGATTTTTTTTATCTCAACAATGAGAAATGTAAAACTTTCTTAACATTTAAGAAACATGAATGTTGTGCTTTCAATGAAATACATCTCTTATGTGCTGTAATAACCACAACTAGCATTGATGTAAAGCTTCCATTGTCTTTTATAAAGACCTGTTATGTTTGTCTCATTAGAGATCAACTTGTTGACTGATGTCACATAGACAATTTTGTTCTAAGATGTTAGAAACTGATTTAATTAATGGGAATTCTCAAGGAAGGAGGTTTTCTCACTTACCTTAACAATGGGAGAAATGTTAAACTTTCTTAACATTTAAGAAACTTGAATGTTGTGTTTTCAATGAAATGCATCTCTTATGTGCTGTAATAACCACAAATAGCTTTGATATGAAGCTTCCATTGTCTTTTATAAAGACCTGTTATATTTGTCTCAGTAGAGATCAACCTGTTCAACAATGTCAATAGACAATAATTTTGTTCTAAGTTGTTACACATTTTTATTGATTTCAAATGGCTTAATTATCAAGCCAGAAAAGTACAATAAATCAATCTCTGCATATTTGACTCTCGCTTGTCTCTCTTTTATCAATAGTTACTATTAATAGTCATGTAGCTCTAGTTTAAGGAAAGTCAGACTTAAAAATAGTCAATAGACAGCTGTGTTAAGTAAATTCACTGTCAATTGCCAGCCTTTTTTAATCAACCACTCCTTGCTGTACATCATGAAGCCCAAACCTCACCCAAGCTTCCCCATAACTGTTTGCTTTTGTATCATAAAGAATGCATTGTTTACATATATTTTCTTAGCAGAAATCTAGCTAAACAGTGTGCGTAATAAAAGTCAACAAATAGTTACCTCTGCAGTAAAGTAACTTCAGAAGGTTCATTTCTTTATCCATATCATTAGTAAAAAAATAACAGTATGCTCAGATGGTCAGCATCTGTGGGCTGGAAAGTAGCTGTACCTGAATTTCAATTCCACATCATTTCATTATGAGAGCATTCCAACAACCTTGAGATTTGGAGATGTTTTTGCAACATGTTTAGCCAACTATTGGATCCAGTGGCACCTGTTGAAACACACTGTGATTTGATGTTCACGGTGTCTATGAAGAACCAAGCAATTATGTCACTGGGTAAGTAGTTGTGGCTTCCGGCTGTTTAAATTAGACAGTTCATGCTAGAAGCGGTTAGAGCTGACATGATAGTATACACTAAATTATGTATCTAACTGCTCTGGCATGTTTTCGTCTGTATAATTAAAACCCCTTTTGACTCTAGACATTCACAGAAATTAAGTACAAAAGTAGTAAAATACAGGATTATTTTACAATATTCCAATTAAATGCAAAATAGTTCTATCTATTTGTTTCTGATGTGTGTTGAAACCAACACAATTTCATCAACAGTGATAGACTGCGTCTACTATTGCATGCATGTTCAATGTTTTGGCAATGAAACCAAAATGCAGGATTGGTTCACTGATCTTTTCATTCATGCTGATCATATTGAAACATTACAGCTTTCAAAACACTATACAAATGTGATAGTGAAGGAAAATGTTATATCAAGTAGAAAAAGGCATCATCTTTGTTTTACAGTCGTCATACAGGCTCATAAAATATGCTTGAGTATGGCATTATGAATGTGGATAGTGTTTCTTGCCTTAAAGTATCATAATGAATTTGAAGAAATGTTATATCATATATTATTCATACTCGATGTTTGTTAAATCAAAACAATTCATAAATGTAATCTAATCCAGTGGTTGCATAGAAACTGAATTAGACCCCACTGCTCTCACTGTCAGCTGGGCAGCAGGGGGATGAAGCTCCTTGACTAATGTGGAGGGTAATGAGACACACTTCTATTGTTCCCCCGTTGAAGAGCAGAGAATGGAGAGAGTGTGGGAAAGCGTGGTGGACTCTCTCACAGACCTCCTGTGGGACAATAGACACAATGTTGAAACATCAGAATTTGCTTGGTGTTCTACAAAAAACTGTGATGCTAATGTCAGGGCAGAATCTGTAGAGCTCTTCAGTAAGAAAATAAAGGGTCAAATTAAATGATGTTTACTAAACAACATACATGTACTGTACATATACCTGTTTTGTATACAATTCTGATAACAAATGAGAAATGTTTCAGTTTGTTCATAACTGAAATGCATGCATCTCAAAGTCAGGAGGCCTGTAATAATGCTACCACGGGATGAAGGACACTCAACCTGAAGATCCATTGTAAACTGCTTAATTGTAGGTGAGAATAAATGTTTGCCTTGATGCCGTTATCCAGTCCTGATAAGGCACACTTCCATTATTCACAGGGGACTGTCAATGGTCAAAGTGTGGGAAAGCTCTGGAGAGGAGAGTCTCAGTTCCTGGTCATTGACATCCACAGTCCCACTGGTGATTCAACAAACACTCAAGGGAATAGGCGTGTGTGCTATACTAATAATCAGGGGCGTAGTGGTAAAATAAGAGGTGGGGTAAACTATGAATTCTGTGATGTGGTAAGGTGCACCATGCGGTATCAGATAATAATGAAATGATTCCTCAAAAAATTGCATATCATCAAGACTTTACTTTATGACCAACGTCAGACCCACGCACTGCAGTGTGTTCAAGCCAAGGTAAAAAGTTAGCATGCATGAATGGCATAATTAAAGAATCAAGAAGGAATCTCTAATGTACTGAGGAATGAGTACACTAGTCTCTGTGAGTATTAATGTATTCATGCAGAAACTAAAAAGTCTAAACTCTAATATGAATCCTTCTTCAAACCAACTCCAGTTTGGTCTTGAATTTTGACGTTGAAATCATGAATTTCCTGAATCACATCAAAGCTCAGCCAATAACATTCTTTCCCTCCAGATGGTTTGTGATGTCATTCTCTGAGCTGATAGTCACCATTCCTCAACATGGGTGATTAGAGAAGCTTTTGTAATGCATAGAGGCCTGAGTGTGGGAAACTCAAATGACCGCTCTACCAGCAACATGACAGAGGAGGACATCTGGTACATCTGCAGAACTCCTGAAGACAGAGGGAAGGGAATGTTCCGAAGACAATTTCCCCTCCATATTGTTACTTTCACAAAGATTTGTATTACAGACTACACTGCAGCAGTGCAGCAACATGGCAAAATTTGTCATTCCTATTGCATTTTTTTAATTCATGAGTTCACAAAAGCACAGACAGAGCTTGACAAAAGTGAAAGCTTGCATAAATGCATAAAAACTCCAAGAGTTTTTAGACTTGTTGTTGTTGGTGAATGTTTCAAGAATTCTGTAGTATAATTACTTAAAGATCTCAGATATGTTTTCTCAGCCAGTCATTAAAGGAGAGTGCACAATATGACTCTCAAACAGAAAGACTTTGACATACTGTAAATGAACACACCACCACACGTGTGTATACAGTGGAGAGCAACGTGTGCCCTGTCAGCATCATTGACCCCAACATCAGGCAGCAGATTAACTGTCCTCACAGGGTCAGTTCTTTCCCACATCCACACAGTGGGTCTGTGGGTCTCTCTCCATCACCCCCAACCCAGCACCTGTTCCCCTGAGGTTTGACCATTGTGCCCCAGCAATGGGAGAATCCAGCATGTGGCAGCTCCACACTCCTCATTGTCCTCTGCAGCTCAGCCATTGGCTGCTGACTGTGAGAAACTCCAACCAGCCCAAGACCCACACATTCATATGGAGATCTGGGAGTATAAATAGAGGACATGAAGCCAGTGCTGATCAGATTCACTCTAGACAGAGAGATCTACTGCAGCTACAGCAATGGCGCCTACAATCACTTCAACAGCAGATTACCCAAAGGAACACCTGAGTCTGAACCTTAAGGTAAATATTGTAACCAATCTCTTTCAGATTTTCCAAAAACGTTCATTGACTTCACACTCTGTGCATATTTAAAGACCAAATGTATTAATGACATTTACTTCCTATTTGCAGATAAGAAAACCCATTGTGGAGAAGATGCGCAGGGATCGCGTTAACAAAAGTATTGAGGACCTCAAGGATCTCCTGGGTCCACAGCTCCTCAACCAGCAGCCCGACTCCAAGCTGGAGAAAGCTGACATCCTGGAGATGACCGTTTGCCTCCTGAGACGACAGCTCCAGCATAACACTCGGCCTTCATCTGATGATGTTCTTCAGGGATTCTCCACGTGTGCCAAAGAAGATGTTCACTTCCTGTCAAAAAGTCATGGAACTGTGCTGAACCACTTCCAGACCCAGAAGCCGTCCTCTGATGAGGACATGCCAGATCAAGCCCTGCTTCAGTTTAGTGTGCTGAATCAGCACACACTGAACAAAGAGAAGAGTCCAGCCAAGAGCGCCCCCTGGAGGCCTTGGTAGAAAACTATGAAGTATAGTTCAACATGAACTAAGACTGTCATTGGTTAAACCTGCAAATGCAGGTGTTATGTTTTCTTTTTATCTGAAAAGATAATTTCCAGGAGCAAATATGGAATACCATATCTGTGATATGGACTGTCAATTGTCTTCAGCGAAGACTTTCTTACAAGTGGCAAGTTCTATAATTTGCAAAATAGCCATATTGGTGATATTTTCACAGCTGAAAATAATTGAAATACTATGTTATTGAAATAATCACTACACCCTGCTTACTTTTAAAGTAATCTGTTGTTTCTTAGGAAACTGCACTGACTTCATTAATGGAATTCTCTCAATGAGGGATTTTTTTTTATCTCAACAATGAGAAATGTGAAACTTTCTTAATAATTAAGAAACATGAATGTTGTGCTTCCAATTAAATGCATCTCTTATGTGCTGTAATAACCACAAATAGCTTTGAACAAAGAGAAGAGTCCAGCCAAGAGCGCCCCCTGGAGGCCTTGGTAGAAAACTATGAAGTATAGTTCAGCATGAACTAAGACTTTCATTGGTTAAGCCTGCAAAGCGTTATGTTTTCTTTTTATCTGAAAAGAATGTAAGATCATTTCCAGGAGGAAATATGGAATACCATATCTGTGATATGGACTATACCAATTGTCTTCAGCGAAGACTTTCTTACAAGTGGCAAGTTCTATAATTTGCAAAATAGCCATATTGGTGATATTTTCACAGCTGAAAATAACTCAAATGCTATGTTATTGAAATAATGACTACACCCTGTTTACTAAGTAAATTGTTGTCTCTTAGGAAACTGCACTGACTTCATTAATGGAGTTTTCTCAATGAGGGATTTTTTTTATCTCAACAATGAGAAATGTAAAACTTTCTTAACATTTAAGAAACATGAATGTTGTGCTTTCAATGAAATACATCTCTTATGTGCTGTAATAACCACAACTAGCATTGATGTAAAGCTTCCATTGTCTTTTATAAAGACCTGTTATGTTTGTCTCATTAGAGATCAACTTGTTGACTGATGTCACATAGACAATTTTGTTCTAAGATGTTAGAAACTGATTTAATTAATGGGAATTCTCAAGGAAGGAGGTTTTCTCACTTACCTTAACAATGGGAGAAATGTTAAACTTTCTTAACATTTAAGAAACTTGAATGTTGTGTTTTCAATGAAATGCATCTCTTATGTGCTGTAATAACCACAAATAGCTTTGATATGAAGCTTCCATTGTCTTTTATAAAGACCTGTTATATTTGTCTCAGTAGAGATCAACCTGTTCAACAATGTCAATAGACAATAATTTTGTTCTAAGTTGTTACACATTTTTATTGATTTCAAATGGCTTAATTATCAAGCCAGAAAAGTACAATAAATCAATCTCTGCATATTTGACTCTCGCTTGTCTCTCTTTTATCAATAGTTACTATTAATAGTCATGTAGCTCTAGTTTAAGGAAAGTCAGACTTAAAAATAGTCAATAGACAGCTGTGTTAAGTAAATTCACTGTCAATTGCCAGCCTTTTTTAATCAACCACTCCTTGCTGTACATCATGAAGCCCAAACCTCACCCAAGCTTCCCCATAACTGTTTGCTTTTGTATCATAAAGAATGCATTGTTTACATATATTTTCTTAGCAGAAATCTAGCTAAACAGTGTGCGTAATAAAAGTCAACAAATAGTTACCTCTGCAGTAAAGTAACTTCAGAAGGTTCATTTCTTTATCCATATCATTAGTAAAAAAATAACAGTATGCTCAGATGGTCAGCATCTGTGGGCTGGAAAGTAGCTGTACCTGAATTTCAATTCCACATCATTTCATTATGAGAGCATTCCAACAACCTTGAGATTTGGAGATGTTTTTGCAACATGTTTAGCCAACTATTGGATCCAGTGGCACCTGTTGAAACACACTGTGATTTGATGTTCACGGTGTCTATGAAGAACCAAGCAATTATGTCACTGGGTAAGTAGTTGTGGCTTCCGGCTGTTTAAATTAGACAGTTCATGCTAGAAGCGGTTAGAGCTGACATGATAGTATACACTAAATTATGTATCTAACTGCTCTGGCATGTTTTCGTCTGTATAATTAAAACCCCTTTTGACTCTAGACATTCACAGAAATTAAGTACAAAAGTAGTAAAATACAGGATTATTTTACAATATTCCAATTAAATGCAAAATAGTTCTATCTATTTGTTTCTGATGTGTGTTGAAACCAACACAATTTCATCAACAGTGATAGACTGCGTCTACTATTGCATGCATGTTCAATGTTTTGGCAATGAAACCAAAATGCAGGATTGGTTCACTGATCTTTTCATTCATGCTGATCATATTGAAACATTACAGCTTTCAAAACACTATACAAATGTGATAGTGAAGGAAAATGTTATATCAAGTAGAAAAAGGCATCATCTTTGTTTTACAGTCGTCATACAGGCTCATAAAATATGCTTGAGTATGGCATTATGAATGTGGATAGTGTTTCTTGCCTTAAAGTATCATAATGAATTTGAAGAAATGTTATATCATATATTATTCATACTCGATGTTTGTTAAATCAAAACAATTCATAAATGTAATCTAATCCAGTGGTTGCATAGAAACTGAATTAGACCCCACTGCTCTCACTGTCAGCTGGGCAGCAGGGGGATGAAGCTCCTTGACTAATGTGGAGGGTAATGAGACACACTTCTATTGTTCCCCCGTTGAAGAGCAGAGAATGGAGAGAGTGTGGGAAAGCGTGGTGGACTCTCTCACAGACCTCCTGTGGGACAATAGACACAATGTTGAAACATCAGAATTTGCTTGGTGTTCTACAAAAAACTGTGATGCTAATGTCAGGGCAGAATCTGTAGAGCTCTTCAGTAAGAAAATAAAGGGTCAAATTAAATGATGTTTACTAAACAACATACATGTACTGTACATATACCTGTTTTGTATACAATTCTGATAACAAATGAGAAATGTTTCAGTTTGTTCATAACTGAAATGCATGCATCTCAAAGTCAGGAGGCCTGTAATAATGCTACCACGGGATGAAGGACACTCAACCTGAAGATCCATTGTAAACTGCTTAATTGTAGGTGAGAATAAATGTTTGCCTTGATGCCGTTATCCAGTCCTGATAAGGCACACTTCCATTATTCACAGGGGACTGTCAATGGTCAAAGTGTGGGAAAGCTCTGGAGAGGAGAGTCTCAGTTCCTGGTCATTGACATCCACAGTCCCACTGGTGATTCAACAAACACTCAAGGGAATAGGCGTGTGTGCTATACTAATAATCAGGGGCGTAGTGGTAAAATAAGAGGTGGGGTAAACTATGAATTCTGTGATGTGGTAAGGTGCACCATGCGGTATCAGATAATAATGAAATGATTCCTCAAAAAATTGCATATCATCAAGACTTTACTTTATGACCAACGTCAGACCCACGCACTGCAGTGTGTTCAAGCCAAGGTAAAAAGTTAGCATGCATGAATGGCATAATTAAAGAATCAAGAAGGAATCTCTAATGTACTGAGGAATGAGTACACTAGTCTCTGTGAGTATTAATGTATTCATGCAGAAACTAAAAAGTCTAAACTCTAATATGAATCCTTCTTCAAACCAACTCCAGTTTGGTCTTGAATTTTGACGTTGAAATCATGAATTTCCTGAATCACATCAAAGCTCAGCCAATAACATTCTTTCCCTCCAGATGGTTTGTGATGTCATTCTCTGAGCTGATAGTCACCATTCCTCAACATGGGTGATTAGAGAAGCTTTTGTAATGCATAGAGGCCTGAGTGTGGGAAACTCAAATGACCGCTCTACCAGCAACATGACAGAGGAGGACATCTGGTACATCTGCAGAACTCCTGAAGACAGAGGGAAGGGAATGTTCCGAAGACAATTTCCCCTCCATATTGTTACTTTCACAAAGATTTGTATTACAGACTACACTGCAGCAGTGCAGCAACATGGCAAAATTTGTCATTCCTATTGCATTTTTTTAATTCATGAGTTCACAAAAGCACAGACAGAGCTTGACAAAAGTGAAAGCTTGCATAAATGCATAAAAACTCCAAGAGTTTTTAGACTTGTTGTTGTTGGTGAATGTTTCAAGAATTCTGTAGTATAATTACTTAAAGATCTCAGATATGTTTTCTCAGCCAGTCATTAAAGGAGAGTGCACAATATGACTCTCAAACAGAAAGACTTTGACATACTGTAAATGAACACACCACCACACGTGTGTATACAGTGGAGAGCAACGTGTGCCCTGTCAGCATCATTGACCCCAACATCAGGCAGCAGATTAACTGTCCTCACAGGGTCAGTTCTTTCCCACATCCACACAGTGGGTCTGTGGGTCTCTCTCCATCACCCCCAACCCAGCACCTGTTCCCCTGAGGTTTGACCATTGTGCCCCAGCAATGGGAGAATCCAGCATGTGGCAGCTCCACACTCCTCATTGTCCTCTGCAGCTCAGCCATTGGCTGCTGACTGTGAGAAACTCCAACCAGCCCAAGACCCACACATTCATATGGAGATCTGGGAGTATAAATAGAGGACATGAAGCCAGTGCTGATCAGATTCACTCTAGACAGAGAGATCTACTGCAGCTACAGCAATGGCGCCTACAATCACTTCAACAGCAGATTACCCAAAGGAACACCTGAGTCTGAACCTTAAGGTAAATATTGTAACCAATCTCTTTCAGATTTTCCAAAAACGTTCATTGACTTCACACTCTGTGCATATTTAAAGACCAAATGTATTAATGACATTTACTTCCTATTTGCAGATAAGAAAACCCATTGTGGAGAAGATGCGCAGGGATCGCGTTAACAAAAGTATTGAGGACCTCAAGGATCTCCTGGGTCCACAGCTCCTCAACCAGCAGCCCGACTCCAAGCTGGAGAAAGCTGACATCCTGGAGATGACCGTTTGCCTCCTGAGACGACAGCTCCAGCATAACACTCGGCCTTCATCTGATGATGTTCTTCAGGGATTCTCCACGTGTGCCAAAGAAGATGTTCACTTCCTGTCAAAAAGTCATGGAACTGTGCTGAACCACTTCCAGACCCAGAAGCCGTCCTCTGATGAGGACATGCCAGATCAAGCCCTGCTTCAGTTTAGTGTGCTGAATCAGCACACACTGAACAAAGAGAAGAGTCCAGCCAAGAGCGCCCCCTGGAGGCCTTGGTAGAAAACTATGAAGTATAGTTCAACATGAACTAAGACTGTCATTGGTTAAACCTGCAAATGCAGGTGTTATGTTTTCTTTTTATCTGAAAAGATAATTTCCAGGAGCAAATATGGAATACCATATCTGTGATATGGACTGTCAATTGTCTTCAGCGAAGACTTTCTTACAAGTGGCAAGTTCTATAATTTGCAAAATAGCCATATTGGTGATATTTTCACAGCTGAAAATAATTGAAATACTATGTTATTGAAATAATCACTACACCCTGCTTACTTTTAAAGTAATCTGTTGTTTCTTAGGAAACTGCACTGACTTCATTAATGGAATTCTCTCAATGAGGGATTTTTTTTTATCTCAACAATGAGAAATGTGAAACTTTCTTAATAATTAAGAAACATGAATGTTGTGCTTCCAATTAAATGCATCTCTTATGTGCTGTAATAACCACAAATAGCTTTGAACAAAGAGAAGAGTCCAGCCAAGAGCGCCCCCTGGAGGCCTTGGTAGAAAACTATGAAGTATAGTTCAGCATGAACTAAGACTTTCATTGGTTAAGCCTGCAAAGCGTTATGTTTTCTTTTTATCTGAAAAGAATGTAAGATCATTTCCAGGAGGAAATATGGAATACCATATCTGTGATATGGACTATACCAATTGTCTTCAGCGAAGACTTTCTTACAAGTGGCAAGTTCTATAATTTGCAAAATAGCCATATTGGTGATATTTTCACAGCTGAAAATAACTCAAATGCTATGTTATTGAAATAATGACTACACCCTGTTTACTAAGTAAATTGTTGTCTCTTAGGAAACTGCACTGACTTCATTAATGGAGTTTTCTCAATGAGGGATTTTTTTTATCTCAACAATGAGAAATGTAAAACTTTCTTAACATTTAAGAAACATGAATGTTGTGCTTTCAATGAAATACATCTCTTATGTGCTGTAATAACCACAACTAGCATTGATGTAAAGCTTCCATTGTCTTTTATAAAGACCTGTTATGTTTGTCTCATTAGAGATCAACTTGTTGACTGATGTCACATAGACAATTTTGTTCTAAGATGTTAGAAACTGATTTAATTAATGGGAATTCTCAAGGAAGGAGGTTTTCTCACTTACCTTAACAATGGGAGAAATGTTAAACTTTCTTAACATTTAAGAAACTTGAATGTTGTGTTTTCAATGAAATGCATCTCTTATGTGCTGTAATAACCACAAATAGCTTTGATATGAAGCTTCCATTGTCTTTTATAAAGACCTGTTATATTTGTCTCAGTAGAGATCAACCTGTTCAACAATGTCAATAGACAATAATTTTGTTCTAAGTTGTTACACATTTTTATTGATTTCAAATGGCTTAATTATCAAGCCAGAAAAGTACAATAAATCAATCTCTGCATATTTGACTCTCGCTTGTCTCTCTTTTATCAATAGTTACTATTAATAGTCATGTAGCTCTAGTTTAAGGAAAGTCAGACTTAAAAATAGTCAATAGACAGCTGTGTTAAGTAAATTCACTGTCAATTGCCAGCCTTTTTTAATCAACCACTCCTTGCTGTACATCATGAAGCCCAAACCTCACCCAAGCTTCCCCATAACTGTTTGCTTTTGTATCATAAAGAATGCATTGTTTACATATATTTTCTTAGCAGAAATCTAGCTAAACAGTGTGCGTAATAAAAGTCAACAAATAGTTACCTCTGCAGTAAAGTAACTTCAGAAGGTTCATTTCTTTATCCATATCATTAGTAAAAAAATAACAGTATGCTCAGATGGTCAGCATCTGTGGGCTGGAAAGTAGCTGTACCTGAATTTCAATTCCACATCATTTCATTATGAGAGCATTCCAACAACCTTGAGATTTGGAGATGTTTTTGCAACATGTTTAGCCAACTATTGGATCCAGTGGCACCTGTTGAAACACACTGTGATTTGATGTTCACGGTGTCTATGAAGAACCAAGCAATTATGTCACTGGGTAAGTAGTTGTGGCTTCCGGCTGTTTAAATTAGACAGTTCATGCTAGAAGCGGTTAGAGCTGACATGATAGTATACACTAAATTATGTATCTAACTGCTCTGGCATGTTTTCGTCTGTATAATTAAAACCCCTTTTGACTCTAGACATTCACAGAAATTAAGTACAAAAGTAGTAAAATACAGGATTATTTTACAATATTCCAATTAAATGCAAAATAGTTCTATCTATTTGTTTCTGATGTGTGTTGAAACCAACACAATTTCATCAACAGTGATAGACTGCGTCTACTATTGCATGCATGTTCAATGTTTTGGCAATGAAACCAAAATGCAGGATTGGTTCACTGATCTTTTCATTCATGCTGATCATATTGAAACATTACAGCTTTCAAAACACTATACAAATGTGATAGTGAAGGAAAATGTTATATCAAGTAGAAAAAGGCATCATCTTTGTTTTACAGTCGTCATACAGGCTCATAAAATATGCTTGAGTATGGCATTATGAATGTGGATAGTGTTTCTTGCCTTAAAGTATCATAATGAATTTGAAGAAATGTTATATCATATATTATTCATACTCGATGTTTGTTAAATCAAAACAATTCATAAATGTAATCTAATCCAGTGGTTGCATAGAAACTGAATTAGACCCCACTGCTCTCACTGTCAGCTGGGCAGCAGGGGGATGAAGCTCCTTGACTAATGTGGAGGGTAATGAGACACACTTCTATTGTTCCCCCGTTGAAGAGCAGAGAATGGAGAGAGTGTGGGAAAGCGTGGTGGACTCTCTCACAGACCTCCTGTGGGACAATAGACACAATGTTGAAACATCAGAATTTGCTTGGTGTTCTACAAAAAACTGTGATGCTAATGTCAGGGCAGAATCTGTAGAGCTCTTCAGTAAGAAAATAAAGGGTCAAATTAAATGATGTTTACTAAACAACATACATGTACTGTACATATACCTGTTTTGTATACAATTCTGATAACAAATGAGAAATGTTTCAGTTTGTTCATAACTGAAATGCATGCATCTCAAAGTCAGGAGGCCTGTAATAATGCTACCACTGGATGAAGGACACTCAACCTGAAGATCCATTGTAAACTGCTTAATTGTAGGTGAGAATAAATGTTTGCCTTGATGCCGTTATCCAGTCCTGATAAGGCACACTTCCATTATTCACAGGGGACTGTCAATGGTCAAAGTGTGGGAAAGCTCTGGAGAGGAGAGTCTCAGTTCCTGGTCATTGACATCCACAGTCCCACTGGTGATTCAACAAACACTCAAGGGAATAGGCGTGTGTGCTATACTAATAATCAGGGGCGTAGTGGTAAAATAAGAGGTGGGGTAAACTATGAATTCTGTGATGTGGTAAGGTGCACTATGCGGTATCAGATAATAATGAAATGATTCCTCAAAAAATTGCATATCATCAAGACTTTACTTTATGACCAACGTCAGACCCACGCACTGCAGTGTGTTCAAGCCAAGGTAAAAAGTTAGCATGCATGAATGGCATAATTAAAGAATCAAGAAGGAATCTCTAATGTACTGAGGAATGAGTACACTAGTCTCTGTGAGTATTAATGTATTCATGCAGAAACTAAAAAGTCTAAACTCTAATATGAATCCTTCTTCAAACCAACTCCAGTTTGGTCTTGAATTTTGACGTTGAAATCATGAATTTCCTGAATCACATCAAAGCTCAGCCAATAACATTCTTTCCCTCCAGATGGTTTGTGATGTCATTCTCTGAGCTGATAGTCACCATTCCTCAACATGGGTGATTAGAGAAGCTTTTGTAATGCATAGAGGCCTGAGTGTGGGAAACTCAAATGACCGCTCTACCATCAACATGACAGAGGAGGACATCTGGTACATCTGCAGAACTCCTGAAGACAGAGGGAAGGGAATGTTCCGAAGACAATTTCCCTCCATATTGTTACTTTCACAAAGATTTGTATTACAGACTACACTGCAGCAGTGCAGCAACATGGCAAAATTTGTCATTCCTATTGCATTTTTTTAATTCATGAGTTCACAAAAGCACAGACAGAGCTTGACAAAAGTTAAAGCTTGCATAAATGCATAAAAACTCCAAGAGTTTTTAGACTTGTTGTTGTTGGTGAATGTTTCAAGAATTCTGTAGTATAATTACTTAAAGATCTCAGATATGTTTTCTCAGCCAGTCATTAAAGGAGAGTGCACAATATGACTCTCAAACAGAAAGACTTTGACATACTGTAAATGAACACACCACCACACGTGTGTATACAGTGGAGAGCAACGTGTGCCCTGTCAGCATCATTGACCCCAACATCAGGCAGCAGATTAACTGTCCTCACAGGGTCAGTCCTTTCCCACATCCACACAGTGGGTCTGTGGGTCTCTCTCCATCACCCCCAACCCAGCACCTGTTCCCCTGAGGTTTGACCATTGTGCCCCAGCAATGGGAGAATCCAGCATGTGGCAGCTCCACACTCCTCATTGTCCTCTGCAGCTCAGCCATTGGCTGCTGACTGTGAGAAACTCCAACCAGCCCAAGACCCACACATTCATATGGAGATCTGGGAGTATAAATAGAGGACATGAAGCCAGTGCTGATCAGATTCACTCTAGACAGAGAGATCTACTGCAGCTACAGCAATGGCGCCTACAATCACTTCAACAGCAGATTACCCAAAGGAACACCTGAGTCTGAACCTTAAGGTAAATATTGTAACCAATCTCTTTCAGATTTTCCAAAAACGTTCATTGACTTCACACTCTGTGCATATTTAAAGACCAAATGTATTAATGACATTTACTTCCTATTTGCAGATAAGAAAACCCATTGTGGAGAAGATGCGCAGGGATCGCATTAACAAAAGTATTGAGGACCTCAAGGATCTCCTGGGTCCACAGCTCCTCAACCAGCAGCCCGACTCCAAGCTGGAGAAAGCTGACATCCTGGAGATGACCGTTTGCCTCCTGAGACGACAGCTCCAGCATAACACTCGGCCTTCATCTGATGATGTTCTTCAGGGATTCTCCACGTGTGCCAAAGAAGATGTTCACTTCCTGTCAAAAAGTCATGGAACTGTGCTGAACCACTTCCAGACCCAGAAGCCGTCCTCTGATGAGGACATGCCAGATCAAGCCCTGCTTCAGTTTAGTGTGCTGAATCAGCACACACTGAACAAAGAGAAGAGTCCAGCCAAGAGCGCCCCCTGGAGGCCTTGGTAGAAAACTATGAAGTATAGTTCAACATGAACTAAGACTGTCATTGGTTAAACCTGCAAATGCAGGTGTTATGTTTTCTTTTTATCTGAAAAGATAATTTCCAGGAGCAAATATGGAATACCATATCTGTGATATGGACTGTCAATTGTCTTCAGCGAAGACTTTCTTACAAGTGGCAAGTTCTATAATTTGCAAAATAGCCATATTGGTGATATTTTCACAGCTGAAAATAATTGAAATACTATGTTATTGAAATAATCACTACACCCTGCTTACTTTTAAAGTAATCTGTTGTTTCTTAGGAAACTGCACTGACTTCATTAATGGAATTCTCTCAATGAGGGATTAATAATTCTTAATAATTAAGAAACATGAATGTTGTGCTTCCAATTAAATGCATCTCTTATGTGCTGTAATAACCACAAATAGCTTTGAACAAAGAGAAGAGTCCAGCCAAGAGCGCCCCCTGGAGGCCTTGGTAGAAAACTATGAAGTATAGTTCAGCATGAACTAAGACTTTCATTGGTTAAGCCTGCAAAGCGTTATGTTTTCTTTTTATCTGAAAAGAATGTAAGATCATTTCCAGGAGGAAATATGGAATACCATATCTGTGATATGGACTATACCAATTGTCTTCAGCGAAGACTTTCTTACAAGTGGCAAGTTCTATAATTTGCAAAATATTGGTGATATTTTCACAGCTGAAAATAACTCAAATGCTATGTTATTGAAATAATGACTACACCCTGTTTACTAAGTAAATTGTTGTCTCTTAGGAAACTGCACTGACTTCATTAATGGAGTTTTCTCAATGAGGGATTTTTTTATCTCAACAATGAGAAATGTAAAACTTTCTTAACATTTAAGAAACATGAATGTTGTGCTTTCAATGAAATACATCTCTTATGTGCTGTAATAACCACAACTAGCATTGATGTAAAGCTTCCATTGTCTTTTATAAAGACCTGTTATGTTTGTCTCATTAGAGATCAACTTGTTGACTGATGTCACATAGACAAGGATTTTGTTCTAAGATGTTAGAAACTGATTTAATTAATGGGAATTCTCAAGGAAGGAGGTTTTCTCACTTAACTTAACAATGGGAGAAATGTTAAACTTTCTTAACATTTAAGAAACTTGAATGTTGTGTTTTCAATGAAATGCATCTCTTATGTGCTGTAATAACCACAAATAGCTTTGATATGAAGCTTTCATTGTCTTTTATAAAGACCTGTTATATTTGTCTCAGTAGAGATCAACCTGTTCAACAATGTCAATAGACAATAATTTTGTTCTAAGTTGTTACACATTTTTATTGATTTCAAATGGCTTAATTATCAAGCCAGAAAAGTACAATAAATCAATCTCTGCATATTTGACTCTCGCTTGTCTCTCTTTTATCAATAGTTACTATTAATAGTCATGTAGCTCTAGTTTAAGGAAAGTCAGACTTAAAAATAGTCAATAGACAGCTGTGTTAAGTAAATTCATTGCCAGCCTTTTTTAATCAACCACTCCTTGCTGTACATCATAAAGCCCAAACCTCACCCAAGCTTCCCCATAACTGTTTGCTTTTGTAAAGAATGCATTGTTTACATATATTTTCTTAGCAGAAATCTAGCTAAACAGTGTGCGTAAAAAATGTCAACAAATAGTTACCTCTGCAGTAAAGTAACTTCAGAAGGTTCATTTCTTTATCCATATCATTAGTAAAAAAATAACAGTATGCTCAGATGGTCAGCATCTGTGGGCTGGAAAGTAACTGTACCTGAATTTCAATTCCACATCATTTCATTATAAAGGCATTCCAACAACCTTGAGATTTGGAGATGTTTTTGCAACATGTTTAGCCAACTATTGGATCCAGTGGCACCTGTTGAAACACACTGTGATTTGATGTTCACGGTGTCTATGAAGAACCAAGCAATTATGTCACTGGGTAAGTAGTTGTGGCTTCCGGCTGTTTAAATTAGACAGTTCATGCTAGAAGCGGTTAGAGCTGACATGATAGTATACACTAAATGATGTATCTAACTGCTCTGGCATGTTTTCGTCTGTATAATTAAAACCCCTTTTGACAGGATTATTTTACAATATTCCAATTAAATGCAAAATGGTTCTATCTATTTGTTTCTGATGTTTGTTGAAACCAACACAATTTCATCAACATTGATAGACTGCGTATGCATGCATGCATGTTCAATGTTTTGGCAATGAAACCAAAATGCAGGATTGGTTCACTGATCTTTTCATTCATGCTGATCATATTGGAACATTACAGCTTTCAAAACACTATACAAATGTGATAGTGAAGGAAAATGTAGAAAAATGCATCATCTTTGTTTTACAGTCGTCATACAGGCTCATAAAATATGCTTGAGTATGGCATTATGAATGTGGATAGTGTTTCTTGCCTTAAAGTATCATAATGAATTTGAAGAAATGTTATATCTCATATTATTCATACTCGATGTTTGTTAAATCAAAACAATTCATAAATGTAATCTAATCCAGTGGTTGCATAGAAACTGAATTAGACCCCACTGCTCTCACTGTCAGCTGGGCAGCAGGGGGATGAAGCTCCTTGACTTATGTGGAGGGTAATGAGACACACTTCTATTGTTCCCCCATTGAAGAGCAGAGAATGGAGAGAGTGTGGGAAAGCGTGGTGGACTCTCTCACAGACCTCCTGTGGGACAATAGACACAATGTTGAAACATCAGAATTTGCTTGGTGTTTTACAAAAAACTGTGATGCTAATATCAGGGCAGAATCTGTAGAGCTCTTCAGTAAGAAAATTAGGGTCAAATCAAATAATGTTTACTAAACAACATACATGTACTGTACATATACCTGTTTTGTATACAATTCTGATAACAAATGAGAAATGTTTCAGTTTGTTCAAAACTGAAATGCATGCATCTCAAAGTCAGGAGGCCTGTAAAATTGCTACCACTTGAAGAAGGACACTCAACCTGAAGATCCATTGTAAATTTAATTAAGGTTAAGGTTATGGTTATGGTTAAGATTAAATGTTAGTCTTGATGCCCTTATCCAGTCCCGATAAGGCACACTTCCATTATTCACAGGGGACTGTCAATGGTCAAAGTGTGGGAAAGCTCTGGAGAGGAGAGTCTCAGTTCCTGGTCATTGACATTCATAGTCCCACTGGTGATTCCACAAACACTCAAGGGAATAGGCGTGTGTGCTACAATACTGGTAATAATTAAATAATTTCTCAAAAATGTACATATCATCAAGGCTGTACTTTTTCAACAACGTCATGCACTTCAGCGTGTTCAAGGTAATGTGTTAGTATGCATGAATGGTATAATTTAATAAACCAAATCAAGAAGGAATATCTTATGTACTGAGGAATGAGTAGACTAGTCTCTAAAATGAAATGTCTAAAGTTATCTTCTGAATCCTTGTTCTTCAGTCCAATTGCAGTATATTCTTGAATGATGACGTTAAAATCAAACATTTGGTGAATCACATCAAAGCTCAGCCAATAAGGGTTTTTTTTCCCCTCCAGATGGTTTGTGATGTCATTGTCTGTTTACAGCACAACACAGAGCTGATAGACGTCATTCCTCAACATGGGTGACATGAGAAGCTTTTGTAATGTATAGAGGCCTGAGTGTGGGAAACTCAAAACTCTACCAGCAACATGACAGAGGAGGACATCTGCAGAACTCCTGAAGACAATTTTCCCTCCATATTTTCACCAAGATGTCATTACGAACTGCACTGCAGTATTTCTGAAATACAGAGAAAAGAGCAAAAAATATTTTTTTATTTGATATCTATCTTGATGCATGAACAGCCCCAACAATTCTTGTATGTTGCAAAAGACATGAAAAATTTTTTCTCAAGAATTCTGCAAATATTACTTCTCGAATATGAATGTTTGAACTCTCAAACTGTAAAGTCTGTGTCATTTTCACAAAGATTGTATTTCAAACTGCAATGCAATTTGGAACAAGCTGTTATTTTTATTGCATTTTTCTGATTAAAGAATTCACAAAACCACAGAGCTTGAAAAAAAGTTATAGCTTGCATGAATGCTTAAAACATTTTAACAAGAATTTTCAAACTTCTTGTGGCATGTTTCAAGAATGCTGTAGTAAATATTGCTTTAAGATCTTATATTTTCACAATATTTGAACTCTCAAACACTAAAGGCTGTGACATGCATGAACACACCACCACACGTGTGTATACAGTGGTGAGCAACGTTTGCCCTGTCAGCATCATTGACCCCAACATCAGGCAGCAGATTAACTCTCCTCACAGGGTCAGTCCTTTCCCACATCCACACAGTGGGTCTGTGGGTCTCTCTCCATCACCCCCAACCCAGCACCTGTTCCCCTGAGGTTTGACCATTGTGCCCCAGCAATGGGAGAATCCAGCATGTGGCAGCTCCACACTCCTCATTGTCCTCTGCAGCTCAGCCATTGGCTGCTGACTGTGAGAAACTCCAACCAGCCCAAGACCCACACATTCATATGGAGATCTGGGAGTATAAATCGAGGACATGAAGCCAGTGCTGATCAGATTCACTCTAGACAGAGAGATCTACTGCAGCTACAGCAATGGCGCCTACAATCACTTCAACAGCAGATTACCCAAAGGAACACCTGAGTCTGAACCTTAAGGTAAATATTGTAACCAATCTCTTTCAGTTTTTCCAAAAACGTTCATTGACTTCACACTCTGTGCATATTTAAAGACCAAATGTATTAATGACATCTACTTCCTATTTGCAGATAAGAAAACCCATTGTGGAGAAGATGCGAAGGGATCGCATTAACAAAAGTATTGAGGACCTCAAGGATCTCCTGGGTCCACAGCTCCCCAACCAGCAGCCCGACTCCAAGCTGGAGAAAGCTGACATTCTGGAGATGACCGTTTGCCTCCTGAGACGACAGCTCCAGCATAAGACTCTGCCTTCATCTGATGATGTTCTTCAGGGATTCTTCACGTGTGCCAAAGAAGATGTTCACTTCCTGTCAAAAAGTCATGGAACTGTGCTGAGCCACTTCCAGACCCAGAAGCCGTCCTCTGATGAGGACATGCCAGATCAAGCCCTGCTTCAGTTTAGTGTGCTGAATCAGCACACACTGAACAAAGAGAAGAGTCCAGCCAAGAGCGCCCCCTGGAGGCCTTGGTAGAAAACTATGAAGTATAGTTCAACATGAACTAAGACTGTCATTGGTTACACCTGCAAATGCAGGTGTTATGTTTTCTTTTTATCTGAAAAGATAATTTCCAGGAGCAAATATGGAATACCATATCTGTGATATGGACTGTCAATTGTCTTCAGCGAAGACTTTCTTACAAGTGGCAAGTTCTATAATTTGCAAAATAGCCATATTGGTGATATTTTCACAGCTTGAAATATTTGAAATACTATGTTATTGAAATAATTACTACACCCTGCTTACTTTTAAAGTAAACTGTTGTTTCTTAGGAAACTGCACTGACTTCATTAATGGAATTCTCTCAATGAGGGATTTTTTTTTATCTCAACAATGAGAAATGTGAAACTTTCTTAATAATTAAGAAACATGAATGTTGTGTTTCCAATTAAATGCATCTCTTATGTGCTGTAATAACCACAAATAGCTTTGAACAAAGAGAAGAGTCCAGCCAAGAGCGCCCCCTGGAGGCCTTGGTAGAAAACTATGAAGTATAGTTCAGCATGAACTAAGACTTTCATTGGTTAAGCCTGCAAAGCGTTATGTTTTCTTTTTATCTGAAAAGAATGTAAGATCATTTCCAGGAGGAAATATGGAATACCATATCTGTGATATGGACTGCCAATTGTCATAAGCGAATACTTTCTTACAAGTTTTTTAAAAAAGTTATTTTTAAGATAGCTTTTGTTTAAGCCTGCAAATGCAATTGTTTTTTTTTTTTTTTCATTTCAAAAGAATGTCAATGATTCCAGATGGTAACCTATAAGTAATAGATTTTTTGAAGAAAGGGATAAATGTCCTGATTTTTTTATGGTTATACATGTTATGGTAACACACTCGAATACTATTTCATTGATATGCAATGAATCAATTATGCTTCATTTTGAAAAGCACATTTTTGTTTCCTTTGAAACATAACCTTATGGATAGAAACTGTAGGTGTAGTTTCTTTCTACTGAACATTTTGAGACAATAATGTAATTTTCATGGTTGTACATGAAAACTTTGTCATAATCACATGATATCCAAGCAATCAATTACGCTTTATTTTCAAAGCAAATGTTATTTTTCTTAGGAAGCACCACTGAGGCCTTGGAGATAATGGAGAAATATGACTATCTTAATTTTTAAGAAATCTTAATGCAATGGCTATAATACTGTGCTTTCTATGAAATGCATTTATTCTTCTGTAATGACGTCAAATAGCTTTGACATGAAGCTGCCCTTGTCTTTTGTAAAGACGTGTTTTGACATGTCTCAGTAGATTTTCAGTTCAATTCAATTTCAGTTAATGACAATGTTTTATTTGTTCTTAAATTGAAATTGCTTAATGATGCTATGCAAAAAGAACAATATCAAATAAAACTAGAATGTAATGCCAGAGGAATTACAATAGTGGATGGAATTACAATAGTGGATCTGCTGGCTTAATGTTGGTGGGGAAATTCCTTGAAAAAAAAACAAAACATTAAATCTCTTAATCTTTGAGTTCATACAAACCGTCGTACCAAAAGACCTTGTGTGTCAAGGCGTTCTTGAGATATAACACTCAAGGTGTTTTTCACCTTGACATTTGACCTTTGACCTCCAACATCAATTCACTTCATCTTTGAATCCATACAAATACTCATACCAAATTTCAGGCATGTATGTCAAGGCATTCTTGAGATATCGCACTCAGAGTGTTCATTGACTTGACCTTTGACCTTTGACCTCCAACATCAACTCACTTCATCTTTGAGTCCATACAAATACTTGTACCAAATTTGAAGCACATGCGTCAAACCGTTCTGGAGATATAATGCGCAAAGCATGAGATATGGCTGTGACTTTTATTTTGACACATGGGAAACACTTAAACAGGATGTGTAGTTTTAGGGAGCACCAGATTGTATGCATTAGAAGCTGAGACAGTGGATTTCACAGGTGACACCTGTGTCAGTGTTCTAATTAGCCCGGGAACTACTCTGGGAGCTTAACAAGCGCAGCTGCCTTTAGGCCATTATGACATCATAGCCTTTGAAGTCTAAGGGGGGAAAAGTTAGCTTTTTACCATTTTTAATCCCTTATTTCTCAAAAAGTATAAACTTTAAAAAAAATCTGAAATAATAACTCTCTTGCCCCACTCCAGACCTTCAAAACGGTTATTTCAACATGTCTGTACGTTAAGCGGTTAGAGTCGCATTAATTCTTGAAAAGGTAAAAAGAAAAAAATGTTATAGTAATGGTGTTCAGTTCATCATAATCTTTATGACATAATGTAATTTGCCGTCCGTCTCCTATCTTTTTGCCGTCCAGCATGGAGCCGTCATGTGACTTAAGTCACGTGTCTGCAAGGGGTGAATAGAAATGGATATTAAGTGACACATACACGCAAGACGGTGGAAATACGGGACCGACGGTAATAGGGGGAGTTCTGGTACCACTGTTGCAGATATCACATAGGTATCCCTTACATACATGTTTGTACTGTAGCGATCTCACCCTCAGACAAGATTCACATTTGGCCAGGACGGCCATTTATTGGAACAGGCAGACTCAAACACAATCAGACATAGCCTACTAGGATAACTACATAGGGCAACACAGGGGTAGTCTCAGCCGCACATGTTAACACACAATAAGGGTTTACCACACACATCAACACGAAGATAAACACATGAGGTACAACTAAAGACACTAACACGCTAACAAATACACAACATGGTAAACGTAACTACAACTATTATAACTGACATTACACATTATAGCATTCACTCGCACTGCATTCTGGGAGACACTTATTCAACGTTAAACATGTACATCCACCGACGCTACAGTACATTGTTGCATATTCCAACATAAGGAAGCAGTTAAGAAACTTCTAACTCCCTGTCTTAAACCAACGTGATATCAGCTTCAAACAAGCGGCAGCAGCCATGGTTGATGTTTTTTTTTTTTTCTAGATGGCGATGAGATTACTTTCCCTCCCTATGGCTTTAGGCCATTATGACATCACAGCCATACAAGTCTATGGGGGGAAAATTAGCTTTTTGTCATTTTTAATCCCCTATTTCTCAAAAAGTATAAACTTTTAAGAAAATCTGAAAAAGTAACTCTCTTGTCCAACTCCAGACGTACAAAACGATTATTTCAACATGTCTGTACGTTAAGCGGTTAGAGTCACATTAATTCTTGAAAAGGTAAAAAGAAAAAGGCTATAATAATAAGAAGAAGAAGAAGCCAGGAGATTTCAAGATAGTGGATTCCATCCACTATAATTATAATAATAAGAAGAAGAAGAAGCCAGGAGATTTCAAGATAGTGGATTCCATCCACTATAATAAGAAGCCAGGAGATTTCAAGATAGTGGATTCCATCCACTATAATAATAAGAAGAAGCCAGGAGATTTCAAGATAGTGGATTCCATCCACTATAACAAACAATCTCAAATATTTGGCTCGGTTTGTCATTACATTTCAACTTAGGGGACCATATCCTCTTAAGTCAGTTGATAGGTGTCATACCTGTCAGTGAACTGATACGTGGGCACTAGGGGGAGGCAGGAAGTATTTAGTATTTATTCAACTTCTTTACTCAAGTAAAAGTAAGAAAATACAGGCTCTAATAATATGTTCTGAAAGTATAAAAGTAAAAAGAGTACTAGAATTTCTGAGAGACTACGTTACTGTATAATTCTGTTAAAAGGAGCAGACTGTACATAGATATTCCAATTTATCAACTGTAACTTTTTACAGTCCCTAGAAATACCAGACAAGCTTGTTGCTCGTTTACTAAACCAAGCTTGTTGCTTGTTTACTAAACCAAGGATGAACTTGCAGAGAAACAAACATTCTGCTTGAGGTAGGCTTGCTGGCAGAATAGGCCCAGTAAACGGCAAACAAAACAACAGTTTTGTCATCTGTACATGTCCTGATAAAGCACTAAAAAAGTTTCCGCCAAAACTTAAGACGTTTTCCGTCATCATGTAGCCTTACCATTGTTTTTTGCACTTGACTTTCTGTGTCACCTCTGCTGCAGAGGCACTGTGCCGAAATTGTCCCATTCATTTAGGTTGAGATTGGCCTTGATGATGGGAAGGCATGCAATGACATGAAATAAAAATAATCGATAACTCCTCTTAAATGCATGTAAACAACCATTTCAAAAAAGTAAGGAGTAGAATGTACAGATATTTTATTTCAAATGTAGGTGAGCAAAGGTAAAAAAATGTCAGAATAATTAGTACTCAGGTAAACCAGATACTAGTTGAGTATTTGGGCAACACTTTATGGTAAGAGTAGCCTACATGAATTTATATGAATTCATTCATAAATTAATTCATGATTTATGTATTACTTCATTCCTTAATATCTTGGAATCAGGAATTGACATGAGTTCATAATCTCTCATTCACAACCTTATGCATGAACAACATATCAACTAAAGCGTTAGGTACATTGGGTACATCATTATGATTAATGATTTCTTAAGCATGATCATCATGATTACATGAATATAAGGTTTAATTTTAAATACTGATGAGTTCATGTCTGTGGCCCCTCAACTAAAGTTGTGAATAATGGCATGTGTTTAGAGAACTGCACAAATAGTGTTCAGATCAGAATTTGAGTAGTGATGACCAAATCTTTAGCAGAAAAAGAAATCATTATGATCATTCTTAATAAATCATAATTCATAATGATGTGCCCACCGTACCTAATGCTTTAGATGGTGCGTGGTTCATGTATGAGGTCTCATGTCAATTCCTGATGATTCATAAAATATTAAGGAATGAAGTAATACATAAATCATGAATTAATTCATGTATGAATTCATGATGATTAATATACCCTTACCGTAAAGTGTTACCATTTGGGTACTTCATTACTTCCCATCTCTGGAACAGGGTTGAAGGTGTAGTTATATTTGTGTCTATTTTCAATATGCTTCAAGTTCACAGTTTTAAGTTGTCTCCACACAGGTAATCCTGAAGTGCTAAAGACATGTCTGGGCCTGCAAGACTACGCCTATTTGTATTTTTTTACCATCATCAATACAGTGTCAACAAACATGTTTATGTATCAGTTTACCTTACCATAATGCTATGGTGTGTTTGTTTGTGTTGACATTGACAATCTTACAGTTTGCTAACCTTTTGGGCAAATAGCCAGCCAGGTAGCCACCATGATTGTTTGCTTCTCATGTCAGGTCTATAAAATCAACTAGCAGAATAAAGTGCTGAACTACTTTCTGATCCCTGTCATTTTTATTTAGGCCTACATTAAATATCAGATTTAGATCATGAATTATGATTGACCAAAAAATCTGAAGGATTAGTCAAACATCAAGTGGTTGGCCTGAAACTGAACTGCTCTCACAGTCAGCTGAGCAGCAGGGGGATGAAACTCTTTGACTAATGTGCAGGGTAATGAGACACACTTCTATTGTTCCCCCATTGAAGAGCAGAGAATGGAGAGAGTGTGGGAAAGCATGGTGGACTCTCTCACAGACCTCCTGTGGGTCAATAGACACAAATACAATACAAGCCTTAAACATCAGTGCTGAAAAAAACATTCTTGGCTCTCAGTAATAATAAGTTATGTTGATATTTAATACACCTCCAGAAACATTTAGACCTTGTTATTCAATAGCAAACTACATAACATATTTCAGAAATATATTCCACAAGACTTGCAAGGTCTGTATTTCCTCATCAGTTCAAATGTATCTATCTGTCCTATTTTCCAATACTCAAATGATAGAATATGAATGTCTGGAAGTTTGAAACATATTAACCGCAGAACATGTTTACCTGATAAATCTTTTATTGTGACTGTTCGATGATATTGCCTCGCTACGCGTAAATTAGCATGAATGAGGCACGCTTCTATTACTCACAGGGGACTCTATGGTTAAAGTGTGGGAAAGCTCTGAAGAGGAGTTTCAGTCCTGGGTCACTAGTGTCCACCGTCCCACAAACACACAAGGGAATAGGCACGCGCCTATTACTATGTATGTTGCCAATCCAAAGCACATCCTGAATCATTGTTTGGAATTATCTTCCAAGAAATACAATGTTATTTGTTATTACATGCACACCCCATGTAATAACAAATAACATTGTATTTCTTGGAAGATAATCAACTTTTTAAAATGTAATTTTATTTTATGGGAATTCAACTAAGAAGGCTCTGTGCTATAAATACTAATTCTGGGGCTTTACTGCACTAGCCAATGAGGATATTTCCCTCCAGATTGTGATGGCATTCCTTTCTTCTGACTCACAACAACAAAGCTGATAGCTGGATGGGAGGGCCTTTTGTAGTGTGGAAAAGTGCACTGCCAGCAACAAGACAGAGGACACATCTCTACACTCCTACTGTCACAGGTCTAGTGAGGAGAGTTTTCCTCCATTTAAGTGAAATTGAGAAGTAATTGACAAATCATCTCCCAAATGTACTGTCATCCAAATTAATATTAAAGCATTGAAGAATGAAGATACTCATTCTTCATCCTTCATTTCCATAAAAAAGCAAATTAACTGAGATCCATTGATGAAGAATCCTGCGTGACATAGTTCAAAGTGCTTCAAAACTGATGGCTACACTCATGTCTCACACGTCTCACACGTGTGCACAGTAATGATGAGCATGTGTCCTGTCACCCCTGTCTCCAACATCAGGCAGCAGATTAACTGTCCTCACAGGGTCAGTCCTTTCCCACATCCACACAGTGGGTCTGTGGGTCTCTCTCCATCACCCCCAACCCAGCACCTGTTCCCCTGAGGTTTGACCATTGTGCCCCAGCAATGGGAGAATCCAGCATGTGGCAGCTCCACACTCCTCATTGTCCTCTGCAGCTCAGCCATTGGCTGCTGACTGTGAGAAACTCCAACCAGCCCAAGACCCACACATTCATATGGAGATCTGGGAGTATAAATAGAGGACATGAAGCCAGTGCTGATCAGATTCACTCTACACAGAGAGATCTACTGCAGCTACAGCAATGGCACCTACAATCACTTCAACAGCAGATTACCCAAAGGAACACCTGAGTCTGAACCACAAGGTAAATATTGTAACCTTACATCTTTTGAATTCAGTGTCAACATACTTTGTCAGCCTGATACTTTAACAGTAAAAGGACAAATGTATTCATGACATTTTCCTTATCTTTGCAGATAAGAAAACCCATAGTGGAGAAGAAGCGGAGAGATCGCATCAACAACTGCATCGAGCAGCTCAAGGATCTTCTGGGTCCACAGCTCCTCAACCAGCAGCCCGGCTCCAAGCTGGAGAAAGCTGACATCCTGGAGATGACCGTTTGCCTCCTGAGACAGCAGCTCCAGCTTAAGACTCTGCCCTCCTCTGATGCTGTTCATCAGGGATTCTCCAGGTGTGCCCAAAAGGTTGTTTACTTCCTGTCCGAAGATAAGGTCCAGACACAGTCCCATGGAACCGTGCTGAACCACGTCCAGACCCTGAAGCCGTCCTCTAATGAAGACACACCACAGCTGAGCATGCTGGACCAGCAGACACTGAGTAAAGAGAAGAGTCCAATCAAGAGTGCCCTCTGGAGGCCGTGGTAGGAAACTACAGTCGAAGATACACACCCAAGAAGTCATGTTCTGATAGGGTCAAAGTTTATGCCTGCAAATGCAGGTGTCTTATTTTCTTTTCATTTGAAAATAATAGACATTTATGTGTACAGATGGAGAAACCATTTGCAATTCAAATGTCCTTTGTGAGGGTTTTTTCAATTATTGAGTTATTACACGATTGTACTTGGAACAAACTCAGATATTGTCATTAATATGTAATGACCAATCTTGGTTTTCTTTGAAACTTCATTAACTGTATGAAAATGTGCATGTCTTCAATGAAGACTCAGATTTCACAACATTTGTTTCGGTATTTGAAGCTATAATGCTGTAATGATGTTCATGGTTTCAATGAACAATCCTTACTTGAGTCAGTGCTATGTCATGCTATGTGATGATTTTATTGTGCTTAAATTCTGAGCAAAACTTTGTTTCTTACAAAATGTTTTCAACTTCTTCCTTTAGAAAACATTTCCCTCTGTGAGGGAATAGTACTTTATAAGTTCTCAACAATGTGAGAAATCTGAAACTTTCTTAATATTTAAGAATAGTGAATGTAATCTCCTTTCTGTAGGAGTGATTTACTTGTGAATTATATTCACATGGTATTCATAATGGCCACAGCTGGCCCTGATATGAATCTGTCTGTGTCTTTCATAAAGACCGTTGAGTGAACTTGTTACTGAACTTTATACTGAACTAATTCTAGAATGCACTTAATAATATGAAATGACTGTATCATGCACCGGAAAAAATCCATAAAATAAAAGTAAAAATACATTTTCATATCTTTGTTCAGTCCCTTATTCCATTTTTCATCTCAGGTGTTTTCTTCCCAATAGAAGAGTTATTCTGAATTGTTCCTTTATTTCCTTGACCATGATAGTCAATGGTTAGTGCAGTCCAATTACCAATGTTCATGCATTTTCAGAGATATTACATTATTGAATTGAAAAGTCAAAATCGATCATCCTTGTATGTAGCTATAGATATCGATTCTCCTTACAGAGTAACGGTTTGTACAACCCCAATTTTAAAAAAAGTTGGGAATGGGATGCTGTGTACATTTTTACAAAAACAGAACGTGATCATCAGCAAATCTCATAAAGCCATATTTAGCTGCAAAAAGGATATAGACAACATAGCAAATGTTGAAAGTGACCAATTTGATTATTTCATGTCAAATATAAGCTCATTTTGAGTATTCAAAAAAGTTGAGTCTCAAAAAAGTTGAGTCTCAAAAAAGTTCGGACGGAGTCAACAAAAAGCTGGAAAAATTCACAACTAATTAGGTTAACTGGCACCGTGATTGGTCACCACCATCTCGGTGACTGGTCTTAGTTCCCAAACATTTGCAGAATATTGTTAAATACAGAGATAAAGCAACACAGGGGTACTGTAAACATGCCCAACTGTCCCAACTTTTTTTAGTCATGTTACTCGCATTAAATTAAAAATGTATTTTCCCAAACAATTACATTTCTCTATACTTCAGCAACTGATATGTCTTTGAATTATTCTCAATTAAATATAGGATTAACATGATTTGTAAATTCATGGTTATTGCATATGACTATTTGCTATTGTTATTAATCTGGTAGAATTATTTAGTCTATTACTTTTATTCACATTTTTATAGGCTTTATTACTACTTTCGACTGTTATTTTTTAATAATTTTATTGTACGACACTTTGGACAAAAGTGTCTCCCAAGAACCATAAGCATAACCTGAACCGTTACTATAGAATTAGAGTAGGCTATGACACATAGGGTTCTGCATGTCCATTTTCTTATGATGGTAATTTTGATACCCTAGATTTAATAGAGTCAGACCAATAGTATGAAAAATCAGGAACAGAGTTTATTTACAATGATGCGCATCAAGGGAGAGAAAGCATGACTTCACCTAAAGATCCATCAGCTGCTCTAACTATAGTCATTAGCATAACATTATTCATTCACTCAGGTTGGTAAATGGTAGAATGTAGATTAAACTTTTTCTGAAATACTATATCTCAACTTTTAGAAGAAAAAGAAAAAAAATATTTAAAAGAATCTAGCTGACAGAACTGCTGAAAGAAACGCCACTCCAAGTATTCATACGGGCAGCAACACGGAGGTGAATGCTCCTCCATCATGGTAGGGGTAATGAGACACACTTCTATTGTTCCCCCATTACAGAGCAGCGGAGAGAGTGTGGGAAAGCGTGGTGGACTCTCTCACAGACCTTCATGGGTCAATAGGCTCAGATGCAGACCAAAGACATAAAAGGATGAGAAAAGGAGTCTGTCTGGCAGTCAAAGAATTTTTCTTTAGACAACAAACTTCAAAAACTTCTCTGATTATTGTGTGTCAAAATAAAGTGAACTAAATCATATTAGCTTATACAAGACAAATGACTTACCAGTAAGTAACTAATCAACATTCCAAAAAGTAGGAACATTCCTATTTTAATTTCAGTCTTATTGCCATCAAGAACCTATCTTTCATTTTCTTATGATATAAGTAACCTGCATACACTTCTCGCATATTCAGCACTTGTTGGACCCATTTTAATCATTTAAAAACACTGCTCCACTCAAAAGGGTGTTAATTTGGAAAAAAATAGTTATTGCACAAACAAATCAAAGAAAGGAAAGTATAAGATAAAGACTTTCTTTTCAAAAATATTTTATTTGATTTTACTTTTACATTGTATTATAAAAGGGGTACATCCAATAAGACTCTTTCCCTCCAGATGGTTTGTGATGTCATTCTCTGTTTACAGCACAACACAGAGCTGATAGACGTCATTCCTCAACATGGGTGACTTGAGAAGCTTTTGTGATGCATAGAGGCCTGAGTGTGGGAAACTCAAAGAGCGCTCTACCAACAACATGACAGAGGATGACATCTGGTAGGCTACATCTGGAGAGCCAAGGTGAGAGTCTAAAGAGGAGTTTCCCTCCTTTTTTACAGGGGAATTCAGACAGAACTTCCAAAGTATTTTATACGAAAACACTGACATGATGGAATATGTCGGTTGGGACCCTGCATATACCAACAGTTTGAAAAAAGTATATATTTCTAAGTTTTTGGATCATCACATGTATGAAAAGCCCACATAATGATACAACTATAATAAATAGCAATATCTTAATATAAGACAATAATAATATAGCATCAATGTATGCTATTTGTAATTAGAAGCTGATGCTATTTGTACCCTGGTGTATAGTAATGTGTGCTATTTACACCCTGATTTGAGATGTTTTTTTTCTTCATTGTATCTTTTTAAACGGCATGCCTTCTCTGCAGAAGAAACAGAGCACTTATATTTAGGGTAGCTACTTTTCTCAATTGTTCTAGCAAAAACATTTTTCACAAGAATCGACTCCAGTGTGCCACCCTGTTGTGCTAACCACTTATCTATGCTTCCATGAGCTTCTGAGTGTTGGCAAGGAAATTTAGAGTTCGTAGACCTGACCGCCATAATCATAAGCTTGCTGTTAACTAACAAACAGACGTTTGTATGTATTCACTGAACAAAGATTATACAAATAAAACTCTACCAGAAAATTCATCAGAGGAAATATTAGTGGCGAAACCTTTCTGAATTCTTCACTTTCTGCTGTCGAAAAAACGTATGCCCGCCATGTTTATTTTGCTGTCACGCCTCATACAGGGTGCGAATAGCCCAGCTGTGTGGCCAAGGCTAATGGTACCAGGGATGCAAATAGTCACTCCGTATATAGATATATATAATAATATTATTACATATAAAATATGTGTATGCTATTCAAAACTATGTCCTGTCTCTGGCATTGATCTCAGTATCAGGCAAGAGGGTCAGTCTCCTCACAGGGTCAGTCCTTTCCCACATCCACACAGTGGGTCTGTGGGTCTCTCTCCATCACCCCCAACCCAGCACCTGTTCCCCTGAGGTTTGACCATTGTGCCCCAGCAATGGGAGAATCCAGCATGAGGCAGCTCCACACTCCTCATTGTCCTCTGCAGCTCAGCCATTGGCTGCTGACTGTGAGAAACTCCAACCAGCCCAAGACCCACACATTCATATGGAGATCTGGGAGTATAAATAGAGGACATGAAGCCAGTGCTGATCAGATTCACTCTAGACAGAGAGATCTACTGCAGCTACAGCAATGGCACCTACAATCACTTCAACAGCAGATTACCCAAAGGAACACCTGAATCCCCACAAGGTAGATATTGTAACTTGCCTCATTCAGTTTTCTTTTTGTGTGCTTTGCTGGCTTGTCATTTTAATAAATCATGAACATATGTATTAATGACATATATTTCCTATTTGCAGATAAGAAAGCCACTTGTGGAGAAGAAGCGGAGAGATCGCATCAACAACTGCATCGAGCAGCTGAAGGATCTTCTGGGTCCAAAGCTCCTCAACCAGCAGCCCGACTCCAAGCTGGAGAAAGCCGACATCCTGGAGATGACCGTTTGCCTCCTGAGACGGCATCTTCATGCAGGGAAAACATCACCCTCCTTCGATGCTGCCAGTCAGGGCTTCTCCAGGTGTGCTCAAGACGTTGTTCACTTCCTGTCCGAGGACTCTTGGAAAACACAGTCCCATAGGAAGTTGCTGACCCAGTTCCAGACCCTACAATCACCACGCAATGACTACAGGAGGGAGAGTGACCAGTGCCTGTTGAGCTCTCCTGTCCAGCATGTGCAGGGCAAAGACAAGAGTCCAGCCAAGAGTGCCCCCTGGAGGCCCTGGTAGAATGACAGAGACTTCTCAACATGACTTGGTCAGAGATGAGAAACAGAAGAAACTTCACATTGATGAAGCCTACAGGGGTTGATCATCTTTACGTTAAAGGCATAGAATTATTTTGTAAGAAAAGATATATTGCTTACTTTTTTTAAGCATGTCTTCATTGAAGACAAACATTTTTAGAATTCCATTAATGATTTCAATTTGAATCTACCATAATGGATTTCCATTGGTGGACAAGATCAGATTTACAGAATATTAACATTTTCTGTGAAATGTACTAGTTTATTTTTCACTATTATCTTCAAAGATAGAACATGTTTATGAAATGTCATGATTTTACATGGCTATTTTCATTATGTTATTATTTCCATGAAATGTGATCATTTTTGTTAACTTCCAAGCTTGTTTTAGAGCTTTTTTATTGTAACACACTGAAGGATGGTGTCTATATAAGATCTCATAAAAGTGAGACAAACTTGACTTTCTTAATATTTAAGAAAAATAAATGTTACCTTCAACTGGAAGGAGTGTTATTAAGACTTTTTGAAACACAATAGTTGTTTCTGATACAATCCGACAAATATCTTTTATAAAGATTCATTATTATTTGCCTCTTCGTCCCAGTGGAGACAGAACAGATGTTGACATGAAATTTTTTTCAGATTTGTTTGAATATACTTTTCTGTTATGGCAGTTTTTTTCATGCCAGAAAATTACAATAAAATATGCAATTCAACATGTCAGTGTTATTGTGTTATTCTCTTGTACTGGATTGGTCAATGAATTATCTAGATACATAGGCAATGGGTCTTTAAGGTCACTTTTAATGTGTTTTATGAATTTGATCATAATCAAAAACTGTCAAATGTCCAGACCACACATTGAGGACACCACTATTTACTTCTAAAATATGCCACAAGGAAAAAGAAAAGCAGGCAGGCAGGAGAAAGTAGCAAAGATTGAAATGTTCCCTCCATTTTCCAAAAGGTTAAATTGATAGTAAGGAAGACCCAAGTGCATCATGTAGCAAAAAAAAGAAAAAGAAATAAAACAAAAACATACCCAACACACAAACAAACATGAAATATTTACAGTCCGAGACATGACAATAAGACTGTCCTCCAAGAACCCAACTTCAGGATCAACAGTCGCCAAATGCCAGACGGAAAAAGTGTGGCTTAAGGTTGGATTTAAAAGCAGTTAGGGTTGGTATATTTCTCAAGTCCATTGGAAAAGTATTCCAAAGTCTTGATGCAACCACAGCAAAAGCAGGGTCTCATTTCTGTTTGAGAAGTGACTGTGGGATACTCAAAAGTGACTGGGATGCAGACCTCAAAGACCTTGAGGGAATGTATGAATGCAACTTGTCAGCAATGTACTGTATGTGGGCTTTAAAAAACAAGCAGTGCCACTTTGAATTGTATTCTGTGCTGCACAGGGAGCCAGTGCAGGGCTGCTAACACTGGTGTAATGTGCTCCCTCTTTTTAGTCCCAGTTAGCTGCAGCATTTTATAAATATGAATCAATGATCCTGAATTATCAGAGGACATTTGTGTTGTCAATCTAAGGAACAGATTTCAATTCTAGACCTTAAAGCTCCAGAGTGTTGGGTTTTAAAGTTATCTATTAGCAGAAACTTCTTAGTATTGTATTATGGTGCTTATCATTAGTTCTTAATTAAAAAAAATACATTTAAATAAATACATATGTAAGTAACTCCTAGCATGCAACAACCTTGATATTTTTATGTTGATATATAATTTATGTTTTTTTAACCTATATATAATGTATCACCTGGCTGTGCTCCATTCTAACATCATTCTCACACATATGCTCAGATCTACTTGTATGGCAATAATCAATTCAAGAAAAATGGATAAATAATAAGGTTTATAATAAGGTTTCTCTACAGGTAAGTGGGAGATAAAGTCCTGAGCAGCAGGGGGATGAAACTCCTTGACTAATGTGGAGGGTAATGAGACACACTTCTATTGTTCCCCCATTGAAGAGCAGAGAATGGAGAGAGTGTGGGAAAGCGTGGTGGACTCTCTCACAGACCTCCTGTGGGACAATAGACACAGAGTCCAGATCTCAGATGTCAGTGATATAGAGGGTAGGGTATTAAATAGTAAGACAAAGGATAATTCTCTGAAAATAACATAACATCTTGAGGACCATATCATAGGTTCAGCTGCCACATCCATGATTACAATTTGAATCCTCTGAGGAATGTCTCAGAGTCAAAAAGAGTCATGAGTCATGACAGTAACAATTTTTTTTTTTTATCTCAGTCTCCGCAATTCAGTTGCCTTAATTTCGGAAGTACATCAGCAATGACCATTTCAGCCTCAGGGCATCATTAGTCAGGGCTCCCCTACAGATGGGTTGGAATTAACAAGGCACACTTCTATTGTTCATCCGGAGCTGTATGAATGGGCAGAGTGTGGGAAAGCTCTGGAGAGGAGAGTCTCAGTAACTGGTCATTAACATACACAGTCCCCTCACATACACACAAGGGAATAGGCACGTGTAACATTAACTAAGTAGAATGTTGACACAGTAGCTCGTATCAATAAATATTTACCATTGATCTTGAGTGTTTTCACAACTTATGCATTCGCTCGCACACAAACCACATCTCAGAGTGAATTTGGAAAAATAATGACACAAATATGTAGGTAATTAGAATCTTATTTGAAATACACAAAAGATGTGATTCAACATAAGTATCCTGTCTTAAAACCAATATGGTGATTTTGAAAAGAAATAAAATGGTCCTTAACATTGAATTACATGCTTATTTTTTTTTTTTTACAGCATCAACTTCTTGACTTCTTGAATTTTCAGTAGTAACCCAGGTCCTTCCCCTCCAGATGGTTTGAAATGTTAATCCATGTTTACAGCAAACAGTACTAAATGACTGTCTGACACTCTTTTACATTAGTGATTAGAGGTATTTAAAGGCCTTAGAGAGGGACCTTTTGTGATGTCCATGTAAGAGGACAACAGCTGTTACATCTGGAGATCCACAAGACACTCTGGATAGTGTTTTCCCTCCACTTTTTTCTCCTCCATTTTCTACATGATGTAAAAATGTGCTTTTGTTTAATGGCGAAAAATTATGTTTTGTAAATAGTACTTTTACATTATTTATTTATTTGATTAAGCATTTATGTTATTCCTTAATTCAAGACATTATGGCTATTATGTATTTCAAACTATCATACATCTTTGTTTAGCCAGGATACCTTTCTTTTACACAAATGTTTTTTTTTTTTAAATGCAACAAGGTCATATTGTTCAATGACTCAAAACAAATTCAATACTTCTCATGTTTCACGTGTGTGTGTACAGTGGTGAGTAACGTGTACCCTGTCAAAATCATTGACCCCAACATCAGGCAGCAGATTAACTGTCCTCACAGGGTCAGTCCTTTCCCACATCCACACAGTGGGTCTGTGGGTCTCTCTCCATCCCCCCAACCCAGCACCTGTTCCCCTGAGGTTTGACCATTGTGCCCCAGCAATGGGAGAATCCAGCATGTGGCAGCTCCATACTCCTCATTGTCCTCTGCAGCTCAGCCATTGGCTGCTGACTGTGAGAAACTCCAACCAGCCCAAGACCCACACATTCATATGGAGATCTGGGAGTATAAATAGAGGACATGAAGCCAGTTCTGATCAGATTCACTCTACACAGAGAGATCCACTGCAGCTACAGCAATGGCACCTACAATCACTTCCTCAGCAGACTACCCAAAGAGGCATGTGAATCTGCCACATAAGGTAAATTAAAATGTAAAATAAAAATGTCTGTCTTCATTAAACATATTGTCATGCTGTGCTGATTACATTGCAAGAGCAAGGTATTCATGAGTTGTTATTCTTCTTGCAGATAAGAAAACCAGTTGTTGAGAAGATGCGCAGGGATCGCATCAACAAAAGTATCGAGGAACTCAAGGATCTCCTCGGTCCACAGCTCCTCAACCAGCAACCCGACTCCAAGCTGGAGAAAGCCGACATTCTGGAGATGACCGTTTACCTCCTGAGACGACAGCTCCAGCTTAAGACTCTGCCACATTGTGATGCTGTTAAACAGGGCTTTTCCAGGTGTGCTCAAGAGGTTGTGTACTTCCTGTCCAAGGACTCTGGGAAAACACAGTCCTATGGAAAGTTGCTGACCCAGTTCCAGACTCTGCAACCATCTTGTGATGACTACAAGAAGGAGAGTGACCAGTGTCAGTTGAACTCTTCTGTCCAGCATGTCCAGGGTAAAGACAAGATTCCAACCAAGAGCGACCCCTGGAGACCCTGGTAGAACATTACACAGAAAAGACTTAAAATCACATGACCAACAAAAAAATCTCCCATTTTTACAGCCTGCAAGGCAGTTTGCAGGGAGTTTATCCTCTTTACATCAAAGAATGCAAATAAGATTGTAAATGCAAACATTTTGTAATTTATTTTGTCTTCAGTGAAGACACAAACTCAAACTTTATGGGTTTCAGATTGAAACTTTGATAATGGATTTCCATTGTTTTACAATTAAGTGAAATGATTCTCTATGAAATGTATCAATTTCATTTTTATTGATTTTGTTAAGAAATCAGAGTTTATTCAAACTTATGCTCTATTTCTTTTAAGAAGACAATTGAAAATGTATCATGTTGATATTATTTTCATGGCTGAACATCCGTTTTTCTGATGTTAGTGAAATGCTTTGAATTTGTAATGGTGAAAGATGGCTTACCTTAGATCTCTATTTTGAGACATATATTCCTTTTTGATCATTAAGAAAACAATGTTTTCCTTCCACTCGAAGGACATCCTGATATGATTATGATGGGTTTTTTTTATACACATGCATGTATAAAATATATTGTTGTTCCAATGGAGACTGACCTGTTAAGAGCATTGTGTTGTTGACAATGATACAATAATAGTTCAAATTGTTAGAAGATATTTCTTATGGCCTAATTTTCTCATGCCAGATTTAGACTTAAGAAAACAAATTGTTGCCTTTCATTCGAAGAAGTGTAAATCCGCAAGATGTTTTTAGACATCCTGATATTATGATGTTTTTTTTTTATAAAAACAACTTTTTAAACACCTTGTTGTTCCAATGGAGACTAAGCTTTAAGAGTATTGCATTGTTGACAATAATACTACTTCAAATTGTTTGAACATATTTTATATGGCCTAATTTTCTCAGGCCAGGTTGCAATAGAATATTGCAATAAAAACGTTTCTGAAAAACATATTTCCCTTTTTTGTTGTCATTCCACTGAGCATCCCCAAACTGACTGTCTTCCCTGGAAAGACAAGAATTCAATATGTGCTTAGTAAAAATTGTCATTGGACCATTAATATAAGTAGCAGGAACATGTACAGTATGAAAAAAAAAAGAAGTAATTACTGAAATTATATTGTTTTATGTCGGAACATTTAAAATGAGTAATCAATTGGTTTGTAATTCAATTGCTAATTTTATATTTACCTTTGAAAGAGATCCAGATGTTTGGGCTTATATCACAGTCACCTGGGCAACAAAGCCCTTTCAGTAATGTTATGCAATAAAACACCTTTTATTATCCCACAAGTGAAGAGCAGTGAATGGCAAGAGTGTGAAATAGATTGGTCACAGACAGAACTAGCAACTCCCAGACTTCTAACAACATGGATTAAAGCAACACCAAAGAGTTTTTTGTACCTTAAAATAATATTTCCAAAATTGTTTCAGTGGTTCATCAACTCGTAACAGGGTGAACGGCACTTCTGCATTCACTTTGCGGCCCTCTATCGGCTATGTAAGTTTGCCAGATCGGGTAGCGGATCTGTAGTTTGATGGAATGAGACATAAGAAACTACAAATTTGACTTGCATCTGATGTCACAATACATCGTACTTTCATAAAATCATAAAATATTCTACCTTGTCTGTGGACATCATTATTTGCAAAGCCGGTGCTGGATAAACAAATAGTGTGTGTGCGACAGAGGAAACGTTCTTTGGTGTTGCTTTAAGTCCATTTTGTTTTGCACTTTAATTACACATCTTTCACATATGACATCATCATAAAACATCTCTAAACTTTATGATTCATCAACATAACTAAGGTATTCTTGGTTAGTTTAGGTTCATAAATAATATTTAAATAATATAATAATAATAATAAATATAATTAAATGCAACTAAGTTCTTACTTTTGTGTTCATATGCCCTAAATGGTGTGCTTTCTCAAAATGACCAATGAAAATGGGCAAAGCTTTTTTCCCTCCAAATTTTGTTTACAGCACAAAACCTGAGCTTTCAAGAGCTGCTAACCCAACATCTGTTCAAACATGGCACATGATAACTATTTTATGTAGTCATCAACATTTTATGTAGTCATTCTAAAGCTCTGATTTCACATGACCTGGACTGCATATAAGTGTTAGTATCAATTGATCGATATCTCATATAGTTTGTGATACTACTGAAGACCACACTGCTCTCACCGTCAGCTGGGCAGCAGGGCATGAAACTCCTTGACTAATGTGGAGGGTAATGAGACACACTTCTATTGTTCCCCCATTGAAGAGCAGAGAATGGAGAGAGTGTGGGAAAGCGTGGTGGACTCTCTCACAGACCTCCTGTGGGACAATAGACAGAGATTTCAGATATTTGTGTGGAGGCCGCTGACTGACCAAAAAGTTGAAGTTTATTTTGCTAATCAAAGCAAAATACTGACAACCACCCTTTGACAAATATTGTGTTGACAACTTTCAACAATCTCCATAAATTATATTTTCTAACTTTCCAATGACTTTTCTAGAGGATTCATTTTTATGTGTTGACACTTTTCTGGCACTCAAAATCAGTTTGATCAGCATGTCTTGAAACACTGAGACTAAAGTATTAAAGTAACTTCAGTCTCTGCAATTCGGTAACCTTCATTTGAGAAATATATCTACAATGAGCATTTCTGCCTTCGGGGTATCATTAGGAATAGTTTGTTTGCAGATGGGTTGGAATTAACAAGGCACACTTCTATTGTTCATCCGGAGCTGTATGAATGGGTAGAGTGTGGGAAAGCTCTGGAGAGGAGAGTCCCAGTAGCTGAGTCACTAGCACCCACCATCCCACTGGGGAATTCCACAAAGGGACACACAAGGGAAAAGGCACGAGTTGCCATTTTCATGTTGTATATTGACAAAGTATAAATATAACAGCCAATATTATAAGACATCAATAAATATTTGCCTGTGATGTTGCAGTGTAGCATGGCTGGCTTGTGGGATCGACAAGGGTATTTGACTCCTCCATTTTACCAAACCAAAAATTGAGAGCAAGTATTCTGTAATTGTTTACAGATAATAAACAACTACCTAGGCTGATTTTGTGCATAAAGAACTCACCCAATGAGGTTCTTTCCCTCCAGATGGTTTGTGATGTCATATGTTTCCAGAAAGCAGCACTAATAGCTGTCAATAGCTCTTTAACATTATAGATGAGGGGAAAAAAGCTTAGGGGGTTACAGAGAGGCCTTTTGTTGGTGCATAAAGGTCTGTGTGGGAAACTCTACTGAGTGATCTACCAGCACCATGACAGAATGACAGATGTTATATCTGGTGAGCCTAAATACATTCAGAATGGGTTTTCCCTCCTTTTTCTATATATTGAAATAACGTGATTTGTCTTCAATTAAAATGGTTTCTTCTGAAGTCTGTCCAGAATAGACAAGAGAGTCGAGCCAAGAGCTCCCTCTGAGGTCCTGGTACACAGTCAAGACTTGGACATGTATTTGATCAAAATGGCCAGACATGGCAACTCGAGGACATTTGACAATGTTCAACTCCCCAGACACAGGCATCAATTAAATCGTCTTCAGTATGACCTACAGTTGTCCATCATGTTTAATGTTTCTAACCTCCACTATGCAGTCACACTGCATTCATCAACTGACTAACTCAGGAGTTCCCAAACTTTTCTACGACAAGGCCCCCCAAATACCACTAGGCAAATGTAAAAATACATTAAGCTAATCCTAATAATTATTTTAGCCACAAGCACTTCGCGATGGAGCATACAGTGTGTAAAAATTGCATTTGGGGCTTTCTGCTATATGAGAGCTATCACTCTACTGTTATTCCCAGTCATTATCATGGAAAATATAATGTTCAGATATGGTTATGGTTATGGTTAGGTTATGGATTTGGCAGACGCCTTTGTCCAAAGCGACACACTAATACAAAACAACATAATATTTAAAATTGAATAGATTAGAATGTTGATTAGATTAGAATGTTGGTCAAATATAATAAGGAGAATAGTAATAATAAGCAACAATATCAATTCAATCAATAGCCTAATAAAAGCAATGAAAATGAGGGGAAAAGCAATAATAAAACAATAATGTCCATTCAATCAATAATATAAAAACAATGAAATGGTAATACTACATTAAGGAGAATATCAATAATAAACAATAATGTCAAATTAATCAACAGCCTAATGAAAATAAAACAATATTATACAAACCATAACACATAAGCACTTAAACAACTACATGTTTGAACAAGAATGTCTTTAGACCCCCCTTAAACGACCCAAAGCTACCACTGGAACGGAGAGCACTGGGCAACTCATTCCACCAACATGGAACCACTGAGGAATAGAGTCTTGAATTAGACATAGTTTTTATGACTGGTCGACATAACAGACGCTCATCAGAAGACCGCAGTGGGCGGTTGGGGATGTAAGGCTTGATTATTGAATTAAAATAACTAGGAGCAGATCCAGTCAGTGTCCTATTGGCTAAAGTGAGAGATTTACATTTAATTCTGGCTACTATAGGGAGCCACTGGAGAGTAACTAGGAGAAGAGTTACATGTGTCCTCTTTGGCTGATTGAAGACCAGGTGTGCTCCAGCATTCTGAATCAGCTGTAATGATCTTATTACACAAGCGGGTAAGCCAGCTAATAGTGAATTACAATAGTCCATCTTAGAGATGACCATGGTCTGAACAAAAAGTTGTGCGACAAATTATTATAATGGCATTGTATAACAACCCTCATAGTAATAGGTATATTTTAACATTTTCAAATGTATTTATTTGTTGCTTTTATTTTTCCTTCCAACTTGCTGAGGCCCCCCTGGCACCCCCCTGCGGGCCCCCACTTTGAAAACCACTGGACTAACTCACAGACCTGCTTATTTTCAAATGCCTCCTTCTAAACTTCAGCCAATAGGTTACTTTCCCTCCAAAACTCTTTGCAATGGCATTTGTTGTTTTCAACAAAAGCAAGAGCTGATCTGTTACTGCCACTGATTAAGAAAACTCTGAGGAGCTTTTGTAATGCATTTGGGTAACTCTGCAAACAAAAAGACAGAGGGCACATCTGTTATGTCTATAGACAGCTATTGACAGGAGTATTTCTGAGAAGGATTTTCCCTCCATTGGCATTTTCTACATGGCAAACCCAAGCATCACATTTGTAGATGGAGATTTGTAAAAATGGAAATCACTTAAATTCCAAACAGAAGACCATAAAAGTTGTAGACATTCCCACTTTGTTTTCATCAAATTGATCCGAATGCTTTTCACAACTCAAAAATGTTTGGATGATACTTCAAAGGCATGAACAAAAAAGAACAAAAAAAGAAAATAAATAAATAACAGAAATGTAACACGAACAAACTCTCAAAGTGTACATTGGTGAATTACATGTGTCCTGTCAGCATCACTCACTCCAACATCATAAAAACATAAAAAAAATCAGAGGTCGTTTTTGACCATAATGGGCTCTTTGCACGAAAGGCTTTCAATGCGGCCGCTTTTCCGGTGAGGTGTTAACTGTGTTGTAACGGCATCTTTTGTTATATTCTGCTCCTAACATCTTCACTCCGACACTGAATAACTTGATTGCTCACTAATAACAATTTTAACTGGCATAAATTCAGGTTCAAACAGACCTGGCTCCACCGGAAACAAACGAACCGTACATGCAAAGAGCCTATTTGAGGAATTTGAGAAAGGGAATTTTATCCTGAGACAATCATAAGGCATGGCCACAGATGGGTTGGAATTAACAAGGCACACTTCTATTGTTCATCCGGAGCTGTATGAATGGGCAGAGTGTGGGAAAGCTCTGGAGAGGAGAGTCTCAGTAGCTGGGTCACTAGCACCCACCATCCCACTGGGGAATTCCACAAAGACACACAAGGGAAAAAGCACGTGTTGCATTTTTGAAGTATACTGACATATTTATTGAAAAATAACAGAACATATCAAGTTTAAATACATTTTTCCAAATGGTGTTGCATATTTTGACTCCAAGATCTTGAATATCGACATTACCATATCAAAATTAAGGTCGGAATGTTTTCAGAATACCTAAAAGAAAATGCTTTTTAAACTTTAAAACCTCTGAAATTTAGGTTCAGGTTGGTAATCAAAATCATTCCTTGATCATTTTAAGTTCATCATGACAATTAACTAAGCATTTTTTCACAAAGCATCAGGAGCTCAACCAATGAGATTGTGTTTCTTCCAGATTGTTTGTGATTTTGTTTACAGGACATTATAAAAGGTCAAATTTCAAATAAGGGCTGCAATAACTGTTAATAGTAGTCATTTACAATGCTGAACTGAATATTTGAAACAACTGCATTTTTAGAGTTGGGGGCTTAATTTTTTAAGACATTTTAAAATATTGATAAGCTCTTTCTGAAATATGTTCTACAGTCTTGAATCATTTGGCTCAAAATGGCTCTACACACACTTCCCAAAAACATTTCCCACGTGTGTGTACAGTGGTGGGCAACGTGTGCCCTGTCAGCATCATTGACCCCAACATCAGGCAGCAGATTAACTCTCCTCACAGGGTCAGTCCTTTCCCACATCCACACAGTGGGTCTGTGGGTCTCTCTCCATCACCCCCAACCCAGCACCTGTTCCCCTGAGGTTTGACCATTGTGCCCCAGCAATGGGAGAATCCAGCATGTGGCAGCTCCACACTCCTCATTGTCCTCTGCAGCTCAGCCATTGGCTGCTGACTGTGAGAAACTCCAACCAGCCCAAGACCCACACATTCATATGGAGATCTGGGAGTATAAATAGAGGACATGAAGCCAGTGCTGATCAGATTCACTCTACACAGAGAGATCTACTGCAGATACAGCAATGGCACCTACAATCACTTCAACAGCAGATTACCCAAAGGAACACCTGAGTCTGAACCACAAGGTAGATATTGTAACTTGCCTCTTTCAACTTTGACATTTGTTTTCTTTGTTGGTTTGTCTTTGAAATACATAATGGACATATGTATTAATACAAATATTTTTTCTTCTTTTTAGCTGAGAAAACCCATTGTGGAGAAGTTGCGCAGAGATCGCATCAACAAAAGTATCGAGGACCTCAAGGATCTTCTGGGTCAAAAGCTCCTCAACCAGCAGCCCGACTCCAAGCTGGAGAAAGCCGACATCCTGGAGATGACCGTTTGCCTCCTGAGACGGCATCTTCATGCAGTGAAAACATCACCCTCCTTCGATGCTGCCAGTCAGGGCTTCTCCAGGTGTGCTCAAGACGTTGTTTACTTCCTGTCCAATGACTCTGGGAGAACACAGTCTCATGGGAAGTTGCTGACCCAGTTCCAGACCCTACAACCACCCAATGATGATCACAGGAGGGAGAAAGACCAGTGCCAGTTGGATTCTCCTGTCAAGTGTGTCCAGGGCAAAGATAAGAGTCCAGCCAAGAGCGCCCCCTGGAGGCCCTGGTAGTGAAACACAGAAGAGACTTCTCAATTACATGATCAAATTGGTCAGAAATTAATTAATAAGGACATTTCATTTTGTTCAACTCTGCAAATGCAGGGAAATTATCTTCTTTATTCCAAAGAATAAATTCTGTTCCGTTGCAAGAAAATTAGTTTTGCAATTGTTTGCAATGGATTTGTCTTCTGTGAAGACACATGAACATTTTTTAACAAATATGTTATTGGCTTCAGTTGGAAGTCTTTATATTATTATAATGGATCTCCATTATTAGATCTTGATAAGATCAATTAATATTTCAATTACAAATGTGATGGCTTCATGTCATATGATTCTTTTTTAAAGAAAAGGAAAGTCTGCAAATTATGACAACATGTCTTTTGAGAGGATGGTTTAAAAATGTATGTCAGCAATGCTGACATTATTTTTATGTTTTTACATGATTAATATGGCTTACCTTAAGTCAGTTAATATTTCTGTGAAATATTACAATTTCTTACTTTCAACGCTTGTTTTAAAGTTTATATCCTATAAATGTCCTTTGTTGAGGAATTGGATTATATGAAGATCTCATAAAAATGAGACATACTTGACTTTCTTAATATTTAAGAAAACGTAATGTTACCTTCCTTTTGAAGGAGTGTTTTACATGATACCTGTTTGGTGTTTTTGATATGATGTTACCAATGTCTTTTACAAAGACTGATTTCTATTTCACCTCTTCATCCCAATGGAGACAAAACAGTGGAATTGATTGCTTTGTTGACAAAGATATATGTTCATATTTGTTTGAATGCATTATTTCCTCATGGCATACATTTTATATGCCAGAAAATTGCAATAAAATATGCAACTCAACCCAAGTGACTTTGTGGGTGTCATTCCATTCAACATTCCCTTACAGGTTATTTCAGGACTGAGTATCCTGAAACTGATGTAACAGGGCTTGAAATCCATATTTTTGCAACATTTGCCTTTGTAATATCATTACACTATTAACAGATCAGTTAAGAGTACTACTCTGATGACATCACCTTGTCATTTACATGTGACATGAAATTCAGCACTAGTCATTCGCAGTTCATAAAGATCAACAGTGTACACACAATCTGATAGTGTGTGTGAACCAGTTTGCCCTGTCAACATCATTGGCCCCAACATCAGGCAGCAGATTAATTCCCCTCATATAGAGTCAGTCCTTTCCAACATCTAGACAGTGGGTCTGTGGATCTTTCTCCATCACCTAACCCAACAAAAAAGGCAACTTAAAATACTCAAAAGTCATCTCAGCCAGTTGACTGGTACATTACTGTAGTAAGTGAATGGATCAGCAGCTGGCTGGCTGAGCATCCATATGTGTTGAGTAATGACACACACAGCTCTCATTCTTCTATTGAGGAGCGATTAATGGAGAGAGTGTGGGAAACCAGGGAGGACTCTCTCTCAGAGAAGTAGATGACTAACAAAAGACATATATCATAGTCATGTGACAGCTGGGTTGGACGACTACAGCAAATTGACATTTTACTTTACTGTATTTGAGCTAAAACCCTGTGACAAACAAAATCTTAATGTGAGACATTTCAGTGTGTTTAATTCTCTAACCATCATTTAAGAAAAATGTCAGCATTGCAGCCTGAGGGCACCATTAGACACAGATCCCCTACAGATGGGTTGGAATTAACAAGGCACACTTCTATTGTTCATCCAGAGCTGTATGAATGGACAGAGTGTGGGGAAGCTCTGGAGAGGAGAGTCTCAGTAGCTGGGTCACTAGCACCCACCATCCCACTGGGAAATTCCACAAAGACACACAAGGGAAAAGGCACGCGTTGCAATTTTTTCATGTTATATATTGACAAAGTAGAAGTGTGGTCTGCACACTGCAATTGCTCCAAAAATATAAACTTTATTACTTGAAAAACATAGCAACATTTCGATCACCCTGGATCTTCGTCAGGCATATTGACAAAGTAGAAATATAACAGCCAATATATAGATGTTAATAAGTATTTGCTAATAATGTTGTTACAGTAGATATAGCATAGTCGACTGGGTATTTTACTCGTCCAAATTACTAAACAAAATGTTTAGTAAAACAAAATGAGAGGATATTTTTTTTTTTATTCTACAAAAATGGCATTTAACTGTAAAAAATGAACAATATAGATTTAGTTTTTACAATGACAAGTATTCTCACCTTATTTATGACAGTTAACTAAGCATATTTTTGTACACAGCCTACCAATATAGAGCTCACCCAATGAGGAAGCAAAAAAAGCTGAATGTTGAAATAAAGTGGGTTTAAAAAAATGTATGACGGTCCAAAGTCTCAAGTCATTGTAAAGAGTTCAGATTTTAAACTTTGTACAAAACATTTCAAACTAGCATATTAATTTAACAAAAAACTCTGATCTATCTGAAATCAGAGGATTAGTTGTACATAATTTAGATGACTAATATCTGAAATGTATTCTACAGTGATGATTTGGCTCCAATGGAATATACACACTTCAAACATTTAACACGTGTGTACAGTGGTGAGTAACGTGTGTCCTGTCAGAATCATTGACCCCAACATCAGGCAGCAGATTAACTCTCCTCACAGGGTCAGTCCTTTCCCACATCCACACAGTGGGTCTCTCTCCATCACCCCCAACCCAGCACCTGTTCCCCTGAGGTTTGACCATTGTGCCCCAGCAATGGGAGAATCCAGCATGTGGCAGCTCCACACTCCTCATTGTCCTCTGCAGCTCAGCCATTGGCTGCTGACTGTGAGAAACTCCAACCAGCCCAAGACCCACACATTCATATGGAGATCTGGGAGTATAAATAGAGGACACGAAGCCAGTGCTGATCAGATTCACTCTACACAGAGAGATCTACTGCAGCTACAGCAATGGCACCTACAATCACTTCAACAGCAGATTACCCAATGGAACACCTGGGTCTGAACTACAAGGTAGATATTGTAACTTGCCTCTTTCAACTTTGACATTTGTTTTCTTTGTTGGTTTGTCTTTGAAATACATAATGAACATATGTATTAATGATATCTTTTTTCTTATTTTTAGCTGAGAAAACCCATTGTGGAAAAACTGTGCAGAGATCGCACCACTAACAGCATCGAGCAACTCAAGGCTCTCCTGGGTCCAAAGCTCCTCAACCAACATTCCAACTCCAAGCTGGAGAAAGCCGACATCCTGGAGATGACTGTATTCCTCCTGAGACGGCATCTTCATGCAGTGAAAACTACACCCTCCTTCGATGCTGCCAGTCAGGGCTTCTCCAGGTGTGCTGAAGACGTTGTTTACTTCCTGTCCGAGGACTTTGGGAGATCACAGTCCCATGGGAAGTTGCTGACCCAGTTCCAGAACCAACAACAACCCAGTGATGACTGCAGAAGTGAGAGGCACCAGTGCCCATCGAGCTCTCCTGTCAAGTGTGTCCAGGACAAAGACAATAGTCCAGCCAAGTGCGCCCCCTGGAGGCCCTGGTAAAATTCTACAAGAGACTTCTCAATTACATGATCAAATACGTCAGAAATGAATAACTAAGGACATTTCATTTTGTTCAACTCTGCAAATGCAGGGAAATTATCTTCTTTATATCAAAGAATACATGTTATGTTGTAAGAAAATTACTTTTGCAATTGTTTGCAAAGGATTTGTCTTTTGTGAAGAAACATATTTTAAAAAATATGTAATTGGCTTCAACTGAAAGTCTTTATGTTATTATAGTGGATTTCAATAATTAGATCTTGATAAGATCAATTCTTACTTCAATTGAAAATGTGATGACTTCATGTCATATGATTCTTTGGAAAGACTTCTAACTGCATGACCAAATTGGTCAGAGATGGAAACAGAAGGACATTTAATTACCTTAAAGTCTGCTAATGCAGAGGATGTATCTACTTTAAATCAAAGAATATATTATATTCTTACAAGAAAAGAAATATTGCAATTTTAGCAATGGATTTGTCTTCTGTGAAGACATGAAAACATTTTTATAAAATGTTAGATATTTGCTTCTTCTAGAAGCTTTTATAATGTATCTCTTACATCAATTCTTATTTCAATTGAAATACTTTCACTGAGATGTGATGACTTCATGTCTTATGAATCTTTCTTTAAAGAAAAGTCTGCAAATTATGACATCATAAATGTCTTTTGAGAGGATGGTTTAAATGCTATGTCAGCAATGCTGACCTTATCTTCATGTTTGCATGATTGCTATGGCTTATTAACTTAAGTCAGTTAATAATATTTTTGTGAAATATTACAATTTTTTAATGTTGACTTTCAAAGCTTGTTTCAAAGCTCATGTCCTATAAATACCCTTTGTTTAGGGATTGGATTATATGAAGATCTCATAAAATTGAGACATACTTGAGCCATGCTGATATTATTTTCATGATCGATATGTCTTACCTAAAGGCAGTTAATAATATTTCTATGAAATATTACAATTTCTTAAACTTGACTTTCAAAGCTTGTTTTAAAGCTTATATCCTATAATTGTCTTTTGTTGAGGGATTGGATTATATAAAGATCTCACAGAAGTGAGATATACCTGACTCTCTTAATATTTAAGAAATCGTAATGTTACCTTCCATTTGAAGGAGTGTGCTTTTACAAGATGCCTAATTGGTGTTTCTGATATGATGTCACCAATGTCTTTTACAAAGACTGATTGTTTTTCACTCCTTCATTTCAGTGAGAGAAAACAGTGGAATTGATAGCTTTGTTGACACAAATCTGTGTTCATATTTGTATATTGTTTCCTTATGGCATACATTTTGCATGCCAGAAGATCGCAATAAAATATGCAGTTCAACTGAAGTTATTTTGTTGGTGTCATTCCATTCAGTATTCCTATACAAACCGTTCTATTTCAGTTCTCAAAAACTTCCTTAGGATATGTCAAAATAATTATGCTTTAATGAGGACGTTAAAGCCATTCTACATCAGTTTATTTTGTTTGAACACACTAATGACAGATAAGCTACGATTGCTTTTATAATGAAATTTCCATTTAACTTTCAAGAGGCATGGAGGAGGTAAATAGTGGGTCTGTAGGTCTCTCTCCATCACCTCCAACACAGCACCTGTTCCCCTGAGGTTTGACCATTGTGCCCCAGCAATGGGAGAATTCAGCATGTGGATGACCTATATGCTGATGACACAGACACCTACAGTACCTCATAGGACCTCAGCCCTGCACATGTTACAGAGACACTTGTGACTAGCTACAGGCAACCTCTGGCCCTATAGTATAATCCACCTGTTCCTCACACATAGGCTTTGAAGCATAATAATGAGTCTATGCTTTTCCACTATTCACACTAACACAAGTGTGTTCCTGATGCATGACAATTGTTGCCATTTCTATTTTCAAATGGACGAAAACCACTTGTCATCTGGTGTCTTCAGTGATGTATATTGTCAGAGTGAAGTGGGTGAAGTCATTGCATACTGAAAGTGTGTCCGCATCTTAGCTGTTTGACTGCTGCTAAATGAAACACTGCTGCATTTTTTGAATGGAACAGCAGCTGGCTGAACTTGGGTAATGACACACAATTCTTTTTTCTTCCTCTATTGAGGAGCGATCAATGGAGAAAGTGTGGGAAACCGGGGAGGACTCTCTCACAGAGAATAGAGAGAGATGATTGACCAGAGACCACAGACCACACTGGTGTGGCAGATGGCCAGGATGAATACAGAGTTTTACTCTACAAGATATAGGCTATTCATTTAAACACCCTGTGATAAACAGTGGATTCATAAGAGATAATGAAACATCTTTAAAGATATTATGTCGTTTTATCTGCTCGTATAACTTTTTGACATTCTTTTTACATCATAGGCTTTTTAATGTTTCCAATTGGAACTCAGTTGGGATATCCTGTCTTGCAGGACTCAAACTAATCCAAAATGTATATTTCAGTCGGTTTAATTCTCTATTTGAGAAAAACAGCAGCCTTTCAGCCTGAGGGCACCGTAGTATGGGTCCCCTACAGATGGGTTGGAATTAACAAGGCACACTTCTATTGTTCATCCGGAGCTGTATGAATGGGCAGAGTGTGGGAAAGCTCTGGAGAGGAGAGTCTCAGTAGCTGGGTCACTAGCACCCACCATCCCACAGACACACAAGGGAATAGGCACGCGTTGCAATTTTCATGTTGTATATTGACAAAGAATAAATGTAACAGCCAATATAAGACACTAATATATATTTGCTAATGATGTTGTTCCAATGTAACACGGCTGACTGGTTCAATACACGGGTTTCCCGTTTACCAACAAAACTAGATGCGCGCGCAGCCGTGAGGCAGAAGACGCTTGGTGGCCGTCCACAACGTTATAAACTTAAATAGTCGGCTGCTGTAAGCTACAATCTGATTTTTTTGTATACCCCTGTTGTCTCAATGATAATAACATCTCATTTCAGACTATATTTCAAAGTTTGACGTTCATTTGCATTATTAATATAACATCGTATTTTGTCATTTTTGCCGAAGACATGCATTCCGTTAGGGATATTGAACATATTTAACATTCTCTAACCATCGTGATTTCGAATTGGTGCAGTTTTCAGCACAAAAACTCATTTTATTCTTTTGCTCTTTTGAATTGCTCTATGCTGTTTTATGGTGCTTTCTGCCTCTTTGTTGCGCACGCATGTTTTCGTGACGTTGCATAGATATCCATGTATAGACAAGGGTATTTCTTCCCTCCATATTACTAAACAAAATATTGAGATGACATGTAAAAAAATCCTACAGAAATTGCATTTACCGGTACCTATAAAACATGAAAAATATAGATTTCATTTCACATTGACAAGTATTCTCTACTTATTTATGACAGTTAACTAGGCATATTTTCGTACTCAACCTACCATTATAGAGCTCACCCAATGAGGTTCTTTCCCTCCAGATGGTTTGTGATGTCATTTTCTGTTTACCGCAAGAAGCACTAAATAGCTGTTAATAGCTCTTTAGCATTATTGATGAGGGAAGAAGAACCTAGGGGTTTACAGGGGGACCTTTTGTTGGTGCATAAAGGTCTAAGTGTGGGAAACTCTACTAAGTGATCTACCAGCAGCATGACAGAGAATGACATCTGCTATATCTGGAGAGCTCCTATGCATTCTTCATAGATTTTCCCTCTTTTTTCTAACTGTTGAAATAAAATGAGTTTAAATTAAAAAAAAAGGTATGACAGGCAATAACAAATCTGTAGTCATTGTTAAGTCAGTGTTCAAATTCAAAACTTTGTACAGAACATTTCAAACTAACCTATCAATTAAAAAAACTCTAATCTAGATGGAATCAGAGGATAATTTGTATATACCTTTGATGAGTTATTTCTGAAATATATTCTGAAACAGGATACACACTTGTGTACAGTGGTGAGCAACGTGTGCCTTGTCAGCATCATTGACTCCCAACATCAGGCAGCAGATTAACTCTCCTCACAGGGTCAGTCCTTTCCCACATCCACACAGTGAGTCTGTGGGTCTCTCTCCATCACCCCCAACCCAGCACCTGTTCCCCTGAGGTTTGACCATTGTGCCCCAGCAATGGGAGAATCCAGCATGTGGCAGCTCCACACTCCTCATTGACCTCTGCAGCTCAGCCATTGGCTGCTGACTGTGAGAAACTCCAACCAGCCCAAGACCCACACATTCATATGGAGATCTGGGAGTATAAATAGAGGACATGAAGCCAGTGCTGATCAGATTCACTCTACACAGAGAGATCTGCAGCTACAGCAATGGCACCTACAATCACTTCAACAGCAGACTACCCAAAGGAACACCTGAGTCTGAACCACAAGGTAGATATTGTAACTTGCCTTTTTCAACTCTGACATTTGTTTTCTTTGTTGGGTTGTCTTTGAAATATCTAATGGACAAATGCATTAATAAAACTATTTTTTCTTCTTTTTAGCTGAGAAAACCCATTGTGGAGAAGTTGCGCAGAGATCGCATCAACAAAAGTATCGAGGACCTCAAGGATCTTCTGGGTCAAAAGCTCCTCAACCAGCAGCCCGACTCCAAGCTGGAGAAAGCCGACATCCTGGAGATGACAGTTTGCCTCCTGAGACGGCATCTTCATGCAGTGAAAACATCACCCTCCTTCGATGCTGCCAGTCAGGGCTTCTCCAGGTGTGCTCAAGACGTTGTTTACTTCCTGTCCGAGGACTCTGGGAGATCACAGTCCCATGGGAAGTTGCTGACCCAGTTCCAGAACCAACAACAACCCAGTGATGACTGCAGAAGTGAGAGGCACCAGTGCCCATCGAGCTCTCCTGTCAAGTGTGTCCAGGACAAAGACAATAGTCCAGCCAAGTGCGCCCCCTGGAGGCCCTGGTAAAATTCCACACAGAAGAGATTTCTCAATTACATGATCAAATAGGTCAGAGATTAATAACTAAGGACATTTCATTTTGTTCAACTCTGCAAATGCAGGGAAATTATCTTCTTTATATCAAAGAATACATTATGTTCTGTTGTAAGAAAATTACTTTTGCAATTGTTTGCAAAGGATTTGTCTTTTGTGAAGAAACATATTTTTAAAAATATGTCACTGGCTTCAACTGGAAGTCTTTATGTTATTATAGTGGATTTCAATTATTAGAACTTGATACAATCAATTCTTACTTCAATTGAAAATGTGATGACTTCATGTCATATGATTCTTTGGAAAGACTTCTAACTACATGACCAAATTGGTCAGAGATGGAAACAGAAAGAACATTTAATTACCTTAAAGTCTGCTAATGCAGAGGATTTATCTACTTTAAATTAAAGAATATATTATATTCTGTTACAAGAAAAGAAATATTGCAATTTTTAGCAATGGATTTGTCTTGAAGACATGAAAACATTTTTATAAAATGTTAGATATTGGCTTCTTCTCGAAGCTTTTATAATGTATATCCTAGATCAATTCTTATTTCAATTGAAATGCTTTCACTGAAATGTGATGACTTCTTGTCTCATAATTTTTTTTAAAGAAATGAAAAGGCTGCTTATAGCAACATAAATGTCTTTTGAGATGACGGTTTAAAATGCTAAGTCAGCCATGCTGATATTATTTTCATGATTGATAAGTCTTACCTAAAGGCAGTTAATAATATTTCTATGAAATATTACAATTTCTTAAACTTGGCTTTCAAAGCTTGTTTTAAAGCTTATATCCTATAATTGTCTTTTGTTGAGGGATTGGATTATATAAAGATCTCACAGAAGTGAGATATACCTGACTCTCTTAATATTTAAGAGAATGTAATGTTACCTTCTATTTGAAGGACTGTGCTTTAACAAGATGCCTATTTGGTGTTTTTGACATGATGTTACCAATGTCTTTTACAAAGACTGATTTGTATTTCACCTCTTCATCCCAATGGAGACAAAACCATGGAATTGATTGATGTATTGATGATTGAACGTATTGTTTCCATATGGCATACATTTGGCATACAAGAAAATTGCAATAAAATATGCAGTTCAACCGAAGACATTTTGTTGGTGTCATTCCATTCAGCATTCCTAAACAAACTGCTCTATTTTGGTCCTTAAAACATTCCTCAGGTTATCTGAAAGAAAAAGTGCTACCCATTAAAGGCGTTAAAGTGCTAGGACATTAAAGACATATTTCTGTAACTGTTGTTTATGTTTGATCACACTACTGATGGACAAGCTAAAATTACTGTTCTATTGTGATGGCCATATAATTCTCAAGAGGCATGGAATGTAGTAGTCATATGATTATTAAGCTGCCAAAAACTATAAATGAAAAGTAATAGTTGTTTGACACTTCAAAGAGATTTAAATCTCATGAATAGACTCTCAAAGTGTGTACAGTGACTGTGACCACAGTGTGCTCTGACTTCAGCAATGACCTCAAAAAGAGACAGCAGATGATGGTGGTGAGCAACGTGTGCCCTGTCAGCAGCATTGACCCCAACATCAGGCAGCAGATTAACTCTCCTCACAGGGTCAGTCCTTTCCCACATCCACACAGTGGGTCTGTGGGTCTCTCTCCATCACCCCCAACCCAGCACCTGTTCCCCTGAGGTTTGACCATTGTGCCCCAGCAATGGGAGAATCCAGCATGCTCCACACTCCTCATTGTGAGAAATTCCAACAGTCCAAGACCTATATGCTGATGACACAGACACCTACCTCATAGGACCTCAGCCCTGCACATGTTACAGAAACACCTGTGACTAGCTACAGGCAACCTCTGGCCCTAGTATAATCTACCTGTTCCTCACACATAGGCTTTGAAGCATGTGAATGAGTCTATGCTTTTCCACTATTCACACTAAAAAAAGAGTGTTCCTACATGATACGTCTTGTTGCCATATTTATTTTCAAATGGAAAAATACCTCTTGTCATCTGTGTTTTAGTATAGGATCAGTATGAAGTTGCTTTAGATGTTCCCTAAAAAAGTCACCTTTAAATATTGGAAAGTAGTTGCATACTGAAAGTGTGTCTGCATCTTAGCTGTTTGACTGCTGCTACATGAACCACTACTGCATTTTGTGAATGGAAAAGCAGCTGGCTGAACTTGGGTAATGACACACTATTCTGTTCTTCCTCTATTGAGGAGCGATCAATGGAGAAAGTGTGGGAAACCGGGGAGAACTCTCTCATAGAGAATAGAGAGATGACTGACCAGAGACCACAGACCACACTGGTCTGGTGTGGCAGATGGCCAGGATGAATATAAAGTTTTACTTTACAAGATGTATTCATTTAAACACCCTCTGACAAATAGTGGATTCATAAGAGATAATGAAAAAAATTGTTAAAGATATTATGTCGTTTTTACTGTTGGTATTGCTATTGACATTCTCTTTATATCATAATGTTTCCAATTCCAACTCAGTTGTGATATTCTGTATTGTAAGACTCAAACAAATCCAAAATGTCTATTTCAGTCAGTTTAATTCTCTAACCATCATTTAAGAAAAACGTCAGCCTTTCAGCCTGAGGGCACCATTAGACACAGATCCCCTACAGATGGGTTGGAATTAACAAGGCACACTTCTATTGTTCATCTGGAGCTGTATGAATGGGTAGAGTGTGGGAAAGCTCTGGAGAGGAGAGTCTCAGTAGCTGGGTCACTAGCACCCACCATCCCACTGGGGAATTCCACAAAGATACACAAGGGAAAAGGCACGTGTTGCAATTTTCATGTTGTATATTGACAAACTAGATATATAACAACCATTATAATAAATATTATGGTAATGATGTTGTTGCAATGTAGCATAACTGGCTTGTGGGAACAAGGGTATTTTAGTCCACCATATAACTAAGTCAAACATTGAGAAGATGTTTTATAAGCTTAATTAGAGAACTCACCCAATGAGGTTTTTTCCCTCCAGATGGTTTGTGATGTCATTCTCTGTTTACAAGAAGATGCACTAATAACTGTCAATAGCTTTTTAACATTATTTATGAGGGATGAAGAAGCTTAGGAGTTTAGAGAGAGTCCTTTTGTTGGTGCATAAAGGTCTCAGTGTGGGCAAAGTTTACTGAGCGATCTACCAGCAGCTGCTATAGAGCCTAAGTGGTTTCCCTCCTTTTTCTATATGTTGAAATAAAGTGATTTTTTTTAAAGGTATGATGGTCAGTGAAAAGTCTGAAGTAATTGTTAAGAGTTCAAATTTAAAACTTTTTTCATAATATGTGAAACAAACATATAAAAACTCTAATTTAGCTGGAATAGGGGGATTATCTCTACATGATGAGTCATTTCTGAAATATATCCTACAGTGTTGGATCATTAGGGTCAAATGGGATAGACATATTGCAATGTTTCACACGTGTGTGTACAGTGGTGAGCTGTCAGCATCATTGACCCCAACATCAGGCAGCAGATTAACTCTCCTCACAGGGTCAGTCCTTTCCAACATCCACACAGTGGGTCAAAATGTTAGATTTAATTGTGTCAAAATGTTAGATTTATCGGTTACACTTTACTTGACAGTATCAACATAAGATTGACATGACACTGTCATGAATAAACGTTTATGACATAACGCTTTTGTTATTAAGTGAAATTTGGTTTTTGTCATAACAAGTTAGGATTAGGATTAGGATTAGGGTTAGGGTTAGGGTTAGGGTTAGGGTTAGGGTTAGGGTTAGGATTAGGATTAGGGTTAGGGTTAGAGGTTAGGATTAGGGTTAGGGTTCAGGCATAAAAAAAAAAGGTTTGGTTCCTGTTGGTTGTCAGTTGAGGCCATGGGTCGGTAGGGAATTTTTTTTTTTTTTCAGTGGCAGTAAGGGATAGGTAGAAAATCAATCCCACCAGGATTTCGCGAGGTTTTTTGAGACTGTTGCGACCTAAAATGCCTGGATGGAAGTTGCGGTGATTTTAGCTGTTTCTTGTGGAGAAATTGCGGGAGGAAGTGAAAATTGCAAAAATAGTTTAAATTTAGGGCAATTAAGGTTAGTAAGACCAAAATCACACTGATAATCTTGATGCTTATTAAAAAGGATAATCAAAGGTAAACAGTAAGGATTACAGAAAATCAAAGTAGGCCTACTTTATTTGTGAAAATGCTTTGACTGAGGTCATTCACAAAGCATTATAGTAGAACTGTCCAAAAAAGACAGTCACCTAAAGAGATGGCATCATGTCATATGTTTCAATACATTCATATATTTTGTAATTCATATTAAGTTCATATCTTTTTAATAATTCATAGTCTGTGGCCTGCATAATTACTAATAGCCAAGTAAGTATCTAGTAATTTCATATTGATTTAAACTATTTCACTACACTTCTGTTTAATGTCATTACATTGGTGGTGTACGTCTAATTGACTGCCTGCCCCTTTAAGGACGTGAGAGTAGCCTAAGTACATTTCTGAGTGGATTGGAAGGCTTGCATCTCACTGTGTTCGGCTACGAGTGTAAATCACTTTTTGCATAGTGCATTACGATATGTGGATGCAATTGGGAATGTCTTCTATGTCATTAGTTAAAATAAATGTTAAAAAAAACAACTCGAATGAAATCATTCTTGGATCATAGAAGAGGTAAATGTATTGCAATTTTATTAATTTCTATGATTTTGGTAGCACTACTCAAACTAAGCCCACAAGCTAGCAAACATGACATAAGCTAAAAGGACATATCCAGGTAAACGTTTGCCAATGGGTTGCATAGCCTACTCAAAAATCAGTAAACCAAGTAGGCCTTAATTAACTTACTTTCATAGCCTAGGTAGGTTAGCAACACCAGGTTGAGAGATGCAAGTAAGCAGATCATTAACGTTAGCCTTCTATTTATTGTCATCAAAACTGTAGAGGAACGAACACGTTAGGGCAGTCTTTGGTGTCATATGCAAAAGGTGCAGAAGTAAGTGTGCCATCTGGCTCAATATTCTGCGCGAGGGACTGTTGTGGTAGGTGAAATTTCACGGTGAAACTACGATGATTGGTCAAATTTGCGAAAAAGTTGTGGTGTTTGGACAAAATTGCGAGTGACGAAAACAATCGTCTTCGTGAACAGCTGTGCATAGGCTACTTTGTAAAAGAGAGAATACGCTCATCCCTATACATAACGCAAGGGGTAATTAATGTAATTATAGTTCGCCTTTTATTTGTGGATTTATTTAATATATTTAGTGTTATTTCTTCCCCAAGCTCATAAAATAAATTTGGGTCGCACATAAATTGACAGGGTCGGTCGGAAACCGGAACCCAAGAAAATGTTGTCATGTGTCATGACAGTGTCATGTTGATGTCATATGTTTATGTCACTCTTATGTCAATACTGTCAAGTAAAGTGTTACCAATTTATCTAATAATGAAAATAAATGCTGCTTTTCTTGTATTTTTACAAACACACTGAGAAGCTGCATTCTCTTGGTCAATCCTTGAGTAAATTAATAAAGTGATGATATCACCATTCAACTCATGATAGCAGGATTCTGCAACTGATTGTTCAGTTTTTCGTTATAGTCAGCATATGCTGTGGACTCCTTCAAATATGCATAGTTCTGTGAATTAGGGTTCTCAAAAGCTAAAAAGAACAGAAAATATACACAGTATGCCAACACTAACCAATGACAGTGAAAGAGAATGAAGTAGGCATATTTTACATTTTAAATTCAGTGAAAAAAGTCTAATAAAAGGTTCTCCACGCATATTATTGTTCTGCACATATAGTGTCATTGTTTCGTCTTAAATTCCCAATCTTGGTGGCTTCTCAATTATTTCAGAAAGTGGTGTATTAAAACTATTCAATAGAATATTTTTTGTTGAATTTGAAACAGCCACATTAGTAAATCATACAAGCTATGTATCCATTATCAACATTTAGAACTTAGAATTTAGAACATTTTGGAATATCCCACCATATTTAAACAAATAAAAGCTAAACTTGATCTATACATCCCCAAGAAACTTTTTGTCTATTGAAATTTAAAATTTCCAGATGTCTGAATAAAACGTAAGAACTATTACCCACTGCTCTCAGCTGAGCAGTAGGGGGATGAAACTCCTTGACTAATGTGGAGGGTAATGAGACACACTTCTATTGTTCCCCCATTGAAGAGCAGAGAATGGAGAGAGTGTGGGAAAGAGTGGTGGACTCTCTCACAGAATCTCCTAGACACCCAGCCTAAATGGCAAATGTTGTCCATACCAAAACATTGTATATATGGCATTGTTTGTGTATAAAATGTATTGAGATTACTGTGTCATAGCACTGGCACATATTTTTTATCATCTTTTTAATATGTTTTAGCAAAACCATACCTTGCATGTTTATGTGTAAAAAAAGAATGAAAATTCATTCATCATGAGAGATGACCATTTGCCTCCTGAGACAATAGTTCCAGCATAAGACGCAGCCCTAATCTATGCTGTTCATCTGGATTTTACCCAGATTCCCCATAATGATGTGATGAAGACACAGTCTCATGCAACAGTGTGGAGACACTTCAAGACCCGGAAGCCTCTATATGGGACATGGAAGAGTCAGTCCAGCCAAGAGTGCCCCCTGGTGGCCATTGCGGACACATGCATAGCAAGACTGTCCAAATGGACCACATTGGCCAGTAATAAATCCTAAAAGGACTTTAAAGAAAAAGTCAGCCAGTGTCCAAGCAAAATGCAGGTGGTATCTTTACATCAAGAAACTCAGATTTGTTAAAAGAAAATAAATGTTTTAATGGAAACCTTTTGAAAAACTGTGAAATTTGAGATATAATAGTGTTACTATAATCATGGTTGTACAGGATGATATTTTTGAAGCCCTTTGTCTCTTTTAAATAACTGCATCTGTATGATATAATCTTACTTTCCCATTGTAGAATTTATTAATGTAACTGCATTGTCACCCAGCCCATCACATATCTGACAGAGACTAGTACCTGACTAAATCTGATGGGTTAATGTAGCCGTATTGTCACCCAGCCCATCACATATCTGACAGACCAGAGACTAGTACCTGACTAAATCTGATGGGTTAAAGGCTGCACCTTATCAACAAGCTTCTGAATGCACTGTACAGTATAATACTACGCAAGCCATCCACTGATATTGATAACAGGAGCTTAGGTGCACATTATGCATCTTTTACCATAACTTACACACATATGCATCTGATCATATGTCCAAAACAATGAATATAATATGTTTAGATTGATAGTTTGCATAAATGGACTTTATTCATTAAGATTGGACAGCCCAGTATTTAACAAACAAACAAACAAAACTTTCTTTGCAAATGATAGTAGGATGTGGCTACCTACTGATAAATTAGCATGAAGGAGGCACACTTGTATTGTCTACAGAGGGGTGCGGAGAATGGTCAAAGTGTGGGAACGCTCTGGAGAGGAGAGTTTCAGTTCTTGGTCATTAGCATCCACAGTCCCACAGTCCCACACACAAGAATAGACACGTGCTTCCCCTTCTACCATACACTCTTAAAACAAATGTGTTGCACTTGTTTGCACAATTTCACAAATAATCATATGTGATTAATAATGTGACAAATAATCCCTGTGCACGGGGACCAAAACAATGCATGCCAACTTTTTCCGTGTTTATCACGTATTTTAACTTTTCTCCGCTGTCTTGCCGTTTTTAATATTTTCCCGTAGAATATCCCATATTTTAATACTCTCTCATAACATTAGCCCTGCCATCAGGCCTGTCTCTGTGTTGCCTTTTTGCTACCCCCTTGCCCTTCCAACGAAACAGATGTCTTCAAATCATCGTTTTCCTTGCTTGAAGGCGAACTTAGAGTGATGTTAACCTATTTAAGTTTAACGGCGTGATTGTCGTGAGAGCACGATTCATTGGCGCTTGCATGTTCGGCCGTATGTCTACGTGCGCACCTGCCTACCATCAGGCTACTCAGCTACTAGAGAAAGAATTTCCTCTATGTCAAAGTCCTTTTAGGCAAGTCCCTCCACTCGGCGGCCGCTTTTTGGGCACTTGTCGGGCATCGTTTTCGGCAGAAATGCGCGTGCGCAAGGCTTCACGACACCAATCCTGCTCCAGCGGTGAGATCACAACACATGATTGGCACGATGTCTTCACAACACACCATATGATTGGCTCAGTGTATTCACATCACACCACATGATTGGCTCAATGTATTCACATGTTGACGTTTTGCCGAGGAAGGGGTGGGATATGCGTAGACAACGGCCATATTGGCGTGACAAACTAGCCCCATGCAATTCTATGGAGTATTTTTTGAGTGCTGTGTCTCCACATTTGAAAGTCTCTGCCTATGTTCACTCCAAGTTGGCCTACCATAACTTACCAACTCTGCACTGTAGACCCTAAACTGGCTATTTATATTTTTCTGTGAAATAAGCAAATGTATTTGTTTAACTTTATGAAGCAGAATTACGCACTAGGCTACTTGGAACGTAACACGTTTGAGAGAGAATGACAGCAATTAACAAATTGCACTTGTTGCTGTTTACCAATAAATACTATATACTTTTGCAAACAACAAAAACAGAAAGGATGGAGACAGCAAAGCTAGAGATTGGGCAGGAACAAGGTCAATTGGTAGATATGCTTGTCAAAACGTTAGGAGCTGGATGTGGATGAATGAAGCACAAGTATGCTAATGTTAAGCATGCATGCTGTTACACGGTATACTAAAAGTAAGCCAAAGGTAAATGTAGCCTTTTAGGGCTGTGTAAAGTTGACCAAATTACTGTAATATAGGCTGTTAGGCGTGAATAAAGTAGGCTACTTTGTTGCTACAACCCTTCCGACGTTAATGGGGATGATTTTCCCGTATTTTGGGTGAGAAACCTGTGGGGTATACTACGAAGCACGTTAGACATATCTAGGCTATGTAGACATATCGAGGCTTGACAAAGCCTTGACTCAGGGGTATACGTTAAGTGATACTACGATTGCAGTTAGGGTTGCCACCTGTCCAGGATTTTCCTGATTGTCCAGGTTTTCATGGTCTGTCAAGGAAAATAAAAATAAAAATCCTGGACACTGAATGTCCCGGATTTTTGTACATGATGCGCAAAATGTGTATTTCAGTTTAATTGAAGCGTGCCTACGTCCATAAACGTATGCACAGCCTTATTGGCTTTACAAAAATGACGAAGTATAACATGGGTGGTGGTGGTGGGGGCACGCACCGTGGAGGTTCATTAGAAATGGTAAGGTGGAGACGGAGAGTGTGTGGGACAAGGAGAGAAAGAGAAAGGAAAGTTTATTCCACATAAGCAAAAAAGCAGAACCTAATTATGTATTCCCCCTTTTTTCTCAATACTGCCCCCAGGTGTCAACAACTAAAAACGGTTGAAAATATAACAAAATAATAAAGGTCTGCTATTAAATAAAGCAATTAACTAAATAAATAACTAGAAATTGTCATTCTTACTAATTTTAGCTATAAAATTGTCGCTTAGAATGACGGTTTTTATCTTGGGTTAGATGTGCGCCATTGCTTACAAACAAAAAGGTCGATTGGATGGTCAAAATGTCCAGAGGGGTATTTCACAAAGGCAGAATTAAGACAGCCAAGATAAGTGATAAAGCGAGGTTTGACATAGCGTTGTCTGGGGGGTATTCCATCAACCTCGCTAAAGGCCAAACCTGGCTTATTTCGATAAGTCTCGCTAATTTTAGTGAGAATTCCGTTCCATTAATGAGGTTAACGTGAATCCCAGTTTGGTAACCATGGGAATTTATGCCACAGAACTAACCTGCTCCGTAGCAGGTTAACTTTCAAGCTAAATTAAGCTGTGTTGCAAAAAAAAACAATCAGTCGGAAAACGAGTCCAAAAAGATGGTTCCGTCAACCTGTGCTCTCGTCACCTGTAGCATAGGCTACTACTTCAAAAATAGAAGTAGGCCTATAGAAATGTTTTTTTCCGACAGTGCACCAAGCATGTATTTACACATTCACTAGCTCCAAAGAGTGTATGAAGATTATACGATTAAAAATCTTTTAACTTCACATGCGTGTGGTTCTAGGAATCGTGCTACTCTGCGTCATTTACGTTCGGTGGTGGTGTAACGTGCAGCGAGACGGCATAGGATAGGATTTACATTCTTGCGTGTTCGCAGGTTCGCTTCCCATACGAAGTATTAAGGCTATATCGTTTATCACCTTGATAATAGCATTTTTAGTTATAATCTTTGATGAAAGACATATGTCTACTGCTGATAAAGGGTCATGCACATTTAGTAGGCTGTTCAGTGACAGCAGTGGGCTATAGCCTATTAATATCTGATGCAAGCCAAAGGATAACTAGATGTACCGCAGAGCGGTACAAAATATGACCGCCGCCCAGTCCAGCACATTTTTTCCACAAAAATAAATCACGCTGAAAGGCCTATATGATTCTAACTGTCTCACTAAATTGCATTATCCACACATACTCAATTCTCACTGATATCTGCTAGACAACAAGTACCAAAACATGATTTCATATTTCATTTCATTTTATACAACCCCACCTCCATCTTGCCTGTTCATAATTCTGAGAAATTCTTGAATTGTGTGCATGTGTGCATGTTCATGTTTATGTTGTGTGTGTGTGTGTGTGTGTGTGTGTGTGTGTGTGTGTGTGTGTGTGCGTGTGCGTGCGTGCGTGTGCGTGCCTGCGTATGTGCCTGTGCAAGCGTACATATGTCTACTGTGTGAGTATGTGTCATACGTATGATTACTGTGAATGTATGTGTGTGTGTGTGTATCTGTTTGTGCACATGTGTGTACATGAAATGGGTTAACATGACCCCTGGAGGCAAACATACGGAAAAAAATGGTCATCCTAGTCCCTACAGTTCTCAAGATATTCACAGAGAACTGTGCCTGCCCTACCCTCCTTTCGGGGGTCCAGTCCAGCGGGGGGGCTACAGATCAAAACGAAAAACGACGGTTCCATGCTATCCATGTGGGGTTACATGCCCACCAAGTTTTGTGTACCCCGGTCTTTCAGTGTCCCGGGAATCATTGTTGGTGTACGTCACTAAATGTACACATAAATTATTTTATTGTAAGGCCCCCCATGAACGAAAGTACACAAAACTTGGCATGCATTTGGAGGGTGTCATAATGATCCTACACTTTTAATTTCGTGCAGTTTTGACCTTGTCAGCCAGAGATATTGTGATGAAAACACCTAATTTTTTGCTTTTTAATTTTTAACTAGGTGGCGCTATACATGAAATAAGTGGTAATGGGATGGGTTGACATGCCCCGTTAAGACCAACATACATAAAAAAGGTGGACCTCCTAGGCCCTACGGTTCTCGAGATATTCACAGAAAACTGTCTCCGGCCACCTACAGGCCAGTTGGTGTATAGTAACATAAATTAATTTATTGTGTGGCCCCCCATGAACGGAATTCCACAAAATTTGGCGTGCATACAGAGGGTGTCATAATGATCATACACTTCCAATTTCGTGCAGTTTTGACTATGTTAGGTCACAGATACCTTCAATTACAACACCTCATTTTTACTTTTTTGTGTTTAACTAGGTGGCGCTATACATGAAATGAGTGGTTATGAAATGGGTTGACATGGCCCCTTGAGATCAACATTAAAAAAAAAATGGTCCTCCTAAACCCTACGGTTCTCGAGATATTCACAGAAAACTGTGTCTGCCCTATCCTCCTTTCGGGGGATCCAGTCCTGCGGGGGGGCTACAGATCAAAACGACGGTTCCATGCTATCCATGTGGGGTTACATGCCCACCAAGTTTCGTGTACCCCGGTCTTTCAGGGTCCCGGGACTCATTGACGGAAATTTGGGCATGCGAAAAAGAAAAAAAAAAAAAAAAAAAATCTGACTAAACCTATATGACCGCCTCTTCGCTGCGCGGCGGTCATAATTATTCTATAGCCTAGGCAGCTAATAATTAAAACTGCTTCATGTGTCGACGATTGTTCATGAATGTCAAATCAACTGTGTGCTACACAGATTAAATATTAGGCATAAATTGAATTGAAAGCCATTGCATTTCAGATAATTTTATTTCAAAACACTTTGGGACCTATGGGAGACAATAGCCTATTATGTTGATACTAATTTATTTTATGACCACCTACACCTAGACAATAATTTTTGTCTTTTAATCTTTTAATCTAAGAACGCTAGGCTATAGATAGTTTTGAATATCTATATGCATATCCATAAGTTGTTTTTGAGTTTATACTATTTATTCATGCACTCGTTTTGTTCAAGCATAGACTGTAGACCTATGTGTTCAAGAGTGAAGCCAATCAAACTTGCAATTGATTTCAAAACCATTAGCATTGTTGTTTTAAATGTATGCTTTCATTATTCTCCCATTTCTGTAGGTAATCTATTTTTTTCTCTCGATGTTAAATTTGATGACTTTCGATGAAAATCCTGTAGATGGCGCTTGCCAAATCGAACAGAAATCGTCTAGTATTGTCTTAATTTTACGACATATATCCTCTTTTCGTCAATCTACTGTTTTGGTCTACTGTTCTACCTCGTGCACGAGCAGAGATGAAGCTGACTTTAACCTCGCTTGAATAAACGAGACCAAAATGCCGCTAACTTGAGTTAATGGAACGGCTTCAGCCCCAAGTGGGAGTCTACGCTAGTTCAAGCCAGGCTATTTCTGTTAAGCGCCGCCTTCATTAGCGAGGTTGATGGAATATCCCCCAGGTGTAAGTAATTCAGGATGTGTGCGCGTTCTCGTTTCTGCTCCAAAATGCCCACGGTTGGAATAAAAAAGACGCGGAAAATAGCGTCATTCACACAAAGTGAACAACCGCTTTTGATATAGACTAACAATGAAGTAAAGTTGTCATTTTTGGAATGGGGAATCATTAACCTGACTCCGCCAGATGGATTTGCTCCGCATATCCATCTGGGATAGCCTGGCGGGGCCATCCTATATCATTGAGATGTATAGTCTGGCATCGAATCATTCACCTCGCTTAATCCAAGGGGCGGGAAGAGAATTGTCTTTCAAACTGCCTAGGCATGCAATAGGCCAGCGCTACGACCATATCCGTATCCGGTAGGCAAAACGGCAAACACATCCTTCTTAGAAAGGAATGACTTAAGTGCATTGTGTTGCTCAACTTTCAAAGAAAATCACAAGTCCAACTCCTCCAAAGTTGACGCCAACGCCGATTCAAACAACCGCTCTTCGTTCGCCATAGCCACCTTCCTTGTTGTTCACCGTCACAGGACTGTCGTTATCCTGTTAAGCCCGCCTTAAGACTCTCTAACGAAATAGAGCGCTGTGATTGGAGAACATCCACGGTGTTAAGCCAATAGAAATTCCTATGGTTCGATACTAGACGTACAGGCTGAGCAAATTAATTTGACGCCGCTAGGGTGCGTCTAGATTTCTAGGTTACATCTGGGAACTTTTCTTTGAAGAACTTTTGGGAAGGGGCGGACATACTGGTTAGCTGATTGGATAAACCATCTGTCTATCACCACCTTTGTTGGTTATCGACGGGCCAAATCAACCAATTAGATGAACAAAGTATTCTTCTAATGCCGTTTAACATACAATTAAGTTAGGTAACGTGACAAACGTTAAGATGTTTTAACTTACCATTTATGAACCTAATCAAGGACAATTCCCATCAAGTTTTCACGGTAGGCCCTACACTTCTGAAGATAGTATATTCCTCCATTATGAACTGGAATCAGCCATGGAGGATGTCTGTGTCGTTCATTCCTCCCAGCTGCATGGCTGAGACTCATAGCTTCACAGTTTACCCAGGAATACTTTCTAATTTGAATAAAACTTGCGCGATAGCTATGCTCATCTCTGTGGATGCCGTCATGTTGTTCGTTGCGTCACACCTCAACCCGCCTCAAAGCCAACGCTGATTGGACGTTCGTTTGGTGAACTGCTCCAAATTTTCTTTAAAGGAACACGCCACCCAAAATCAGTAGTGATATATGTTCTTACCGTAACTTTCACGAGTTGAGTCGTACCTCTCCCGCGTCGGTAGGTGCACTCAAACGCTCTGTCGCGCGGCGCGAATGTGTTAGCATGTTGCTATGCTAGCGGGCTCTGCCGTGGCCGTAGAGTAGAGATGCGCGGTTCGCGGTTACAGCCGCGGACTCCGCGGTTAAGCCGCGGACTCCGCGGTTAAACCGCGGATCGGGCGGATGACGTGAAGAAATATAATATTTTAATTAAATTCGGGCGGGTGGCGGTTGAACCAATCAAATGAAAAAAATATAGCCTATACATTGTTAAATTGTGTTACCTAAATCCGAAAAAAACGAACACACTTTGAAATAGACAAATTTTCATCAGGCAGTTTGGCCTAGTTGCTTCTATGCATGCTGCTTTGTTTATCTATCAGAGACGCAGTGGCGTAACAAGTCCATGGCGGGCCCAGGTGCGAAAGCGCTACGCGGGCCCCATACTGGCATATATCGGCCCAGGATGAATTAGCTCTGATACATGCAATACACATTAAGGGTGACTTCAATTGTTTATGCAAAGGGCCTGAGGCACCGAAGTAGTTTAGTAGTTACAGATTACAATTTCAAATAAAAAACACACGACTACATAGGACCTATTACATGTTAAAACATTAAAAATTATTTTATTAACAGCCTGCAGGCCAGGGTAATCTAATATTAGGCTACTGCATTAACATCAACTCGCATGGAATTATGGGAACACTCAATGCGCTCAATGCGCCTCTTCAACCCTCTGCTGAAGCGTAGATTGCTTGCTTATAACCTCGCACTGCGCAGAAACAAAACTTAATGTAGCCTAACTTATTTAACCGTGCAGAAACCAAATAAAATAATTAATATGCATACAATCCCCAATATGCGCGAATTAGGCCATTAGAAGAAGGCCATCTTTCGTTGTGCAAAATCGTCAACGATGTTCCCAATATTTAATGCTGGCTCTCGTATTTTCAATGGACAGGATAGCTAACCCACTGAGCCTCTCCTGCCCCATGCTGCTCCTTAATAAGTTTGAGTTTGGAAAAAGATCGCTCAGCTGTTGCCACAGTTACAGGCAATGTCAGAAACAACATGAGAGCAGTACACACTTCCCCGAATGTGGATGTTACACTGTCATAATCTACCACCAGCATTTTGGCAAGTTGAAAAATAGATGACTTCTGTGAAATGTCCCTGCTATAATGGTCTGACAAACGTCTTGCCTTTTCAAGCAGTTCATCATCACCTGCAAGTTGAAGGGTCAGGACGTAAAGACTCAAACACATGACAAGTTTCCCGCATACTTGCAAATCTTTGGGAGAGCTGACTGATTATGATGTCCAGAGTTGCATTAAAAAGTATCTCTCTGCATCGGTTAAGCGCTCATCTTCCGATAGTTCGTCAAAGTGACGCTTCACTCTCCGTGCTCTAACATTCTCAAAAAAAAGAAGGCAAGGCGGGGGTAGCGACGGGCCCCGGGAGGGTCACGGGCCCTGGTGCGACTGCACTTGCTGCACCTACTATAGTTACGCCACTGCAGAGACGGTGTTGCGGAATTGGTGTATTGCGATGTTTCACTGAGCAACCCCTCACGCACGCACACACACACTAAAGGTAACAAAGTTTAAATTAAGTAGCCTATCGTAGCCTACCAGCATGTTTTCCTCTCCAGTGTGCAATAAGAAAGTAGAATAGGCTACAGTGCAAGTTGACCGATGATTCATCTCCCATGTCGCGTCTCGTTGCAGAGCCTTGGTAGGCCACTAAGCAAATATGCAACCTATGAGCCTAGCTGCCAGTATTGGAGGAGGCCTAAACATCTCGTAGATGAGACTGACTGGGTTATTTTGTTTCGATATTATATATAAAACACATAGTCATTGTAGCCTACCATTCAGGGAATAGGCATTTAAAAGGGAGACAGATTATGGAGTGATGACTCAGAACTGACATCGGGCAATGGCAGTGCGAGATGTTCAGAACGTAAGAGCAGCAGAAAAAAGAAGGTAAGAAAAATAGTCGGAAAACTTAGATGTAGGCAAGCAAGCAAGTTTGGCGGTTGTTACTAAAAATGTGAACATGCACGTTGCACTGCTGTGCGGTGGGTTACAGTGCGTAAAGTAGCCTAATGTGAATTACTTGTTATGTTATTAAGGATTTCTTTCTTTTTGCAAAAAACAAAGTAGCCTACAATAGGCATTAATTAGTAGGCTAAATAGCAGCATGTTGAAATGATGTGCCAAATTGCGTTTTTTTATTACAATGATAAAATTGTAGGCTACAGGCCGATGTGCGTTTTATTTGGAGACTTTTGCGAGACAGAGACTGAGTTTGCTGCTGATATTCTGGGGATAGGCTACAACATAGCCAATGTAGGACTTTAGCCTTTTAATATATTTGCTGCATTGGATCAGTCTTTCTAGAACAGGCAAGAGCTTTCTAGCCTCATGTCAGCAGCACCGCATCACCCATACATTAAAACAACCAGCGGATTGCGGGCGGGTGCGGTTTTGAAAATTGGTCAAAAAACGTTGGTGCGGATGGATGGTGGATGGATGATAAGTTTTGCTATGCGGTTACGGTTGAAATAATAGCCCATCCGCGCATCTCTACCGTAGAGAGAGGCACATAGCAGTATTTAAACACCTCCACGTTTTACCTACTTAAATACAGTTGCACGAGTAGTTGATGAAAAATGTTAGGGCACACAACATGAAACGTGACGATTTTCCAAGTAGTGTTGCACGGTGTATCGATACTAAAAAGGTATCACGATGCCTTCACGCAAAAAATGATACGATTTCCGACGTTTTTAGAATCGATACTTTATTAAAATAATAACGTTCTGTGTCTGTGTGAACTGCTGCTCTCTGCTCCTTGCACGCATATAGGCAAGTGGGCGTGTCAGGCAGGCAGCTCTGAGTGAGTGAGTGCGCAGTAACGTCAACATAGTTCTTGCCGAGAGTCCTCGGCCAGTCGGCCTTGTGGATAAAACAAAAGGCAGATAAAATCTGGACTGGAATTATTTCGGATACATCGCGAATAGTGAAGGCAATTGCCATCAGGTACACAGAGGCCCGTTTGTAAAATATGTTTCAAAGTCATTTAAAAGCAGTAGGCTACGCATGAAACTTGGCTAAACACCTCGCAGACATCCCAACATTTTTAAAGAGTTCAAAGAACGACAGGTTAACGAATATGCTATAGAAAACACAACTACATGGTTAGTGCCAAGTTCTTCTCTTCTGTTTAAAGCCTGTGGTGCAGGTTAAACAACACTTTCAATTAATGGGTACATTAAGCACTCAAGATATGTATATAAAGTTAGATATGTCTCCAAAATGAAGTCCAGTTTTTTTTTTATTTTTTGTTAGTAACGGTTATTTTTTACGCAATTCGGCGATGACGTCATATGAGGTAGACGTGGTGGAAGCTATCTTTTACAGTCTATGGGTGGAAGCAGAGATAAGAAGGAATCCGACCTGCAGTCATATCCCTGTCCCACCCCATCTCTCTCTCCCACTTACTTACTGTCTCACTATTCACTGTCCTATACAAATAAAGGCAAAAAGCCCCAAAAATATACTATACTATAAATATAAAAAAGATCGATCTTTGGTGGAAGTAGCCTCAGCCTTATAGCAGCTACTAGAACTAGCACTGGCGTCTAACTGGGATGAGGAAGAGGTGGCAAGACCCACAGTTAACATTTATAATGGCCCACAGCCATATAATTTTGAACCGGTTAGACGTGAGAGGGCGAATGGGGAAATACCGAGAGCTGATGGCCATCAAAGAGAAATACATGCATGGTCAGAGGAGAATCACTGGAGAGTTGGTGAAGTGTCCTGGTGAGTTGCTAGCGCAGCAACGAGCGCTGGAGCTAGCAGTGGGTAGGCCTATAATAACAACTTTTTTTTTTACTGTCGAGTGAAAGTCGTTTTCGTTATATCTAGTGACAGTGATTATGTCGTTGGCTCAGATAGTACCCTAAACTTAGTCAGAAGATCTAGAAATAGAAGGCATATTATGCTAGCTATGTAGCTTGACCCACTTGTGAACCCCTAGTGTTTATTTCTAAGCTTTCAAGCTAGCAGCTACCTCTTTCTCCGGTGAAAATGTGGTTTGCAAACGTAGCCGACGCCGAGTAGGCTGGTTGTGTCTTCAGTGTGATTATAGTGCTAGTTTTCCCCGTGATTGACATTGTCATTGACACCGTCAGGGTACCGCTTACCGGGAGAGAGTTATAAGCGTGTCTGTTTCGCTGTGTTTGGCAAATTGGCAGGTGTCTGTGTGGGCGGTGTCGTCCCATGGAAACTGTGGTGGAGAGCTTGTGTTGTAGGGAGGTGAGCGCGTTTTGGTCGCTGAGGAGCTCACCCCGCGGCCAGCAAATAACGTGCCTAACACAGCGTCCTGGATTTGAGGCATGCTGCCTGAATCCGTTTGTGCTACTCATAGCATACTCACACTCCAGGCAAGATCATGGTCCCCTTCAAGCCAGCACGCACGAGTATGTTCATGGTTTATGTTTACTTTACCAATCTTTTTACACTGAGTTCTTTGAACAAACAGTTATAGGGGAGAGGAGATGTGTTGCAATAAACATGCATAAGACACAGGCTTAAAATGACATCTCAACCTACTTACAGAGTTTTAAACTGAACAATCTTTCCTACTTATCCCTATGCAATACCGGTACACTGTGTACAGGCAGGCTATACGCTGGGCTTATGGGGTTTTAGGCAGGAGTATAAGGAAGCCTCTACCCGCTTGTGTGGTTTCACCATCAGACAACAATTCCAAAGTGGTGACCAGACCTATCAGGGCTTTCAATGGCCTCGTTTAGATGAAAATGAATAAAAATAATTGTTATGCTTATTCTGTTGTGATCGCTCCATTGCCCTTAAAATGTTATAAAGTACACAGAACACATGAATTTTGATTAAAAAAAAACAGTTTATTGGCATTGCTTGTAATGGTTACTGAACATTTAAACATTTACTGAACAAGGACAAAGACACAGGTTGGAAGTAAACAAATCTCTATAAAAAAAATGGTTAGGCACAAAACATACAAGGATACAAGGATACAAGGAAGTTTATTGTCACATGCATATAGTTACTGGAAGTAAGAAATGCAGTGAAATTATGTCTGGTGTCAGCCTATTTGTGCATTAATGGGGGGGGGCAAGGGCTGCATAAGAAAGGTGGGGGAGGATTGGGATTGGGGGGGGGGGGCACCAAGGAGCACCCATAAGCAACAGGGGCAAGGGAAAACTCCCTTACCAAGAAAGAAACCTTGGGCAGATCCACGGCTCAAGGGGCTAACCCAACTGCCAGGGGTCTTGGTGTGTGTGTTGGGGGGATGACAGGGGAGATGGGATAGTGTACTGTGTATGTGGGGAGAGGGCAGTGTGCAATATGTGTGTTGGAGAAGCTTCCTCATGAGACAATGTGCTGTGTATGGGGGGGGGGGGGGGCAGTGTGCTGTAAGTATGTTGGGGATGTGTGTTGGAGAAGCTTCCTGATGAAATAATGTGCTGTGTATGTAGAGGAGAGGGGGGAGCAGTGTACTGCAAGTATGGTGAAGGGACTTACTATTGCAAGCAGAGTACTGTATGTATGATGTATGTGAGTGATGACAGTGAAGATGTGTGTGTGGGCGGGAGGGGAGTGGAGCAGTGACTGTGTGTGTGTGTGGGTAGGTGGGGGCAGTGTGCTGTAAGTATGTAGAGGATGTGTGTTGGAGAAGATCGATCCTGAAGACAATGTGCTGTGTATGTAGGGAGGGGGGGGTTGGCAGTGTGCAGCAAGTATGTAGAGGAGGCTTACTGTAGCAAGCAGTGTGCTGTATGTATGTGAGGTGATGACAGTGATGATGTAAGTGTGTGTGTTTTTTGTGTGTGTGTTGGGGATGGGGGTGGGGTGGGGGGGTACACATACAAGGAACACTGATGAAGGGCTAGACGCGAAACGTTTGCACCTTGTTTCTTTGGCCTGCAATAGTGTGGTCTTACCTGAGGGTCAGCTGATGGTTCTCTTTGTCACACACAAACCCATGATATTTCATGCATGCATACATGCAGTGATACATATGCAAAAGCACATCAAGCAGACACACAGTGAGCCCAGACAACACCGCACACAGAGGTTGACAAGGCACAGGTAAAATGATTGGTAAATTATTTTGAATTACATACAAGAAATGTCATGCAAATAACAACAAAAAAGAAAATCCAAGCACACAGACAGAGGAGCAGACATGCAGCACCCCTTGAATGGGGTACAGCGACAATTATTACCACTTACATAACCAATACAGTATAACACTCAAATATGATGACATCACAAACCAACAGACTAAAGCCAGCCTGGTACACCTGTGTCCCAGCATCAGAAGTGGAGGTGGGCAAGGGCTGATCCCCAGTATCACACTGTCCATGGTCTCCTGCTGTGAGGCATCTGTCAACATCTTGTGAAAACAAATATAAAAAAGGTCAGCGAAGAGGGTACACAAGAGAAAAAAGATTACAGTACAGTGGACCCTGATATGCGCTACTCGATGTATTAAAAAATACATGAAAGACATTCAGAACATATTTGATGATGTTGAAGGTTACTGTTAAATGTTTACATCAATACTAGTGGTAATAAATGTCTAGAGTGCATGTGGTGCATAAACTCTATGAGGTAGTGCATTTACTGTATTGGTAGGTAGCTAAACTCTGAAGTGAGAAGTGGATAAACTCTGTTTCTGAAATGTCAGAGGTGGGTAAACTGTGTTTACTTGCGTTAGCCTCCACTACAGCCCTGGTGACACGGTCATGGCCAAATATATGTGAAAGAGAACTGTAGCAGTCTAACACAAAACGCAAACACACTGTTTAGTTGTGAAGGCTGCTTGATGATCACCACCACTGATCCCAACGCTAGCCATGATGCTTTCATGACGATATGGACATTTACTTCAGCGCAATTTTGTGATATTTTGTCATATTCGTGAATCACTAAATATCCTCTAATGTCAGACTGATCATGATTGTAGTGGAGGCTGTGTCAAAGGGAACACGGTATGCAAAATACACACAGAGCTAGCTAACGCGCAGCTTGTAAACATTAGCATGATGCTTACCGTGGCAATATCTCGCTTGCGGCAGACGGTGTCTCTGGACCTCGGGACAGGGCAGGCAGAGAGGTTTGCATGCACAGACGGCAAAGCGGTAGGAATTAACTTCGCCATCCTCTCACTCTTTAAACCAAGTGAGACCATCTTGGCATCCCCTGAGTGGTAATCCTCCTCCTTGATATGCGCGCTACATATTCTCGAGAAGGCGGTGACGGAGCTAGCTGAAAAATCTGCCCACCTAACCTTGACAAATTGCACCTAGCTTCGGAAGATCCCTTTGTCCTTGGGGAAGCAATGGACCCTAAGTCCAGTTTTGCTGGAGTTCTTGCACCCGGCACAAACACAGTAGTAAACCATTTTATCTATTTATTTATCTACTCTCTCCCTCTCTCCATCAGCTATCTATGTTATGTTATGCGATGCTATCTCTCTCTCTCTCACTATCTATCTATCTATCTATCTATCTATCTATCTCTATATATCTATCTATCTAGGCTATCTCTATCTTTATATTTACTTATATATCTGACACTGTTACTCTCTCACTAGCTGCTACTCTCACTAATCGTCGTCTCTCTCAATGGTATCAGAGCCCGTCTACGGAGAGCCTTGCCACTCCGTAAAGTCCCATTGTACCGAATTTTGGTTGCAGTTCCACCAGAGTTCCACTGGGGGCGATCGCCATGAGTGCAGAATGAATGGGAGTCAATGGAGCTAGACGGCTAAATTTGCCTCTTTCACCTGATTGTCGTTGACAAATCTCAGATTTGATTGTAGTTTGTATAACTTCAACATGGGTTATAGGTCAAAAGTTGAATGAACGAGTACTTATGTCCTTTTGATTTCTTACAGGTTGGGTCGTTGTTGCCCATAACACGCTAGCATTGTGCTAATGAATGACGTCATTGACACGTTTGAAAGGCTTTTTAGAACAATTAAGTGACGTTAAAAAATATAATACTCAACCAAGTGTATTTTCTTTGCCTCCCCTTTCGAAAACAATATTCAAATTACTTGGAAAAAAATTATATCCCGAGAAAAGTGGATTTTGAGGGGTACAGCTCCATAGACCTCCATGCATTCTGCACTCGTGGACGAGCGCCCTCATGTGGAACCACAGAAGGAACTGCAACCAGTTCAGAACAGTTTAGAAACCGGAAGTTTTCCGAGAGTGGCAGTTCTCCCCTTATTAGACATTCTCTGATGGTATCAAGGCGGCCTTTCCTATGTCGTCCCAAAACGAGTACCTCATGTGACGTCATGGAATGCATTGTGGGAGAAATAAGAATCTTCGCAAACCTGTTGCTAACCGTTAAATATCACCTACTTTTCCTTATTATATTTCTTTTTTGTGATACTTTACAACATCAAATACAATTTATAATTTTTTAAATGTTTATTACCAACTAGAAAATTGCCAGAAAAGACAAAAAAAAAAAAACCTGCACCACAGGCTTTAAGTCTAGCCTAAGTGAAACGAGTATGGTTCTCTGGGATAAAGCGAACCTTCCTTCATCACTGAATTTTGACGAGACATAACGAGCTGTAGGCTAATCATTTTGACGAGACATAACGAGCTGTAATCATAGGGTGCTAACGTGATCACGCCAGAATAACATTACCAACACTACCAAACAATCTATTTCATGTTCGGTCAGTACTACTGGTAATATTTGTCATGGCATGTAGACTGCAATTTGTTCAATAATTATTGCTCAGATGTAGGATAGGCTACCCGAAATGCGCTAATTAAACGTTGTACTTGCACACTGGGCGCAAAGAAAACTATCCTCACATTTTCCCTTTGCAACTGTCAAAGAAATCCCATGAACACGGGAAGGCCTAGGGTAGCCTATACTGTACATCAGATGGCCTAAAGATTAGGCCCCTCTGCATAGCATTCAGTGATTTGCATGCAGTAATTTCAACTCTGACCTTGATCTAGCCTAGTTTGGCTATTTAAAGCTACTTTATTGCCAAAACACAACACAATGTAAATGAACTATAACAAACAATAAAGGATTTAATCACACAGGTCTACTATTTTACTGACTATAAAAAATAATAATTATGTAGTAAGTTTAGAAGTTTAGAACCCAGAATTGACCTGCACACTACAAAAGTGCACCGAATTCAACACAAATGACTCAATACACTTGGAGGAGGTATGAGTCCTTTCTTTTCCAGATATCTTAGGATTTCGCCTTCGTATCGTTTCAGTATCGAGCATCGTGATATTTATGGCAGGTATCGTATCGAAGTCATAATTTCGGTATCGTGACAACACTATTTCCAAGCGAATAAACATGAGAACTACAATGTGTGGCGCAATAGCACTTGGGAGTACTTCGACCTAGCGTGGTAATATTATTAACACCTAATTGTAGATCCTATCCACCACAGAGTTTAGAATCCATGCTGGATCGACCCTCAGCCTCTCCCTCCCCTCTGAGCGAGAGAGGCACACACACTAGAGATGCGCTGATGGGCTATTATTTCAACCATAACTGCATAGCAAAACGTATCATCCATCAGCCATCCATCAGCACCAAAGTTTGTTGACCAATTTTCAAAACTGCACCCTCCCACCATCCGCTGGTTGTTTTAATGTAGGCTATATGGGTGATGCAGCGCTGCTGACGTGAGGCTAGAAAGCCCTTGCCTGTTCTAGAAAGACTGATCTAATGCAGCAAATATATTAAAAGGCAAAAGTCGTACATTGGCTAGGCCTATCCCCAGAATATCAGCAGCAAACTCAGTCTCTGTCGCGCAAAACAGTCTCCAAATAAAACGCACATCGGCCTGTTGCCTATTCTGCCAGCTTGTGACAATATATCGTCCAAAATGCTTGATTGCATTGCATTCTCCACATTTTTAGCTACATTTTCATGTACCACATCAGCATTTTTGTTCAGTGAATCTTTTGTAAATTGCTTTACAATTACCGTCGGGCCCTTGTCAGCAGACTTCAGCTTGCCTCTTGCCATATTCACTCCTTGTCTTCCGATGTCATTTCTGAGTCATCTACAGATGTTCACCTCCCTAAATAGAACCAACTTCAACCTGTGTTATATCCTAGATGAGACTGCGTGGGTTATTTTGTTTAGATATTAGCCTATATATAAAACTCACTAATATCCACAGCGGAAAAAGAAGGTAAGAAAAATAGTCGGAAAACTTAGATGTGTAAGGCAAGCAGGCAAGTTTGGCGGTTGTTACTAAAAATGTGAACATGCACGTTGCATTGTTGTGCGGTGGACTTTCAGAATGAATGGAGTCGGAGTTTCTTTAATATCGAGGCGTCATATTTGTCCGATGGCCTGCTATAAAATGAATTGCGATGTCTGTCTGAAAAAGACGCGCTCGTGCAGTCAAAATGAATGGGAGTCTTCAGAACAGGCTTGTCAGTCAACCTGACATAACAGCGTGTAAAGTAGCCTATAATGTGAATGACTTGTTATTTTATCAAGGATTTCTTTCTTTTAGCAAAAAATAAAGTACAATAGGCATTAATTAGTAGATGACTCAGAAATGACATCGGAAGACAAGGAGTGAATATGGCAAGAGGCAAGCTGAAGTCTGCTGACAAGGGCCCGACGGTAATTGTAAAGCAATTTACAAAAGATTCACTGAACAAAAATGCTGATGTGGTACATGAAAATGTAGCTAAAAATGTGGAGAATGCAATGCAATCAAGCATTTTGGACGATATATTGTCACAAGCTGGCAGAATAGGCAACAGGCCGATGTGCGTTTTATTTGGAGACTGTTTTGCGCGACAGAGACTGAGTTTGCTGCTGATATTCTGGGGATAGGCCTAGCCAATGTACGACTTTTGCCTTTTAATATATTTGCTGCATTAGATCAGTCTTTCTAGAACAGGCAAGGGCTTTCTAGCCTCACGTCAGCAGCGCTGCATCACCCATATAGCCTACATTAAAACAACCAGCGGATAGTGGGCAGGTGCAGTTTTGATAATTGGTCAACAAACTTTGGTGCTGATGGATGGCTGATGGATGATACGTTTTGCTATGCAGTTATGGTTGAAATAATAGCCCATCAGCGCATCTCTAGTGTGTGTGCCTCTCTCGCTCAGAGGGGAGGGAGAGGCTGAGGGTCGATCCAGCATGGATTCTAAACTCTGTGGTGGATAGGATCTACAATTAGGTGTTAATAATATTACCACGCTAGGTCGAAGTACTCCCAAGTGCTATTGCGCCACACATTGTAGTTCTCATGTTTATTCGCTTGGAAAATCGTCACGTTTCATGTTGTGTGCCCTAACATTTTTCATCAACTACTCGTGCAACTGTATTTAAGTAGGTAAAACGTGGAGGTGTTTGAATACTGCTATGTGCCTCTCTCTACGGCCACGGCAGAGCCCGCTAGCATAGCAACATGCTAACACATTCGCGCCGCGCGACAGAGCGTTTGAGTGCACCTACCGACGCGGGAGAGGTACGACTCAACTCGTGAAAGTTACGGTAAGAACATATATCACTACTGATTTTGGGTGGCGTGTTCCTTTAACGGAAAGTATCCAGACTGATCTGCGAGTGAAACCCTGAAGCTCGCGAGATCAGGATGGTCTCACGAGGCTAGGGAATCATGGCTATTTCTGTAAAACAGCGGGAGTAGGCGTGGTACACCAACTGAATGCAAATGTACGTATGCACCCACGTGTGAGTGCTTTCTTGTCTCGGAACGCAACGTCAATAAGAAAGCGCTTGCCACTGCAAATATGCACATATATGATATACCAATATTAATATTGTAGTTGAAAATACCTTCGAAAACTTGCCCCTCCACTTCCAATCAACTACAGTAGGCTATTCATCAAACGTCTATCAATAAAATAAGCAAACAATGAGTAGGCCTACCTAGGCCTATGTTAATAACTAGATGTACCGCAGAGCGGTACAAAATATGACCGCCGCCCAGTCCAGCACATTTTTTCCACAAAAAGAAATCACGCTGAAAGGCCTATATGATTCTAACTGTCTCACTAAATTGCATTATCCACACTCAATTCTCACTGGTATCTGCTAGACAACAAGTACCAAAACATGATTAGTTCATAGATTTCACATGTAAAATTCATTTTATACAACCCCACCTCCATCTTGCCTGTTCATAATTATGAGAAATTCTTGATTGTTTGTGTTATGTTTATGTTATGTGTGTGGGTGTGTGGGTGTGTGTGTGTGAGTGTGTGTGTGTGTGTGTGTGTGTGTGTGTGCGTGCTTGTGTGTGTGCCTGCGTATGTGCCTGTGCATGGAAGCGTACATATGTCTACTGTGTGAGTATGTGTCATACGCAGTGCCGGCCCAAGCCTTTTGGGGGCCCTAAGCAGAATTTGATTTGGGGGCCCCCTCCCACAACGCAGTCACCTGTGCTTGGTGATAATTGACAACTTCACACTATAATGTCATATTATAAATTAATACAGTGAGGTTATGTATTAATACAGCGACTGATTATGAACTACTGTCCCCCTGGACACAGATGCATAAGGACCCTCTCCCCCTACCCTCTTTGTGCAAATGTGGGTACAAACGGGTGTGTGTGTGTGTGTGTGTGTGTGTGGGGGGGGGGGGGGGGGGGGGGGGGTTAGATGTGATTTCCTGTATTCTGGTGTATTTTTGGGATGGTCAGCTGGAGAAGGGCAGTACCTAAATTTGTTCAGATTCATAGCCTTTTGCTTTTTGACTTATTGGTAGTGAATTCACACAACTACTTGGGGTTCAGGGTCCCTTGACCTCTTGGGCTCGGTAGGCTCATTCAGTAATCCATCCTTGCTCACATGCCAAAAATGTTTTGGGGCTCCAATCTAGACTTCTGGCCCCATGTGCTTGGTAAACCAATGTATTAATATAGTTGTTATTTACACCAACCCTGTCACCTTTTAATCTTAGAGGGTACTAAAATCACAGATTTATTTGAAACATTCATATTCAAAGTGAAGCACTAAGGGTGGTTTACTGAAGTTGAATTGACAAATAACAAAATACAACAGCATTTGTATTTGTTGTAAACAAGTACATCAGTTTAATGACTTGTTTTTCAACAGATTTGCTGAACAAATCCGCAAATGTGCATTAAATGAGCAATTTTCAACTACAAAATAAAAACAAAATAGACAAACATTAATAATCAAAAATAAAATGTCCCAAAAAATAGATAATTATTCCTACTTCGTTCCTGGTTTTTAGGCATCTGCAACTCTGCAGTGGACGAATCTGCAATGATTAAATAAATACATAAATAAATAAAAAAAAAACGATGTTAAATGTGTATCATATTAACAGGCTATGTAACCATTTGCCATCAAGAAAACCTCACCTTCTGGTAGGTAGAGTTAGGTAGAGGTAGAGATGTGCTCCAAAGGACTTCAACAGTGTCTCTGAAAAAAAAAAATATTGCATAAGTGCATAGTTGATCGAGCAGAATGAGTTTATTTTGCTATCATTACTTACACTCAAATAACAAGCAATTCCACATGTAACAATTCATATTCTATTGGCAAATGAGGCATACTCAAAAGAGTATACTTAATTGCAGTATGGTGAACGCTTAACATGGTGATCTACTGCAGCCTAAATATTAGGGTAGCACCGCTACATCACTTGCCACTATCTTAATCAAATGTAAATTTATTTTCATCACAGAAGTCTCCCCACCCAACATGGTATATTTTCTCAAACACTACCATCTCTCTCCAAAGATCTTAGAGCAGAGCGGACGTACTGTTCCATCTTTGCCTATGAAGCTGGAACGTTACCGATGCCCAGAGTCGCGCTAGTCAGTGGGTTGGGTTGGGACTGGGAGCCTGGGCTTAGTCTGTTGTTGCTATCAGACTTACCACTATGTCACATATTATAGAGCAGTAATAAACTATCAACACTTTCAGGTGCGAAATCAGAAACAATCCCTCTGTGGTAAATTTGCCTTCAGCTACGTTTTCATGTAGCTACTGTAGTGCTAATGTCCACTTCAGTCAGCTAGCTAACTTTAATTTACGACATAATAAGCCCACCTAGAGCTAGGGTACATGCTTGATTGAACATCCAAAACAATCCCAATATCCTTGACATCTGAAATACATCTAGATAAATATATATTAATGGGAGACATTTCTCTGTTGATGGCGGAGATTTAGCTCTGGTGATGGCTTAAATATTAGATCATGACAGCTAGCTAGCTACCTCAAGCACAAAACATACTGTAAATAATCATGCAAAACATACCTGTATCTTGCTCGTTTTTCTCCTCCTCTGTCATTTTCTTCGTTCTGTTTTCGGCACCAGAGGGATACGTCCTTTTTTGTGACTTGTCTGAACATTACCGTCTCTTCCGACTGTTGAACTTGATGCAGTGTCTGCACGAATTGTATATGCACCCGAGGTGTCTACTTTATGCGCGTGACTCAAAGGCTGGCAGACACAGTAGCAGTAGGCAGGCATATTAATCATGAAATCATAATTTTCTTGATTTGAATGATAATTGTTTCATTTATTCATTCATTGATGTCACTTGTTTACGTTATTTATTATGTAAAAAAAGAAAAAGAAACTCGATTGGGGGCCCCCTGGTGGCCAGGAGGCCCCAAGCAGCCGCTTAGTTCGCTTATGCCTCGGGCCGGCCCTGGTCATACGTATGATTACTGTGAATGTGTGTGTGTGTGTGTGTGTATCTGTTTGTGCACATGTGTGCACATGAACTGGGTTAACATGACCCCTGGAGGCAAATATACGGAAAAAATGGTCATCCTAGGTCCTACAGTTCTCAAGATATTCACAGAGAACTGTGTCTGGCCTACCCTCTTTTCGGGGGGTTCAGTCCAGCGGGGGGGCTACAGATCAAAACGAAAAATGACAGTTCCATGCTATCCATGTGGGGGTACATGCCCACCAAGTTTTGTGTACCCCGGTCTTTCAGTGTCCCGGGAATCCTTGTTGGTGTACGTCACTAAATGTACACATAAATTGTTTTATTGTAAGGCCCCCCATGAACGAAAGTACACAAAACTTGGCATGCATTCGGAGGGTGTCATAATGATCCTACACTTTCAATTTCGTGCAGTTTTGACCATGTCAGCCAAAGATATTGTGATGAAAACACCTAATTATTTGCTTTTTAATTTTTAACTAGGTGGCGCTATACATGAAATAAGTGGTAATGGGATGGGTTGACATGGCCCCTTGAGATCAACATACAAAAAAAAGGTGGACCTCCTAGGCCCTACGGTTCTCGAAATATTCACAGAAAACTGTCTCCGGCCACCTACAGGCCAGTTGGTGTATAGTAACATAAATTAATTTATTGTGTGGCCCCCCATGAACGGAATTCCACGAAACTTGGCGTGCATTCAGAGGGTGTCATAATGATCCTACACTTCCAATTTCATGCAGTTTTGACTATGTTAGGTCACAGATACCTGCGATTACAACACCTCATTTTTACTTTTTTGTGTTTAACTAGGTGGCGCTATACATGAAATGAGTGGTTATGGAATGGGTTGACATGGCCCCTTGAGATCAACATACAAAAAAAAAATGGTCCTCCTAAACCTTACGGTTCTCGAGATATTCACAGAAAACTGTGTCTGCCCTACCCTCCTTTCGGGGGGTGCAGTCCAGCGGGGGGGCTACAGATCAAAACGAAAAACGATGGTTCCATGCTATCCATATGGGGTTACATGCCCACCAAGTTTCGTCTACCCCGGTCTTTCAGTGTCCCGGGAATCATTGACGGAAATTTGAACATGCGAAAAAAAAAAAAGAAAAAAAAATCTGACTAAACCTATATGACCGCCGCTTCGCTGCGCGGCGGTCATAATTATAAGGCTATCACAATTAAAATAATAACCATATGTTAGTAGGCAGACAATCTGTTTTGTTTTGCGAGCAAATACATTTAGCAAATAGTTTATAAATGGAATAAAGCTCCTTAAATTTAGCACGGAGGTCTGATGTGAATGACAACTAACTGAACCAATAAGACCACATAATTACCATTAGAATTAACTTAGCTTGGCTGTTAGCCTGGTCGGGACCAGTGGGGTATACTACGAAGCACGTTAGGCTTTCAGCTCAGATCTGTGCGCGTTCTCGGTGTTGGGATGACTTTGGCCAATCGTGTAACGTGGAGACGCACAAGACCGCCTCTATTTAAAAACAATTACTTCCGCATTCATGATCGATAGCTTAATCTACACTGCGGTGATTTTTTTTTGTCTAACCTATAACATCAAATAAATCAATTGTCATCAGTTGTTGTATGGTATGCACGTCCATAGTGGGATATTTGCACGCACCGCCCTATTAAAGCGCATTCGAGATCCAAAATGTTAGTAGAGGCGGAGCTCCACCTGTAAGATATATGACAGAATCCTACACGTGAGATAACTTCGTTTTTAAGACAATTGATTGGTCAGTGTCCGGTAGATTACACGATTTGAGCTATAACTTAGCACATAACCTCCTCCCGACCAGGTTTGGTTGACAGCATAAGATACCATGGTGATATAGCGACACTAAAACAGATCCACTTTCGTGTCACAGCATAGCCTGGCTTTAAGCGCAACATACCTCGCTAACCCACTAATCGAGGTTCGTAGTACACCCCACTGGCTAGGTGCAGAGAATAAATCCCCATGGTAACTTATGTGCCATCTCTTTTGTGAAACCAAGTCAAGGCTAAATTCATCCAGGATAACCTAAAAATCCCAGCTTAATCCCTTATCTAGGTTTTGTGAAATACCCCTCAGATCTGTGCGCGTTCTCGGTGTTGGGATGACGTTGGCCAATCGTGAAATGTGGAGACGCACAAGACCACCTCTATTTAAAAACAATTACTTCCGCATTCATGAGCGATAGCTTAATCTACACTGCGGTAATTTTTTGTGTCTAACCTATAACATCAAAAAAATCAATTGTCATCAGATGTTGTATGGTATGCACGTCCATTAGTGGGATATTTGCACGCACAGCACTATTAAAGCGCATTCGAGATCCAAAATGTTAGTAGAGGCGGAGCTCCACCTGTGGGGTATACTACGAATCTCGATTAGTGGGTTAGCGAGGTATGTTGCGCTCAAAGCCAGGCTATGCTGTGACACGAAAGTGGATCTGTTTTAGTGTCGCTAGTGTGCACCAATAAACAAATACAATTGCCAAAATCAATTCATAATGTTCATACACATCCACATGCTTCGTCAGTGTTATTGATGGTAGCATCAGTCAGCAGATTAACTCTCCCCACAGGGTCAGTCCTTTCCCACATCCACACAGTGGGTCTGTGGGTCTCTCTCCATCACCCCCAACCCAGCACCTGTTCCCTTGAGGTTTGACCATTGTGCCCCAGCAATGGGAGAATCCAGCATGTGGCAGCTCCACACTCCGCATTGTCCTCTGCAGCTCAGCCATTGGCTGCTGACTGTGAGAAACTCCAACCAGCCCAAGACCCACACATTCATATGGAGATCTGGGAGTATAAATAGAGGACATGAAGCCAGTTCTGATCAGATTCACTCTACACAGAGAGATCTACTGCAGCTACAGCAATGGCACCTACAATCACTTCCTCAGCAGGCTACTCAAAGGAACATTTGAGTCTGAACCACAAGGTAAATACAGGAACCTTACCTCTTGTAAACTTGATATTAACATTCTTTGTCAGCCTGTTACTTTAATAGTTAAAGAATAAATGTATTAATGACATCTTCTTTGTCTTTACAGTTAAGAAAGCCACTTGTGGAGAAGATGCGCAGAGATCGCATCAACAACTGTATCGAGCAGCTCAAGGATCTTCTGGGTCCACAGCTCCTCAACCAGCAGCCCGACTCCAAGCTGGAGAAAGCTGACATCCTGGAGATGACCGTTTGCCTCCTGAGACGACAGCTTCAGCATAACACTCTACCTTCATCTGATGATGTTCTTCAGGGATTATCCAGGTGTGCCCAAGAGGTTGTTCACCTCCTGTCTAAAGATGAGGCTCAGACACACTCCCATGGAACTGTGCTGAACCACTTCCAGACCCAGAAGCCGTCTTCTGATGAGGACATGGCAGATCAAGCCCTGCTTCAGATTAGTGTGCTGAATCAGCACACACTGAGCAAAGAGAAGAGTTAGGCCAAGAGCGCCCCCTGGAGGCCTTGGTAGAAAACTTCAAACCAAGATTCTTCAAGATGTTTGACCACATTGGTCTGCTAAGAGCCTCCAAGGACATTTATTATTTTAAAAGATGTTTGATTGTTAACCTGCTATTGCAGGTGTTATCTGATTCTTTTTTGTTTTAAGAAACTTGATTTTCTTTCCAGAAAGAAAGTATTTGCAAGCCATTGCACACTAAATGTCTTCAGTGAAGATTTTCTGTAAAATGGAAAACATTTTAAAAGTGTTTAAATGTTGAACATATTGATTTTAGAAGAATCTAAAATAATGCAAATCACCATGGTTGTACATGGCAATGGTTCTTGACATGTGTCAAACTATTTCATTGTATCATTGTAATACAATTATGCTTTAACTTTAAAACACACTTCAATGATGGAACAACCTTTTAAAATCTCAACTCTGAGAATATGTCACACTTTCTTAATATTTAAGAAAACAATGTGATCTCCCATGTGTGAGAGTGTGATCCTTTTCATCCTGTTCATTCTGTGAAATGAACTTACAACTGCCTTTGATATGGGGTTGCTGTTGTCTTTTATAAAGACTTGTTTTATAACCCAATCTATGTCTCAGTTGAGACCATACATTATTGATATAATATCTGTGAAACTTGTCTGAATCAGACAGAACTTATGTATGTGATGTTCTCCTTTTGCTAGAACCTAACAATAAAATATGCCCTCTCTCTTACATTATCTTGGTGGTGTCATTCCTGCAGACTGGTGCATTGTAGTTCAGATACAAGGGTCTTGGGTCTGTGGGAAAACAATAAGTGCACTTCAGCTCACAGCTATGATTTGTAACTGGATAGCATTTTAATGGGAAGAAGCCTGGCCTCATTTCAGGCTTACTGGCAAACTTGATTAAATCACAGCAGATTCAAAAATGTGGAAATTTTTTGGAAAAGCTTGGAAAAATGTCCAAGATGTTTTTAAACAACAATCCAGCTGTTTGACCGCTCTTAAATGATACACCACAGTGACCACATGTAACTGCATGGCAGCAGGGGGATGAAGCTCCTTGACTAATGTGGAGGGTAATGAGACACACTTCTATTGTTCCCCCATTGAAGAGCAGAGAATGGAGAGAGTGTGGGAAAGCGTGGTGGACTCTCTCACAGACCTCCTGTGGGTCAATGGGCTCCGCACCCATACTTAAGACAGCTGAGCTGTCTCTAACGCTATCATATATCAATACAACAATCTCTCACAAGTTCAAATAATAATAATAAAAAAGCATAACAATGATTAAAAACATTTATCTATTCAGCCAATGTGGCTGCAAATGTGAAAACAAACCTCTTCATTTTTTGCTCGTCCTCATTTCCCTTCTCTGCAACTCAACACATGAATTCATGAATCTGATTGATTTAATTTCCAGCAGCCCTTTCATGATCAATTAGAAAAGAATTCCCCCCAAAATAGTTCAATAACGTTTCCTCTGGTGTGTAGTCAAATTTAATACAATTTTAAGCGCCATTTAAAACAAAGAAGTTACACTTTGTAACACTTTGTCTGTTTATATACATATTTGTATGAATTATCTACATATTTTTGCTTTACTAACATTATATAAATTGCATTCGAAGTTCAGAAGATCTTCTCAGAGTCTGCTGCTGAGTGGAATTAGCATAAGAAGGCACACTTCTATTGTGAAGGAGAAACTCCACTGGTGGGGAGTGTGGGAAAGTCTCAGTTCCTGGTCATTAGCATCCACAGTACCACTGGAGATTCCACACACCCACACACACAAGGGAATAGACACACATTCCAGTTATCATTTAGCATATCAACATTATAAAAGTATATTAGAAAATATTTTAATTACACACTTTTTCTCAACTATTTCACATTCACTGATGCATTGCATTATATTATGCTTTTGATTTTGAGTGTGAGCATGATACATTGTTGCAAAAAGGAGACGGATGTCCTTGTCATTTCACTTGGCATTCCTTGAGGCAACGCTTTAGAACTGCAGACAATTAAAATCCTGACTAGACTAGAGCTAGACTGCTTCAGAAACTGCTATATGCTTCCTTTCTGCTTAAATCTGGTTTGAAAAAAGATTTGAATGGTAAAGTTGAACATAGCAAACTAACAATACTTTTTCAGTATATGTAGCCTAATATAACTAATGTCAGCCTAGTACTGTGGATGCTGCCCTTCAGATGTTTATGATAAAATGTGTGATAAAAATGTGCTTCTATCACAACATCAATATGGTAATCAAGCTTTTTATATATAAATATATATATATATATATATATATATATATATATATATATATATATATATATATATATATTAGTGATTAGAGTACCTTTTATAATTCACAGTGATAATGTGTGCTCAGATGGACATTCCACCGTTAAGACACAAGATCTCTAAAGTAGCCCTCCTCTGACAAAAAGAACCTGACATTTCCAGACATATTTTGTTTTTGTTCAGAAACACAGAACAGACAATTCATATTAAGGAATATAAAAGACTAAATGTCTATCTGTTAAGGTTTGGGGTAAGGTGTTAGTTTGTTTGTAAATTAATGGTACTTTCCAATTGGTTAAAAGTAGGCTAGCATGTTAAAATATCAGGAAATGTCTTGTTAAAGTGCTTTTAAAATTTCTAAGCAATATTTATGGGGGAAAAAGAATGCTTTAAAGAGAAATCAAGAGAATCCTTAGACTCTGCTGCAGTGACCCCAACATCAGGCAGCAGATTAACTCTCCTCACAGGGTCAGTCCTTTCCCACATCCACACAGTGGGTCTGTGGGTCTCTCTCCATCACCCCCAACCCAGCACCTGTTCCCCTGAGGTTTGACCATTGTGCCCCAGCAATGGGAGAATCCAGCATGTGGCAGCTCCATACTCCTCATTGTCCTCTGCAGCTCAGCCATTGGCTGCTGACTGTGAGAAACTCCAACCAGCCCAAGACCCACACATTCATATGGAGATCTAGGAGTATAAATAGAGGACATGAAGCCAGTGCTGATCAGATTCATTCCAAATTGAGAGATCTGCAGACAAGATAAGCCATGATGCCAAAAACCAATTCCAAGACCACTGTCCCAAAGGAGCACCTTTTGCCTCACAAGGTAATTTAAATTTACAAATGAACACTTGATTGCATTGCTCTTTGTTATGACAAGATATAGTTTTGTAATGTGACGAACAAATTAATTTACTGTGTCATTTTTTCTGTCACAGCTGAATGATCAAGCGATTGAAGATGCACGAATAGATCTACAACAGCTCAACCCCGTAACCCTGAGGCTCAGAGTTCTTGAGCAGACCTGGAGATGAAGGATTGGTCTGTAATTCACCAAAAGCTCCTTGACTCTGTGAGGGCCTGTTTCTCTTGGATTCTCCACCCGAGAGCATCTTCCTTTCCTGGTGAAGACGGAACACAGTCCAGTGGAAGAGTGCTTCCTAAATGGCTCCCATTTCTGCAAGCAACTTGTGATGTCTACAGGCAAGAGAGCACCCGGTGCCAACAGACAGCTTTAGTGCAGTCTGCCCAAAAAAGGAGAAGAGTGCACCCAAAAGCGCCTCCTGGAGGCTCTCATCGAATCCTTCAGGCTGAGATCTGGCTAACTGGTGTATATTAATGCTCAGTGCTTTTGTTCATCAAAAGTTTCTTTATATTTTTTATAAAGTATACGTCTCAGATGATATTTTATCCAAAACATCTTCTGAAAAGTAAATATTCTATGAATATGTCACCATATGTAATGATATTTGTATGCAAATTTCTGTTTAAAAGGACGTTTTTTTGAACATTCATTTGTTTTCTGAGAAAAACTGGCTAAAACCATTGTCAATACTGTCTGTTTACAACAAATTACATTTGCACACCACATTGGTATAATGCACATACAAACTTCATGCAGTTATGAATATATCTCTTTCTTGGGATTTGTCCTTCTTGTTATATGCATGCCATCTTCTATGAAGATGCTGTGTATTTCATGTTGTGTTTTCACCTCTGTTTTCATGTTTAGGTTGCCACTTATATTAAGTGTCATCCTACACATGCTAAGTGTGCGTTTCCCACATGATGTGTGTAGCTCTTCAATCACAATGTGATTACTGGTTTGGTCATACTTGTATGTAAAACTATAATCTTTCCTCTGGTTAAAGAGGTGTTTCCTACCATACTCTGTTAAGAGTGATCAAGATGTTACATATTGCCTCAATATTTGCCAAGCCTCTCATATGATGCTCTTTTGGCATGGAATTTCTCACTGAGATATGCTATAAACCAAATAAACGTTTGTGTCAATCACAATTTCCTTTGTCAGAAGTCTATTAAATTGCCACTTGGGTGTCATAATTAAAAAGGCCAACAAAAAATCCTAATTTTCTCTCTCTCACACACACACACTTTGCTTTAAACTTAGATCTTCATGTTTTATCCTAATGTGAAATGTGGATTGTGTAAGACCTTGTAGTAAAGAACTACTGATTTATAGTAGTTCTATTGTGTAGGCTACCTATAGGCTACTCCTATAGTGTGTCCCAAAATACTGTAAGATTCCTGTAATAACAGTTCTTTAACACATTCGTGTAACATTATTTGTTATACATTTTTCAGGAAGTCCATACACAGCAAACAAATGATTAAATACAAGGAATGTTTAATAAGTGTCATCAATACAACATGATTTGAAAACAATCATTGTTGAATTTGATCTTGGGGGTACATCATGTCACACAACGCCTTTACGAAAGGCAATTACGCTTAATTGAGAGAATTCAGTCAATACCTCATTGCTCATCACACACATAGGCTAATGTAGACTAAATGTGAATTGCCGGAGAAAATCATTTTCATATGTAGTTTAACTCTTTAAACTAATGTCGGACCCCAAAGTCCAGTGGGATAGACCATTTTCGTGGTGCATTTTACCATGGTCTCCACAAAGATTTCCGCGCTCTTAATGTTGAATGTCGCTTTGATGGCTTGCAGAACTGGGCGCGGGGCTCCGTTGACAGACGCGTGTGCATGCTGGTCCGCTGATGAACATAAAAACGTTTAATCTGCTCCCTCTCCGCAGGTTGCAGTGGTGCGTGCAAAGACAGGTGACGGAGTGTTTCTTGCAGACAGTGCGAAAAACCACTTTGATAGCTTTCATTTGATTTTGAAGATGCTTGTTCCCTCAGGAATTGCACAGCCATCTCCAAAATGTCAGCTTTCTCGAGTCTGGCGCTGGGCTGCTCTGGACACTGGTTTGTTTGGTTTGTTTGAAGTAATGTCCTCAGCTCCTCGATGCTGTTGTTGATTCGGTCTCGTCGTATTTTCTCCACAATTATTTTGCGACACTGAAATAAAGGAAATAAGTAGCCTGTCGTTAATATTTGAATACAACCTTAGCTTTTGAATACAGCCAGAGTATAATGCAAAAACTTCAACAGACAATTTAAATATTCAAGGATATTTAGGTTACCTTAATGCTATGTCTTGCGCATGAAGAGGGAATTATCTCGACTGGAAAGTCTCTGTTGCACTCATATGATGCCATGGTCGAAGCGCTTTCTTGCTGTTGCTTGTGTCTGTGATGTCTGAGCGAGGCATTTATACTTCTGAACAACACTCTGATTCGCAACACCTTGGATGTTCCCACAGTCTCAACCAACCACTGAATTGCAGCCAATGGTGGCAATATATGTTTTATGATTTTCTCCGGCTCTCCTAAAACGCGTGGGACTGCTTCCTCTGTCAGCGTGAGAAAACAATGACACGAGCCACTGGGAAGCACACCTAACACCTGCTGGGACAGACAGCGCGGGCTGCCACCCGTTATGGCGGGATGATAAAGTTTCTCAGCCACGCTTCAGACCTTTGATCTCAATGCTGTAAAAGCGCTAGATGTGAGACAGTCATGGGAAACCTCGCCACACGCTTTCAACAAATAAAAAGGATACAAGGCAGAGGTGTTTTGCCAGACGTCACCATCTACAATTCCCATGTGGTGGGGCTATTTTATCTCAGCGTCTTTTGCGCATACACAGGCTACTTTAATCTGCATAAAAACCCATATACACATTACAGAACGTATTAAATGGTTATGCATGTAGGCTAGCCTCTGACAGAGTGTCTAATTCACCATGTGACAGTTAACATGACCTCAGTGGTCACTCTAGTGTTGTTAAGTCTTAGGATGAGACTATTGAGATATTCTGAAATAAACAGCAGTCATAAACGTGCTTTGTAAACAGAAGGCCTGTGCTGATAAGACAGGTCTCTCTCTCTCATCTATTCACCATCTGCAAGAAGCTTATCAGCAGCAGAGAGGTTCCCATAAAACGACTTCTGTGTCCACAACCCCCATAGCCTACATCTGTGTTTGTCTGCTTAATTACAGGTTATCCAGGGAAATGTCTTTCATGGAGACATCTCTAATTCTGCATCATGATTTTATAAAATAACAAGTGGCATCTTTTCACAGAAATGAAATGTGGAAATAGCATTCAATCGTGTGATCAACAAGAAATATGTTTCCCCACTAACACTATACTACATCAGTTTGTGGCTAAATAGTGAATGGGGGGTCTGTGTTTGTGTGTGTTGGGGGGCGTATTTGCAGTCACACAGATTTATTGAGGAATGTGTGTAATTTTGATTTGAGTTGTTGTGGCCGCCTCACCCACTGGCCTGGGAGTGTGGGAAATCTAATGTTGCCCAGGACTCATGCCTTTGTAATGCTAATGAGGTCCTATAAATAGGGCAGTGTGCCTCATGACAGACCAGTTGCCTTCTGACAACACACACGCTCACTCTCTCTGCTAGAATGGCACCTATCAGCTCTGGCTTGACCAACTCTAAACTCTCCAACAAGGAGAAACACAGAGTAAGTATTGTTTTATTTATGTGTTCTTGTGTAAGTTAGATTGGGTGCACGTTTTCCAGTGTTGGTTTGTTTGCATAGAAAACACTTTAAAAGGAGTTAAACATGTTTCATGTAGTGGAATTAGATTCTAATCAACTGTTCTTCTACCTCAATTTTAGATGAGAAAACCAGTTGTGGAGAAGATGCGCAGAGATCGCATCAACAGCAGCATTGAGCAGCTCAAGGCCATGCTGGAGAAGGAGTTCCACAAGCAGGACCCCAACACTAAGCTGGAGAAAGCTGACATCCTGGAGATGACAGTGGCCTTCATGAAGCAGCAGCTGCAGTCCCAAAGCTCGGCCCCCCAGCGGGCCCACAGCGACGGCTACTCCCAGTGCTGGCGGGAGACGTTGCATCTCCTGTCTGTCAACTCCAACGTGGACTCCGCACCCCTGCGTCTCAGCCACTGCCACAGCATCCTGAATGCTCCCAGGAGTTTCTCTCCAGCATCTCCAGTCATCTCTATCAAACGCAGCCAAACACCAGTGAAGCAAGGAGCAGTCACACAGAAGTCAGTCTGGAGGCCCTGGTAAAGAAACTGCTCGAGCTCATGTAAATCTGATCAAGACAACCCAACATACCTGTTATAATAGAAATGGACATGAATGGTGTGAAATGTCCAATAAGTCTGCACTTATAAAGAAGCATTTGTATGACATCTGTCAGTAAGGCATGTGTGTGACCTTTCAATTGCTGTACATCTTGAAGATGAAGATTGTGCTATTGCTCTTCTCTGACTCTAGCATGTGATTCCTGTGGAGTTACTGTAATTTGTCTGTATTTGAAAATATACTTTGAACAACTTGTTTAAAATGTGTTTACCTTCTGTGAAGGATTTATTATAGGTGCCTGTAGCATCTTTTAAGACTTCAGTCTTTAATTGACATTTGTAATGTACACTGGAATATGTTATTTGGAATTTACAATAAATGTATTTTTATAGTCTGAATTTCACATTGGAAATCTGTTCTCTATAATATACTCCAATAACAAGAGAAAATGTTAAGGAATCTGACTGGCCAAATCACAATACTTTTCAGCTCTGTATGGGCATTGAAGCATTACAATAGTTTACATTGCCCACCCTTTTATTGGTACAGGAAATACTGTACATAGAATTATAGAAAATAGTTGAAATAAAAAAGAAAATTGCAGAAAAGAAAAACACAATACTGCTCTTTATTGCAGTCACTTCAAATTATCTGCTAATTTAAAAAGTATGTTTTACTGGCTTACACCACAAAAAGGTTACCTGATAGCGAGCAGTCCCTGTGTGTGTGTGAGTGTATGTTTGTGTGTGGTGTGTGTGTGTGTGTGTGTGTGTGTGTGTGTGTGTGTGTGTGTGTGTTTGGTGTATGCGTATGTGTGTATGTTTGTGTGTGCGTGTGTAGGAGTGTGTGTGTGTGGGGGGTGGGTGCATGGACGTGTGTGTGTGTGTGTATGTGTTGGTGGGGTGGGGGCATGTGTATGTGCATCAGTGCATAACTAAGTGTGTGTGTGAGAGAGACAGAGAGAGAGAGAGAGAGAGATAGACCGTCAACATGCCGGACCCGTGTTTGTCCACCATTCCCACAGTGCAACAGGCACGGCAGTGTGCTGTCAGGTCCGGTTTCATCAAACAGCTGGTGAAGCCTGTGGGAGAGAGGCCTGTGTTGACTGTCACATGTGTGGAGCCGGCTTCTCCCAGGATTTCCCACACTCCAGACTCAAGCTTCCCTTTCATCACCAGCACAAAGGAAGTGTGCCGCACTAAATTATCCATTAGACACGCTAGTGTGAATTCTGACCCCTCTCTTCTCTGGGCTTCCCCTCTAATCGGTCCCCAGGGAAAAAGACTCCACTTGTTGCTTTTTTGAAACATCATTTATCTTGTGCTTTCAAATATTAAATTGTATATTAATTAACAGTCGTCCATGCAATTAGGAATTATCGTTTAAAAAGAGGGGGATGGCGACAATCTTCTGTGAAGAATCACTCTATGACTCATTCACATCCATACTGCTTGCTGTCGGTTTTCTGAAGTATGCCTACATACAGAGTAAGAGAGGCTTTTATTCTGTCCTTCTTATACTTGTATGTAGTAGGCTATTGATCTTGTCTTTTTCTCACACATTCAGCATGTGTAGGTGAGGATTGTTTCTTCCCAAGCCTGAAGCCATGACCTGCTAAGCCTTCGGAGTGTGGTGGGATGACATCTTGCTTGTGCGATGATGAGGCTTTTACTGCCGCTGAAAGCCTGTGGTCTGGGGTGGAGGTGTGCGAGGAGGTAGGTGCCGGGGGTAGAGTGTGTGTGTGTGTGTGTGTGTGTGTGTGTGTGTTTGTGTGTGTGTGTGTGTGTGTGTGTGTGTGTGTTTGAGGATTAGGGGCTGGCACACCCTAAGTACACTGGCACCCCCTACCTCCCATCCTCCTGCCGACACACTCCACCCCCCCCCCCCCCCCCCCACACACACACACACACACACACACACACTCCCCACTTCACCCCCCAGCTCGTCCACACAGGTCTGTCTGACTCTAAGCCATTGATGTTATCAGGTCTCGCAAGCTGCTCTGTGATTGGCTAAGGAGTGTGGGAAAGCGGTTAGAGCTTGGGACCCAGGCTCTCTGATAAAAGCATGAAAAGAACGGCCTCGTGTGCTACAAACTGCTAGTTTACTACTCATTTTATTGCCATTTAGGTAGCACTTTGTCTGGCCAATTCACCCCCACCCATTTTCACCTTGGAATAAACCTGAATTACTCATATTGTATTTGAGAGGCATTTCACACCATGAAAGACTATTATGCTATTATGATTACTTTGACTACAATGACATCCCCATAATATAATGAATTCATGGCATTTGTGGACATCTTTAAAGTGATAATTATTAACTAGTTGACTACACCACCTGCTATTTTGATTAAATAACAAATAACAACAGTCAATATATAAAATAAGAATAACAAAAAAAAAACAGGTGCAACAAATATGTAGATGTGTGTTTGTGTGTGTGTGTGTGTGTGTGTGTGTGTGCGTGTGAAAATACTGAATATTTTCAGAGTTTTGCTATTAAAAATGGTCAGTAGTAGCTTATTGATATGAAGTTTAATAGTATTTCTATGTCAATGTCTATGTCCATTACCTCAATTTTACACCAGAAACACTGCTGTCATTACCCTGATTCCCCCAATGTGAAGTGAGTAGTGGCCTCTACCTCACAGTCTACCTCACCTGGGATTTTAATTGCAAAAAATGAAGACAGAAGGTATAGGGAAAATAAGATTTATAGTATTTATTAAGTGGCAAATGCAGACACACAGTGTCTAAAATGCTCAATACCATTGTGGTATAAAATGAAAGAGGGACACCTTTATAGTCCACACAAAATGATCAAATATAATCAAGGTTCAAGGGAACTGTACACGAGACTCTGATTCTGAGTAACAATTCAATTGTCAACATGATCTTCAACATGAAAACACATGGAACATTATATGCTTCGGCCAAAATAGGCTATGGATATTTAGTTGCATTTTAAATTAAATGCATGGCAAATCCATTATTTTCAAAAAGAAATACTTCAACATGAAGTGACAATTAAGCATTTAGCTTCTCTTTAAGAGAAACATCAACACACAACTTCTTATTGTAATTCAACATGAACAGAAGTAGATACGTTAAACATTTGGAAATATACATTTCCTACACCATGATGGTACGCAACATCCATCAGGTTCACATGAGAGTCTGAATGAGTTTTTGTCTACCAGGGTCTCCAGACTGGCTTCTGTGTGACAGCGCCCTGCTTCAGTGACATCTGGTTCTGTTTCGGAGTGACAGGAGACAGCGGTAAGTCTCTGGCAGCCCGAGGTGGACTGGACTGGCTGAGACGCAGGAGGCTGGTGTCCACCTTGGAGTTGATGGAGAGGAAGTGCAGGGTCTCCCTCCAGCACTGGGAGTAGCCGTCGCTGTGGGCCTGCTGGGGGGCCGAGCTTTGGGACTGCAGCTGCTGCTTCAGGAAGGCCACTGTCATCTCAAGGATGTCAGCTTTCTCCAGCTTAGTGTTGGGGTCCTGCTTGTGGAACTCCTTTTCCAGCATGGCCTTGAGCTGCTCAATGCTGCTGTTGATGCGATCTCTACGCATCTTCTCCACAACTGGTTTTCTCAGCTAAAGTTGAGGAAGAGCAAAACGTTTGATTAGTTTCTTGGGCACAGGATCAAAGCACATGTATTCAATAAAAGGCATGATCAAGTTATTTCAAAGTACTAGAAGCATTACTTACTTTATGCTTTTCCTTGTTGGAAAGCTTTGGGTTGGCAAAGTCCATGCTGATGATGGGAGCCATTCTTGTAGATAGCAAGAGAGCAAGAGCGAGAGAGAGAGAGAGGTGTTCTCCTCAGAGGAAGGCAAGCAATCTGTGAGCTGAGGGTGGCTCCCTCTCCCCTATTTATAGGACCTCATTAGCATTACAAAGGCATGAGTCCCAGGCAAGATTAGGTTTCCCACACTCCCAGGCCAGTGGGTGAGGCGGCCACAACAATGGCAGAGGCATCAATTATTTCATGCTTAACTGGCCTTACAGCCAAAAGCAGAGGGACCAGACTTTTGCGATAGCCATAGCACAGCCTAAACACAAGCAGGCCGTTACACTGCTTTTATTACCTGGGAAACCTCTCTCTGACAAATAAACAGTCTGCACATGGGTGGTGGGCATAATGGCTGATTACCAAGGCAGCATTGCACATACAGGGTACTCTATACCTGGAAATAAAAAAATTGCATGAATAGCTCATGGTGAATAGATTGTGCTTGTGTATATTTTATTTTTATGTCTGTCACACAAGCTCTTTTTATGAATGACAGATATAAAAAAATAAGATTTAGTTTTGTGACGATTAATGTGGAAATTGTTCAATATATAGTGAAATGTTTTCAAATTCACACACATACACACACACACACACACACACACACAAACACAGTCACACGAATGCTCACATTGTGCATGTCAATTGAACACAATTATCCTGTCCCCTTGAGGAAGGCACACTTCCATTGTTGGAGGCCCCCACTTCCCCCTAGGGAATACTGGGTAATAAATGGATAGTGTGGGAAACTCAGGCAGGATCCTGCTCACACGTCCTCCAGTCAATAGAATCCCTCACGCCCCCAAACACACACACACACACACTCTTTCTCTCTCTCTCTCTCCCACATACACACAGCCAGGCGTTCAAGCACACACACACTTTGAAGCAGCGGCAGAGATCCGCTGCAGCTCTGGACTGTGGGGCGCGTGTGTGTTCCTACTGCGTCGCTCTCAAACACATCACCTGCTCTGGCTGCTTACTCTTCAAGCCCCCACCACCCCATCCCACCCGCTTTTGCCTCTCATTAACCACACATGTGCCTCAACATCTGCTACTGGCCCACTGTTAACTGTAAGGCAGTAGGGCTGGGAACTTTTTAGGAAAGTTCAAGACCATTGTTCTAATTTGGGTTCACCTGTCCTTCAGAACAGGTGTGCTTAATGCTACAATTAAGATGAGTCAGCTGGGAGTGGGGTCATAAACAATATACTCTGCTGCTGAAAATGATGTGTTTATGATGAATGTCACCCATACCACACACACACACACGTTAAAGTGATGTTTTTTTTTTTTTTTTACTTGCTTATCGTTTTAATTTAAACTTATGCCATTAGAACCCAAGATGCTTTGATTACAAGTTGAAGTTGTCATGGTAATAGCTCTGCTCGCTAGCCAGATGCTTGGGCATTTTTGGAGGGAAATCTTCACTCCACTTGCCTTTGTTTCATTGCTGCCTCATCCCTCAAACTAAACATTTCTCACCAGTGACTCACGAATGACAAACCATGCCGACTACAGAGAAGGGGGGAACACGAGGGTGGGCACATTGTTAGGGACTGATCGCATTCCAGCATGGATATTCTCTTCATTCAAAAGGGGGGGAAGACTTGGCCTTCTAATGAGTCCCCCCTCACACACACACACACACACACACACACATACACACAGGGGCACACTGAAGCCAGCTGCCAGAGTGGCTCAGCAAGGCCAGAGGAGCCCCTCTCCGGTGTGGAATGTGTGAGAGCTCAGACCTGCGCCTCTTTCCCACACTTCAGTCCCATTGAGCGTGCACTCCTCCCCGCTGCCACTGATCCACCGCCACTCAATGGACCATGCCCTGGCCCTCAATGGACCATCTGGACCTCTTCTTGTCCACACAAAAGCCCCCGTCACCACCACCATCGCCACCTCTACCGCCATACCTTAGAATGGCCTCAGGTAGTGTCCTGTCAGAAGCTGAGGATAACATCATTCTAGTCATGCTTGACAGATCCTCACATTCTCTCTCTCTCTCACACACACACACACACACACACACACACCAACACACCCACTTACAAAATAAGACAGCAACTACATGTTCTAAATGTTATGTAAAGAACTGGTAGTTTTAACTGAAAACTGCATTAAGTGCTGTTAATTTGGTTTTCATCTCCACTGCCCATGTGGACTTCCTCTCTTTTCAAAGTGGGCCACCAACACGCTGCCAACTGTTGACACAGTAAAAAGGGGGTTCAAATGAGGCAGAAGGTATTCAACAATGCCACAGTTTCCCACTCCGAGTGGCTTTTCAGGGCCCTTGGCTTGGTGAATGCCCCATCATGTGATACTGGAATGCCATTGAGCCTGCGTCCACATCAAGGGCACGAGCAGGCTCCAGAGAGAGGAGAGGTCAGGATATTCCCAGATCCCAAGCTGACTGACTGGCAGGGGCACCCCACACTAAGCATGACGCCTAGCATCTGCCTCTCTGTATGTGTGTGTGAGAAAGAGGGCCTCAGTTGGGATGCACGTGCGCACACACACACATATATGTACATAAACTTAAAATGTACTTTGCAAAGCCTATTACAAGGGCATTTCAGCAACTTCTCTCTCTCTCTCTCTCTCTCTCTCTCTCTCTGTTCTCTCCCTTACTTTTGTGGCAGGATAGATTGTCCACACACCTGTTGAGAGCCTTTTCTGTGAACTGATTTAAGTTCAAGGGATAAAGATTGATAAAATGCATAAAGCTAATCCTTTGGGACATTTTTTGGACACATAGGCTTAATATAGGCTATAATGTTTTTTTTTTTTTTTAATCTGCCTCCATGTACATCGTTATCACAGGACACAGGTTTATGAATAGTCCCTATAGCTTAGAATAGACCATAGCCTATGTTGTTTTACATTTACTGTTGATGATAGGCTAATAGGCCAAATTTATGATGTGGTTTTATCATTTTGTGATAGGCTACCATATATGTACCACATGTAGGCTACCATATATTTACCACATATGTAAGCTATCCATATTTCATTCAGTTACCATAATAAAATGTAAAAAAAAATAGTTTGATTTAAATACAGTTAGACATTTAATAACTACTTTCAATAATGAATGACACTCTTAGATGACCTAAGAAAGACTCCCAGGGGTAAAGAAATCTGTTAAAAAAGTTTTATGGACAAATTTCCCGCGCACATGAGCCAGCTGCTCTTTTGAGCTCAGGGTCTTCAAAGACTAATCCTGGAGGCTATGTTGTCGCAACTTTCCCACAGCACCAATTCAATGGCGGAACAAAAGAAGTGTGCCGTCGTCACCATCACATTAGCAATGCCCTCAGAGAAGCACCTCATTCCCAGGGGATTGCCCTCTTGATCATTGTGGACAAACACAATAGGCTAAAGGTTTTAAAAATAATGGCGCCAAAATACGGAATAGGTCAGTGAAAAAAGGAAGTGACTGATCATAGGCTATAGCCTAACCTAGGCCTACTATTTTCGATTAGAAAAAAATAGAACAAGCTAACGTTTGTTGTCTCAATGTAGACCAAATAAAAATAGCTACATGACAAAATGTAGGCTAAACTAGGCTAAGACTAATGAGTTTGACAGGACCTAGCCATATTGGCTGGACGGAAAGCTATATTGGCGGGAAGCTGCCACAAGCCTATAGGGCCTACCACTTAATTGTTCAGCAAACTTCATTCATGCTTTGTCAGCTCTGTTTCCCGCCGTTCCTGATTCATTCTTCTGTTTGAATGGGACAGGGTCTTAAAATGCTGTCACGGGTCATGTAGTCAACTATTTCACGGCCCTTATTTAATGCGCACCCCACCTGTTCGCGCGGGACGCACGCTTTGTGTTCTGGAAGCCATGGAGTTGGCTAATTGAAACACAGCTATTGTGCAGTTTATGCCTCTGATTGGTTAGTTAGAATAGCATAGGCATAACGCTTAGTCTTTTTTGTTGTAGACTATATATATGAATGCTGAAGACATAGGCCTACCGACTGAAATGTTAAGATAGTCTTCAGAACTGGTGGGGCGTTTGAAAAGACTTTGATGGCATCTCTCAAAATCTGCAACCTGAGGACATCCTCAGTGAAAGATCAAATGAAAGTAAGTGTAGGCATATACTGATAATCTCTTCACGACATTAAGTCCGTTGTAAATTGTATGTCCGGGTACGTTTTTAATGTTAAACCCATGTTCTTCACAGATAAAGAAGCCAGCTGTGGAGAAAAGACGCAGGGATCGCATCAACAGCAGCATTGAAAAGCTGAAGCTACTGCTCAACAGTGAACTTAAGACCCACCAACCCAAAAGCAAGCTTGAAAAAGCCGACATCCTTGAGAAGGCTGTGCTCTACATAAAAGACTCCACGCGTCAGAGGACATTGGCATCTCCTGATACCGGACCTGGAAAGAGTTACGCAGAAGGATACCGCAGGTGTTTGGAGGAGACTTTCTGCTTCTTCGCAGGCCACACCGAGCTGAAAGATTCACAAGCGATGCCGATGAAACACTACAGTACGACGCCGCTTGGTGGTAGCACTGGGCTAAGTCATGCCCTCCCATCGACCAGTGAAGTTTTGTACCCCCCTTCCAAAAGTTCATCCACCATCAAGCAGCCAATGTGGAGACCATGGTGAAGTGAATGAGTGACACTGCGAAAAAATAGTAGACTTTCGGTATTCACATTTTAGGCCTACCTCAGCTTCAGCAACCCTTGATGGTGTGACTCCATTCAGGCCTACACATCTGGTGTTAACACATGCCAGATTTGTCCTGTAAATAATTGTATTGTAAAGAATCTGCCTATATAATATCTGTTTTATATTAACAGATTTTATAGGGCATATAATGTATATCATATTGATATTGTGTGTCTTCTTGATTTGTGAATGTGTGTGTGAGGTGGTGGTGGTGTTGGGGGGGGGGGGGATAACTACTCAAATTATCAAATGATGTGCTTTGTGTTTATCCAATGAGGGATGCATTGTGTTACATGTAACAGAGACACCTATGGTATTTTGCCACAGCAAGTCTGTTTTTTGTTTTTGTTGTACTGGTAAGACTGTGGTTCTCAGGTATATTAAGTATAGACCCGATTATTACGCGGCCATATAAGTGGCAAACATCCCCCTCTTTGTCTACATAAACAAACCTGTTTATATGACGTGTGAAGAAGTGTGTCTCTGAAGTGTGCTGGCGACTAATAACTCAGCTTGGACTCTGGGAAGCAACAGTTGTGAGGGAACACGAAGGATCAATGGGCACATTCAGCTCGCCTTAATTTGAGGGTGCCGATTCTAGCATCTTGGTGTGAGAGTGTGTGAGGCAGACTGAAATGCATGTCTCCTCAAGCAATAAAATATATGGTCTGTATAGTCTCATTTAGTTTCATGGGACCTCTTTGAAGGATGCAAATAGAATTTGCAGAAACTCAGGTTCAGAGACACATTGGCATTTCAGTTAAGTTCTATGTGACATTGATTGCATTACACAGCACTGTGTGGCCTCTGACTGTTAAAAGCATTTAATAAAAGAAAACACTGCTGCCACACATGCTAAAATAAACTAAACAGTCTATGTAGTATCAACCAATTAAAATGTCTGGTAAAATTAGGTCTGGTGCATTTGGTGAAATTGAGGAGCAGCACCTTTTATTCTGTAACATTAATCAGGTAAATCTGTTAAATGGCCCATACAAAGTTCTGATAATAATTAAAAACAAACACTCTCGCTCCACACTACAAATATCTAATGCATATAATCTAAACCATAGTTATGGAGTAATGTTTAAGAGTATGTACTATGAGCAAAACCTTTCTGAGTGAGAAATGTTCACAGCTACTCCACCAGGGGCAGCTCTACTGATTTTGTACCTCCTAGGGCCCTATCATGACATTCTAAAGTGCATCGTCACTCGTCAAAAGTCTATTCAAATTTAGTAGGATGTCCAGTTCACATTGGGAGGGGTTTCGTTCTCAAAAGTGGAGCGCATGGCGTAACAAGGTGTTCCTAGGTCTTTTAATCAGTCATATGGGTGTGTTTGGGGCGTAACATCATTTTAAACCAATGAGAATGACATCTGTCATTCCCTTTAACGGCGCAACGCGCGATATGTCAAATAAATGCATCGGTATTTTGGCATTCAACGGCGCATTTGAAGGAGGCTGCTTGCGAGACCATATGGAATAGTCATTCTTAAACCATGCTTTACTAAAACCTAGCATAGCCTTCACGCATTTGCACTCGTCTATTATTTGAACTCATTGGTTACTTTCACTATTGACTGACAACGGGTTACCATCGAAAACATAGGCTGGAAAAAGCAACACTTACCCTAATGTTGCTCAAATGACTGAATAAAACAACATTTATCCTGCAGAGGAGTTGCTTATATCTCGTGACAGTGCATCTTCAGCTGTGCTCCATACGTGTCTCTCGCCTCTCCCCTAATCACTTTTAACCGTCATTACCAATTTGCAAATGATGGTGAATAACTACTCATCATGAGATGTACAGTATTTCGTAATATCTTTATTCTAATTATGTTTACCATTGTAATCATGCAATTTGTAATGCTTGGACGTGCGCTGGTGTGCGTTCATGAATGATAGAAGGATGGTGCGTGCACCTGCCAATATGACTGTTGACATGCGCTCTTAAAATAGCATATGAACAACTCGCCATTGACTTCTGACCAGGTTTAGGTGGTGTATGATAGCGATTTTTAGACAATGCGCCAGGTCCCTCCCTAGGTTGTTAATTGCCACACCCCTGGGCGCAATGCTTAAAAAATAAAGGTGCAAAATAACGAATTCAACTTCGCGCCATTGAATAACGAACTTTACGCCATGCGCTGGTGACCCAAAATACAGCCCCTAGAGTTAAGAGTAATTTAGGTAAGGAGTCCTTTTTGCATGTAGCAACAAGCCTGTGGAACAGGTTGCCAGGAAATCTAAAGATGGTCAGAAGTTTAGGAGGTTTTAACCAAGCACAGAAAAAATGGCTCAGATGCCAATCTTAGTATATTTTTTTATTACTGTATTGTCTTGATGGATCTAGTCCTTATCACCTGTTTCAGCACAAAAGGAAAGTCAGAGATGGTACAGGTTTCCCTTGACATTTATTTTGATTTGTTAATTTGAAGGTTATGGACACAATTACAAAATGTATAATCCTTTTCTATAAAATGCACCATGGGACTCTATTAACCTAATCTAAAACATTCCCTTAAAACAAAGGAGCATTTGCATTGTCCGGCAGTCCTTGCATAAAGTAATTTTAAAAATGCATATTCATGAACACTCTCCCTTCTCTTCGTGTGAGGAGTTCTCAGCACTACCAGATAGAATACATTCAAAACAGACGGCAAATAGAAGTATAAACAAGCCACTAGAGCACTGCAATTCTCAGCATTCTAGTGAGATTCCCTAGAGAGACATTTCACATTCAATTGCATATTAGTACACAGAATATTGTTAATGTTATGCTAAACACAACACCGGTTCAAACAGCAGATGAAGACAGTTGTCAAAGGAAACTTTAAAACTTTTTAAAAAGTAAAATGTTTACATTCTGTGAGTATCTGACATTCCTGGTATGGAGCTGCTAATGTTGGAGCTTTAAACACAACAACAGCTGGACAGTTTGTGCTACAGTACTGAGAACAATGACCGTAATTGCATCCCTTAATTTGGAAATCAAAATGAAACCAGGAAAGTAAACTGTTCATGAAAAATGTGAAGAAACAGTGGTGTAATGCATACAATTTCAGACATGTTAGGAGTCAACCCTTACTAACATTGCAGAGTGGATAATGATTCCATGATGATGGACAAATAACAACACCTATTACTTAGATGTGTTCTGATTTAAAAAAAAATCAATGTGTTAAACATGTACACTCTGAAACCCTGCTACTATTTTGACATCAACAACATGTTTTGTTGTACCCTTTGTGCATTTTGAGCATGGGTATCTCTGGTCTTGGTTTGCACTAAAGGCACTCTATTCAAATGAGAACACAAAATCATTCATTCATGATTTATTTTGGCTTGAAGTCCATTGTTAAAATCTCTTGAATTGAATATGGACGCAATGTCATAATTTTGTACAACTGGATTATTGAACATATCTAGTATATAGATGTTAGTGACTGAGCAGTGATTAAAGCTTCCCAAAAACAACAATACAATTAAGTTAACGGGTGAAACAACAGGATACGCTAAAATACTGTGTGAAACAATATAATATGCTGAAGTAGAGAAGCAGTACTCATAATTAATATCATCATGTCATTATTATGTTTGAGCGAAGCCAGGGAGTACACACACCTATCACCCTTACAGCGAGCATGCAAGAGTGGTACAGAAAAAAACAAAATATTCCACTGCACACAAATTACTCAGGCAATATTGCAAATTGAACTCCTCTGAAAGTCAATAATGGTGCTAAAATATAGTTCTGAGAAATGTTCAATGTGTGCACTGAGGCTAACAAACAAATGGTTAGGAGGCTGGAAAAAAAAAACATTTAGAGGTGGACACCAGCTTAAAGTGCTACGGACAGCTGAGAGGTATTTCAAAGAACACAGATGCAAAAAGATAAGGTGCAATACATATACAAGCTGGAAAAAAATACATCTTAAAAAACAGACACCAACAATATAGTTCCCCTAGAATATCCCTTTGGTTTCAGAAAAAAAAATATCATGTTGAGTACACTGATCACTTGTATTGCACCCTGATGTCAATATTTGCACAGCCCTCAAACCCATCCCACAAACCTTTAGTGAATCACCCATCCTTAATTTCTAAGTGTTCATATGAAAATACATAATAACCAATGATTTGATGGTTGATTTCCCTTCTCTGTTTTGAATGCTCAAATACAAATAAATGAAAACACTATTCATAGTATCACATCTTCCACACTGACGAGCCATATTTGTGCTACTATTTTATTTTTTATTATATTAGCTATATTTTGTATGATTACTGATTAAAATCTTTCATTCCAGGGAACCACTGACTATCTATTCCGTGTGGCCTGTGAGGTATGCCTTGTCTTATTATACTAAACCTGATTGGGAGTGATGTATGACTATGCCATTGGGAAAACGTAAGCTGTGGCGAGGTTCTGAAAAGGTGATCTCACCACATAAAAAACAAAACATGCAATTTCTGTTAAACATGGACATAATAAGCACCACAGTACACATACACCCTGTCCCTCAACACGCACACACACGCACGCACGCACACACACACACACACACACACACACACACACACACACACACACACACACACACACACACACACACACACACACACACACACACACACACACACACACACACACACACACACACACACACACACACACACACACACACACACACACACACACACACACACACACACAGTCTTTGTGTCAGCTACTGCTCCAAGCTTCTGTCACAAGTCTTCCTCCATGCTGAAGCTGCTTCTGCTGCTGTTCTTGGAGGCCCCAGGCGAAACGGAGAACAGCGGCTCGGCCGTGGACTGGGCCAGCGCCAGGCCACAGTCCTCGTCCATCAGGATGTCCCCCAGCCCCACGTCTGGGTACAGGGAGGTGGCGGCGGGGTCGTCCAGTTCGGCGAAGCTCAGCGCGCCGAGGTCCAGGGGGCTGCTGATGGTGACCCCCACCGGGGAGCCGGACGGCGGCGGGGAGAGGAAGGACGAGGAGGCCTGCGCCATGGAGCCCACGTCCAGGCTCAGGAGCGTCTGGGAGTGGAGGTCCGCACGGGAGGCCTGGGGGTTGACTCCTTGCTGCTGCTGGGCCTGAAGAGAGGCGTCTGGGCCCAGTGCGGAGGTGCCGGGGATGCCATGGAGGCGAGCCTGCATCTCCAGCTCCTGATGACCGCGGCCCCGATTACACCAAACAAAAACAATCACAGCAGAAGAGGGGGATTTGATTGGAGATACTTTACAGAGCTAACAATTTGGTTCATCTCTAGGTTATGATTATAATATAATATTAGGGGTTGTGCAACAATTTCATTATGCAAAGGTTGTGGAAATACTAGTCGTGTGCTTATTTAGGAAACAAATGATTTGTATAGTGCAACTCATGTATGTATTTTTGGCCATTTAGATACCAATGTTCCACAAGTTCCACAATATTTCAGTCATTTCAATAAGAACTGAATTGTAGTAAACACCACATACTGTGGCATTTCACAAGTCTTCTGTAACCCTTTGTGTACCCCCTAAACTCTGATGGCCACTCCTGGGGGGTATTCCAAGTACGTGGTTTAACAAACCTGGGTAAGTTAACTCAGAGTAAGTGGTAAACCTCCTACAACAAGAGCCCTCTGGCATTGTTTTGTAAGGAGAATGAAGCCATACAGCTCTTTTATTAGGAGGTTTACCCCTTAAGGCCCATTCATTCCAAGAACAATAACGATAATGATAACTATAAACAAATTCACGTTCACACATAAACCATGACTATAACGACATGAAGAACGATATCGTTGGGGGTCACTTTCAGAGCGATTTTGAGAACGATAAAAAGTCAATAGCCAATCAGAACCCATCGAATTTTAGCCGTCACATTCATTAACACAAGGAGAGACTTTGTTTATCGTTGTTCAGTGTGAATGTTTTTATCGTTATGGTTATAGTTATCGTTATCGTTCTTGGTGTGAATAGGTCTTTACTCTGAGTTAACTTACCGAGGTTTGTCACTAAACTACGTACTTGGAATACCCCCATGCACCGGTGTACATGCGTGTGCGTGTTTGGAGCTGACCTGTATGCGCATCAGAAGGGTCTGGTTGGCGTGCTCCAGCTTCTTCTGCCTCATCTCTACCTCCTTGGCGCGCTGCTGCTCCTTCTGCAGCTTGCGGATGTACTCCACCGAGGCCTTCAGGATGGTGCCTTTGTTCCAGCGCATCTCCCTACCGCCCCAGAATCCCCAGAGGAACATGAAAGTAGCATCAGATACATGCTCACATAAGCATCATACTGGAATTAAGAGTCCTTTACAAAAAACTGACGTTCAATGTTTTCCTAAGCCATGTGTTTTTGCAGGTTAATTTCGATGCTACATGGTGAGTGGGAATGTAGTTATGTGAAATAAAATGCTTTTGCCGTAAAGAAATACATAATTTACCAAGCTGTACTTTATAAAAAAAAGGTCAGACACTCACGGGTCACTGGATTTGGGTATAAGTGAGCCCAGCTCCTTGATGCGGTCATTGATGTTAAACCTCCTCCTCCTCTCAACTGAAAAAATAACAGTGGCTCAATAAGAGACAAAACACCATCACCACAAATCAACACTACAAATGGAGGCCATAATAACACATAACAAGTCACATACAAGCACAGTGTCAAATATTCACACACACACACAGACACACACACACACACACACTCCTTCAGTCCAATAAATAGAAATGACACTACTCACTGAGGTTGTGGTTGTCTTTCTTCTGCCTCTCCTTCATGAGAACCTTAGCTTCGACCTCTGAAACAAGTTCATAGCACATTAATAGACATTAACACCAGTGGTAAAATAGCTACTGATGATAAAGTCATCCTTTAAGGTGTCAATTTAAGTACAATCTAATCTTCTCTCTTCCACAGGATATGTAAGTGCGCGCCTAGGATCATAACGCTAATGCTATATTTATAACCTCTGCCAAGGGGTTTGGTTGGTTGGTTCTTTTGTTAGCAGGGTTACGCAAAAACTACTAGCCTGAATGTTATTCAATTTGCTGGAAAAGTGTATGTACCTGGCAGAGGATGGACCCATTGCATTTTGGAGTAGTATAGCTCAGACTCAAAGAACGCCTAACGCCTCTACTTTAACACTTCTATTTTAACGAATGACACATCGAGCAACTGCTTCCACTTTTCATTCAGCATACATGTACCAGGAAGTGCTTGGAACCGATGAAGACAATACTTTTTTGTATGTCTTCACAATGATAAGAAACTTAAGACAAAATTAATCGGAATATCTTACTTTACTGTTAAGTGCACCGACAGTGCAACTGAATCGTAGTAAAACACAGTTCCGCCAAGTCACTATTTACAATGTCAGCACAACTTTTTGCACACTAGGTTCTGAATCATCTGGGAGTAATGGTAAGCTGGGCTGCTTCCTTCAATCCCGTGTACAGAGTTTGACAAAAATCTTGTTTTACAGTGATTTGCGGACGTTTGCATTCAAGTGCCATTCCAGTTCTCACTGTGTTGAAATCAAGAGTATGCCAATGATACCTGTCAGTTCCGTTTTGATATTGGGGAGGTCTGCTGGACAGGAGTTGCTAACTGTAATGGTGGGAGTGGCCATGCCAGGACTGCTGTAGACATCCAGGAGATTCCCTGGTAGCTGTGAAAATCCACAAGACGACCCCTTCACATTACTGGTCAAACAATAGCCATGTACTTAGAGAAAATAACCATAGGAATGACAAACATGGTCATTTACAACACAGATGCTTAAAATTGCACAGGGGTTAATATGACCAAATAGAGCTATTAAACAGGCCATTAATGTTTTGTTTTTGGCAAAACAAATGAATGTCAGTTTAAGTCTCAACACCAAACCATGGGAATGTCTCTTCCAAAGATATGACAAAGTTAATACTACTATCAGAAAATATAACTTTTTTGTTGCTGGATGTCAGTCTAAGAATGAAAACTATTCTAACTTAAAACAATCACCCTTTACCTGAAAATTCTTCCTTTTCTTTTCATGCTCTGGCAACATAACCAAAATCCTCATCTTCAGTCAAACCACTAGGGCACCCTCTCTGTCAAATGTCTCCGTTAAAAAAAACCTCAAACAGATTATAAAGACTACCTGAGGTTACTCTAATCGTCGGACTGGCCAGCATGGTCCTGCCATTACTCAGCGTGACTCTGTGGTCACTCCCACTATACCGTCTCCGTGGCGGACCACACCCTGCTTAGACTTACTGCTATTAGTGACGTGTCAAAAGTGTGAGTATGTGTGCATCTGCGTGCAAGCAAGGAGAGGGGGAGAGAGTGACAGAGAAAACAAGTGTCAGGGGGAGAGGAGAGAGAGAGATAAAGAGAGAGAGAGAGATAAAGAGAGAGAGAGAGAGAGAGAGTGTGTGTGTGTGTGTGTGTGTGAGTGTCTATGAGCACTGTTAGAGGGACAATACTAAACAACCCAAAGGGATAACATCAGCCTAGGTTCAAGAACGTTAATTCTCCTGGTTAATTGGCAAATTGGGCAAGGAATGAGAGTTACATCTTACCCCATTTTGTACTGTTCACATTACACAATAAATAAGTAAAACAAATAAACATGTTAACAAGAGAGAAGGAGGCAAGCGTACCGTATTAGGAAGCTGAAGGCCAGAGTCAATCAATGACATAATGTCATCATTGAAACTGGACTCAAGGCTGATGATGTCGTCAATGACGTCATCAATCTGAAGAGAGAGAAGAGGGCTTAGTGTGTCACTATGTAATCACAATGTAGATGTATGCATGATATACAATACAAGCCTGGGCTCTTTGCTACAAGCAAGCACCAAGCACTCCATACAAATTAAAAAGGTAATGTCTGAATGTGAGCAGTAGTCTTTTATAGTGAAACATATCACAACCATTATAAATAATAATTACAGTGCTTCCCCAACCAAGATGGTGCTTGCCTACACTGTGCTGCTTTTCCAAAGCTCCTGCTCCCCCTGTACAGATATCATTAAGGTCTCTGTGTGATATTTGCCAGCTTATTGTGACAAAAAGCAAGCAAGAAGCGGATGATACACACAGGTCTGACTAGAGCAGAGGTGAACAACTCTGCAAATGCAGTGCTACCAGAGGATGCCCTGATACCCTAATGTTTGTATTGTTGGTTAGTATCCATCATTTTATTAGTGATGGATGCCATATATCTTAGCACTTTTATGAAGACTGATGTGACCAAACCAGGCCCTGTTACCATACGTTGCTGCATCAATTAATGCTACTGCATCAATCTTCTTCAAACTGCAATGCTATTGGAGAGCACCCATTTATCCTATATATTATCTAACATAATAACAATGATTTATCAAGACCTTTCAGGCATAATTCCAGAGGTACCTATCAGTCATTTCCAATACCACATAGGATCTACAAACTGTCCACGGATGTTGAGGGAGGAGAGCACTGTACATTCTATCACCCTTATTGTGCCCATATTTTTCCTGCCGGGATCTAAATATAGCAGGCCTACAGTCACATGCTCATTTCTCTAACCTTTGGGCAATGGCTCCATTTTAATATTCTTATTCTTATTATATTATTACATGTTCTTCTTCCTCGTAGTGTTAATTTTGTCACCTATTTTTAATTTAGTCTTAGTCTTGTGACGAAATGTCCTTTTTAGTCTTTGTCATATTTAGTCATTCAAATATCATTTTTGTTAGTCAAGTTTTAGTCGACTAAAAGTCTCGTCATTTTAGTCTAGTTTTAGTGAAAAGAAAACTAAAGGTATCTTAGTCTTAGTCAGTTTTAGTCAACACATTTTAGTCTTTTTTTTTATAACAAATTATTTCTGATTACCATTTGAGTCAAATAGTGTTTCACACATCTCAATTTTCAAACAATATTGTGTGTCCACAGGGCTACTCGTCTGTTATAATTACTCATTCAAATTTTTTGTCAGTCAGTATGTTTACATGCACAGGTAAGTAGAGCTACAGTTATAGCTCGGCTGGGATTTGACCATAGACAGTAAAAGATTTGACTGGACCACTGTCATATTCGTAGACCAGTGTTTCTCAAAGTGTGGTCCGGGGATCACTGGTGGTCCGCAAGCTATCCCAAGTAGTCTGCGAGCAGACGTGGTAAAATATAATATAGATGAGTTGTTTGCAATATTGAACCAACTTGTATGTAAAAACAGTTCTGCAACACTGTCTATGTAAAATATGCCAGTTTAAATCATACAGTATGAATCCACACAATAAGCAAAGTGCAAAGACAATAAGCAACGTGGTTCAGTAAGTAGTATTGTGTAGACTAATTATAGGCTATTGTTGAAGTAGGTCTAATCTTTTTTTTTTTTTAGCTAGGGTTAGTTAAGTGGTCCTGAAACTGAAAAAGTTTGAGAAACTGTCATAGGCCAAAGTAATAATGTTTTACTCCGCCTCGCTAGATGGCGATATGCGCCCAAACACACATTCCCCAAACAGACTCTCCATCTTAGCCATAGCTAACTTGCTAGCGAACTTTCCATATTAGCTTACTTGCTAGCAAACTTTGCATCATCAGTCTAACTAGTTAAATAGTTGACATTACATGATGAACATTTTCGTATGGACATTCTGGGGGATGTTAATTTGTATGAGAAGCTTCAACTTCTGGGTATGTAGCATTGTGGCATAAAGCTTAGGTAGTTAGCTTGGCAGAAATTGCAGTGTTCTTGTTCCATGTAGTTTCGTGTTGCAGCCACAGGGTTGCAGCAACAGCACGTAGACTAGCCTACAGGAAAGCTGAACGTATGAACTCATTCAGAATATTTTGAAAACATAACAGCTAGATATTCTGTCTTATCATTTTGTAGACGAAAATGAAGAGATTTTATCTTAGTTTTTATTTCATGCAAAACATTTTAGTCTCGTCTTTTTTCGTCAACAATAATGCATCTTAAGATAGTCTTAGTCAGTGTTTCAGGACATTACTGCCGTCTTGTCATCGTCTCGTCTTAGTCATGAAAAAAAAGGTTGTTGACGAACATATTTCCTCTCGTCTCGTCTGACGAAATTAACACTACTTCCTTGTCTTCTGAGTATATATGATTTTTTATTTGTCTTGTATTCTCTATTCTCTAATACTTATATTCTGTATTTTCTTCCTCAACCTTTGCCTTGCCCATCACTCTCTATCAAGTAAATGGAGTATAGGGTACCTCCTCCTTGGTGGACCCCAGATTCAGCAGTGCCATCGGGCTGTTGGGGGCACTGCTCGCAGACGGGGCCATCTCGGGGGCCGAGCTGGACTGGAGTACGGGCGACACCCCGAGAGTCTGGGTTGCTACTTTATTCCCAAGAGTGGTAGAGAGGTACTGCTTGACCTGCTGTCGCTGGGCCTGCTGGATGTGGTATTTTGTTGGATTTTCCAAGTGAGTCTGCACCTATATAGTTTCATAAAAACACAACAGAACACGGCATTTTAGTCACAGACATAGACATTCACAAGCTCTGTGTGTATGATATACAGTACCCGCCATGTTTATTGGTACCCTTGGTAAATATGAGTAAAAACAGGTATATAAAAAATATATCATTTGGCATTTTATCTTTGTTTAGAAGTAATTCTTGTGGCTATCTTGTATTTATTTTCTTGCTATTTTTGCTGTCTGTACAGTATCATCTATTTGGTTTGTTTTCCTATGTGTCTTGTGGAAAATAAAGTTTATCTTCTCGTCTTATCTTAGTTTCACAATGAAAACAAAAGGAAAATCCAACCAAATAAAGCATATTTATTTCCGAAAAGAAAAGAAATCCTCATAATGAAATAAATATTTTTAACAAAAACGCGTGTGCAACTGTGGAGGGGACTATATCTGATAACACACAACCGTCATATCACCTGAATCAGTAGTATTTGTAAAATATATTAGGAAAAGGGCTGTTTGCATGGCACAAACATAACAGGAAGGAAAGCCAAAATAATCTGAACAACAGACACTCTTAGGCAACTCCTCTGTAATTCAAACAGCCAAAGATGTCGTTTTTTAAAAGGCGAAAACCGTAGTGTAGTGTAGCTACGTACCTTGAGCACCTCCACAGGTACCTGTGCGGGAGGCGGGCGAGCAGCGGAGGGGGGCACTGTGACAGAGATAGCAGGGGAGGAGTCAGAGGCCCGGAGCTGGGCCACCGAGGCCTGCTGCTGGGCCTCTCGCCTCTCCTGCTCCTGTGCCTGCTCCCTCATCAGCTGCTGCCGCAGCAGGACGCGGGACGACATGGCTCCGGCGGCGGGCGGTTGTTGAAGGCCGAGAAAGATTTACAGGGTGATGGGGTCAGAGGTCAAGCTGAAAAGGTAACAAAAGGTAAAACAAATAAGAGGCTGACGGGACTGTCTTTTTATGAATAGTGTGAAAGTTTGTTATAAAACCATGGATGAAAGAATAACTGTCTCTCCACTAACAAGTTTGTGGGCCCAAGAATATTTCCTCAGAACCACAACCACTGCACACTCAGTGCTCCAAGAGAGAAGAAAACCAACAACCTGCACCTATTCTTGGAATTCCTGAGCTGTCTAATCAAACAACATTAGTTTAAACCTACCATTTAACTGTAGGATCAATCCGACAAACTACTTATGAGATAAATCAATAAATAAACAAATAAATTTAAAAAAGCTGTAAGGATGGTTATCCTGACTCTCGCCAGATGAATTTCGTTCCGCCTAGCTCTACTCAACAGCTACAAAACCTCTAGTTCATGGCTATGTAACTGTGTTCCATATAGTTAATGTTAAATCGTGCATAAATGGATCTAGACTTGTATTCTGTAATTATTCTGTACAGTAGTTGCATTGTGGGTGTCCTGCAGCAGAAAGGAAAATAACTGCTGCTGGTAAGCTGGGCAAAAGAGGGTCCGCATTAAAAGTTTTGTTATAATTATATTGTATATGTCTTATATCTGTTGTTACAATTATTATGTATGTCCATCCACAGAACTCCTGTTCCGCCGATGTTTTATATTGTCTTGTAACTTTTATTTGGTTTGGTATGCTTTAGTGCAAATTTTAAGGACATTTATTTTGTTCAAACGGACCAGATCCATATGCCCTCCCTGAACTTGTATTTCCTGACCCATGCAGGTAACCAGGTGGCTAACATTCGCGATCTAGAATGACTAGCCATCTTTGTCGCATTCTAAATGCAGTAACACTGTATGACCACAAGAGTGGAGTGTTTACCTTCTTATGATCGCTGTTTTGTGAGTTTAGTACTGAAAATGGATGAAGTAGTGTTTGTATTTGTATGCGGTATTATATCAAATTCACTTTCTAATTGAATGTTTTGACATTTTGTTTCTATTTATTGAATTTATTGAACACTGTATGATGACCATGTAAGAATATATATTTAGATTAGACTAGAAATATAACAGATTTCAACAGACAGAAGTCCCTTCTTCTTACGAAAAGCTCCTTACGTCCGACGTACAAGGCACTGTCCACCCTGAAAGTGCTGAATTGGTTGACATCAATTGCTCAGAAATAGTTTTTTTCACTTCACGCAAAGGCGCATGACAGCGTTATGAAAGACATAAAATCTGTCCTGAATGTAGGGTTCTGGAAGGATAATGTTCACATACATTTCAAAACAACATCCATGGTAGCATAACGTTATGACAAGCTCCTTGTCCACTACATCCCGAACTTGAACATGTGCACCTCCATGAAAGACATCAACTGGATCTGCTCTATAATAGTCCGTTCTTGAGACACCCAAACAAAGTCTTTTGTGGTGTATTACCCACCCATAGTCAACGATGTCCATGTACTATGACCATCAAGGATAACAGATCATCAGATCTGAACATCAGAACAGAAACAACAAGAGTAGGTGATGAATGGCTTGTAAGCACTCCAAACACTGACATTCTGTTAACTCATGAACAGCAGCACATGACCTTCCCAATAACAACCCCCAACCAAACAGTGTTGCATTACAACGTCATGACCTCAACATTAGAGATGAGCTGCAGCAGCTTCTGGCTTAGGGGACCAAAACGGTTGAGTTCTCCCTGAACAAGACAGAGTACAAACTCCTTTATGTCGAGCCGTGTTTGAAATATCACAAAAACAATGGTGTGCTTGGCGGTGTACAATTAATTGTGATCCTAGTCCTAATTGTTTTGGAAGTCCTTAGTGTGTATCATCACAGCAATTGTGCTGTGCTAGCACAAACGCAAATGCACCGATGCAGGCAGCCAGACCTAGGGCTGGGACGGTGACCGCATTACCACAATACCGTGGTCATGTGACGCCTGCATGGTTTGTATATTATAGTATTTGTTCATTTCCATTAAGATATTGCCCATTGATATTGCACTGACATTATTATTGCTATTCCTCTCCTACTGTATAGTATTACCAACATTTGAAATAAATTGAAATTGTCCATTGTGTATAAAGGAATATCTTCCAGGTGAATGTGCTAAAAAGATTCACTCAGACACACTTCCACAGCTGATTATGTACATTAAGTAAATCTTTGTTGGTATTGCCACTGAACTGTCACGTTGCATCCGAGCTGTAAAATACAGACGTTCAGAACATAGCAACATTGTAGCATATGACAGAGGTGGCTTTTAGCTAGTTGGGGTGCAGTAGGCTAAGTAAAATAGCAATGTTTTAAAAGATAAGGTTCATATGATTCCTAGGATATGCCCGCTTGACAACAGGCAAGATGGAACTAACGACTGGCCTTTGGCCATAGCAACCATCCATTTAGAACTACTAACGGCAGTTTGTCCTGCAAGTTGAGGAATTCGTTGATATGTGTCGGAAAGAAGTAGTTCTACAAACTTACGAGGTTTAAACGCCCCTCCGCTGCGTGTCGGGGCCGTTTTACAACCTCAAACATGCCTTTATTTCTGTTAACTGAACGTCATGTCGTCCATTATCCCTTACATATTTTAAGTACGGAAACCTTAACACTGGATAAAGTCAGGTTGAAAATTATTCTTCTTTTGTTTTATTTTGGACATATTACAGTGAAATGTTATTACAGTGGGTGTTTCAAATAAGTCAACTGAAGATTTTACAGTACTACTCTTTTGCTTCTAAATGGGATTTGGACAAACAAAGTCAGAAATGAAGATGAGCGTTATTTCTGACTACATAAACATAGTAGTGAGCAGCAATATTTTCATGCATTACTCTCTGATCACATGTGACATGGCAGAGTAGATTTGGACAAAGCATTGTATGTATCAACAACAAATTGTATGAATATGCTTGTGACAATGAGGTTATGGCCATTTGAGGGCCAGTGAGGTTGTGTTGTGCAACTTATTTCACACTAAACAATAGGCTAATTGTCAAATGAAGTATGTTTAAACATTGTGGCTTATAATTTGGGATGTACAAATTAGATTGGCTAGTTTCTTCACTTTTACATCAGTGGAGGATGCAAAGAAGGGTAAACTTCATCTTCAGTGATTCCTGTATATGAATGTTTTGTATTACTGTGTTGTGTTACTGTCTTTCTTACTGTGGTTTGATTTATTTGATGCTGGTTACATGTAATCCTACATGTACACATACACATATGCATTTCAGTATTTGTATGTAATGATCCATGCAAAGTATGATTCAGAGTTGACTTAATGCTTGACACATTCTGAATTGTTTTCTTGAAGCATGTGTCCTTGCAACAACTTTGTGTAACGGTCCACACTTCTACCTGATCATTTTCATATTAGTGGCGGCTGCTGGTCTTTCAAAGAGGGGAAGCTCATTTTCGCCTACATCATACAAATTATCCATTTATTTATACGTAAATTCTTCCCTATGTTCCTTTTCAAGAGAAGCATCTGTGACCCTGCCGTACCAACTAGGCGTCTTTTCCAGTGACTTGACCAGTGTCCTGTCAATGGCCAGTAGAGTGGTTGTAGAACTTGAGCCACTTCAAGAGAAGCTCCTTTCTACACCTGCAGATGTAGCTCCAATGACAACAGTTTGTAAAGCTGAGGCATTGCACTGTCTCCATGTCTTTAGAAAACACCAAGTAAATCACACAGCTTTCCCCTGTTACCCTGCAAGTCCTGATCTGAATACAGTTCAGACCTCTCCGTCTCTCTGAATCAAAGTGATGGGCATAACTTTTCAGGACACCTTGGAAAGCCTCCTCTGGAAACACTTGTCTCATGCAACTTAATCTTATGCACTCACTGCTCTTTTCATGCCTTTTATATGCCCTGTCAAAGTTAGACAGATCTCCAAACCCCACCTTTGGTTTCATCATGGTTTCATCAAGAGGCATGGCCATACAAAAAAAATAACATTCACATTATGCAGCTTGAACATATTCCAGTTAAAGAAGATCTATGTTAAACTAGATGTACCGCATAGCGGTACAAAATATGACCGCCGCTCAGTCCTGTACATCCGTTCCGCGAAAATAAATCACACTTTAATTTGTCTCCATATTTTACTCCATCCCCCACTCTTAAAACTTTTGTGTATGCTTGTTTGGCATGCCTGAGTGTGTGTGTGCGGCTGCACAGAAAGTAGCCTACTGGTGCTGAAAAGGTGAATAGATTGTAGAATAGCCAAAGAAGATGTAGCATTGTTATAAAACCTTTAACATCTCTAAACAATCACAAGTAGGGCAGTTCATCACAGTTCATCCATTGCAACTGGATTGATGAAAGGTCACTTACACCTGTAGGCTACATTGTATTTGGGAAAAGCAAAAGGTATCAGCATAATGTTATTTATTTATTTATTTTTAAACAAAAACATCTTTGTCAGTTCCATGCTGTTTTCAACAGCTATCAAAAACAAAGGTCATTTTTGGATGGATGGATTTTTTGTGAATGTTTCTTCTTCTACATAAGATTTGTCATCTTTAGCTCATGTAATACTTTATTGTCAATGCACAAATTAAGTAACAGTAGTCTGAAACGTTATTGTTAATGCACAAATTAAGTAACAGTAGTCTGAAACGAAATGCTGTTTTACATCTAACCAGTGGTGCAAATAACTGACATGTCCAAATGGGCCTTGATGAAATGCGTCGCTAGACTGTTCATACACATTTTAACGGGCCAAAGTTGAAGAGCTGTTGTCCGTTATTGTTCGTGCAAATATAGGCTGATTCATGTTCCCTTGCATTGTGTAACTGAGGTCCATGGCTAGTCTGGCTTTCACCAGACCAAGCTCAATCTTTTAAGAAATCAAAAAATAAATAGCGGGCAGATCAGGCTGGGTTCCAGCCTAGTCCATAGGCACCCGATATTGTTTAATTTTCCGATTGAGATGTCCACGCTCTGGCTATTCTAAATGCAAAAATGCATCAGGGAGTTATGACAAAACTGTAACTAACAAACTAGATCCTAATAGAAAGCTGTTAGCTTCCCTAAGCTACAGGTAGGCTTATAAGGAAGGCCTATTTACAACATAAATTGTCAATAGGCTATGTTGGCGACACAAATAAAATCTCCTTTGGAAACCAATGGCTTACGCCTTACAGTATCAAGCGGACTTAAACTGCCATATCGTGGCGAAAAGTTGTAATAAAATTCACGCGGCTCCATGAGTCAAGGACAGTGGCGGATTTAGCAAATTGGGGGCCCAAGGCGAAGGTATGTATGGGGCCCCCCCCATCCGATCTTTAAAAGAGAATGAAAAAACTGAATGGTGGATAGGCAGGTAAAGCTAATCTACGGGAAAGTAAAGGTTGGAGAGGAGAAAAAAACCTTCCCCTTTAAACCCTGCTTTACTCCAAAATTAAGATGGAAAGCAGAGAACACACAAAGTGTAGCACTACACAAACTAATAGTCACGATAGCCCAACAGAGAACTCGCCCCCCGCCCCCCACCACCACCTGATGGCCCTTTAATTCCCCTTTACGCCTGTTTGCTTTTCTCCTATAGGCAACTTCTTGAAATATAATTGTTTTAATACTTATATACAGTATTAATTGGTACACTTTACATTTATGTATACTATCTTATCCGGGGGTTTTTTCTGCCTACACCAGAACGAGCATCAGGTGGCTGAAATGCAGTCATTTCTAACCTATTCCCAACTGCTGCATCTGCTTTGCACTGCATGACATCTCACCATAGGGTAGCCTACACAATTTAACCGGCAATGGCTATATTTTGGATATAGGCTATAGCAGTGTTTCCCAATCTTTTTTTCTGGCGACCCACTTTTTTAAAATGACAGAACATCGCGACCCATTTCACTTCAAATCTACCCTGCAACCACCAAAATTGTTTTAGGCCACAGGTTCTCCAACTTTTCTATGCCTCCCCCAACCATACATTGCTATAGGATCCCTGCTTTGAACACGGTTGTGTTGCATTTTGAGCACCATCAGCGTGAAAAGTTGGAAATGACTACTGAAAAGATACGTTTTAATGCGCATCCGAGTGTAGGGGAAATTTTCGCATGTTGTGCAGTCGTCATTTGTCAGCATAGAAAGCTGTTCCTGTAGGCCTATTTCTAAAAAAAATGTTGTAGGCTATGTTGCGTTGCAGACAAATGGGTCCATAACACTGTGGACGTCAATTCCAATGTAAACAGCAAATAACTCAAGTCGTTATATTTTATTGTTGTATTATATTATATTGTATAGTCGTTATATCAGAACAAGAGGCGTTTGCGCAATAGCCGGAAGAATGCGCCTTACTTTGGCGTAGAAAACAAGAGGAATAGTGTTTAAAATGCCCATTTAAATTGTAGACTATAATGCACTGTTGCTATTAACTTTAAAGATTGCATCTGCAATCGAAACTGTATGCAAATTGAATGGCCTTATGTCCGGTCTATGGATGTCTGCTTTAGTTGACAGCGCGGTCACTAGATTTGAATCGGTAAAGTTGAGGAGCTGCATCTATTAATGTTCGTGCAAATAGGCGGATTCATGTCCCTTGCAGTTTGCAACTGCGAGGTACATGGCAGGCGCCCCACAGAACGGTTTCATTTTGAGAGGTAGATATCCATGCTGGCATCCCCTCTGCGATGCGTTCGTCCCCCAGTTTCATGCGCCAGTTGCATGAGCTTTTATGACAAAACCGTGACTGTGGTAGTTAACAAACTACATCCTAATAGACAAAAAGTGTTAGCTTTCCTGGTATCAAATGACAAATAGTATCAGTTAGGCCTATAACACAACATAAATTGTGCTGGCGACCCAAATAAAATCTCCTGTTTCCAAAAATAATTCCATGGAAATGCATGGATTCCAGTTGCTGCTACTGGAAGAAACTGGAATCCATGCATTTCCACTGAATTATTTTTGGAATCTGATCCCTTATCATACCTGTTCATTCTTACTCTCGCTCGACTTATCGTGACTAAATTCAAGATGGCTGCAAACGCTAAACTTCGTGAAGATACTGTCTGTATAAATCGTCTTGTAAGTAAACTACCAGTGCTTTTTAAAAGTTCTCAATGTCTCGTTTTAAATGTCAGGGCCTTCGGTAGTCTACCAATGAAGTGTGGAGATACATTGAGCCTCGTAAATGGTGTAAAACAGTGATTTATTTGCATAGCTAGCCCGATGCCGAAGCACCACAATTGAAAAAGCTGTTGGTAGCATCGGCTAACTAGCGCCAGATTTTGGAGTGCAGGGGACAAGCCGAGATGGGCTATGAGACATACGTTCACACTCGGTATCATGTTTCAACACACTTTAGGTCAATATCACACCGGAATTCTCCTTTAAGACTATACCACGGCAAAAAGATATATATGACTGTTTATGCAATAGTTTTTTTATTTTAACCCCCACCCCATTTTGGATGTCTACAGAAGTTACCAAATATATTTTGGCGAAAGAAAAATAATTGTGTGTGAATTACCTTCAAAGCTATAAACGCCCAATTTTAGGGTCTGGGCTGCTTGCTTTTGAAGCTGGCTGTACATATTTGGTTTTGCTTACTGCTGAGGCTGACTGTTCTTCACCTGTGTCTGTAGTAGCCTAGGCTACTTGCCAAAGACATGTGCACTGGACTGGATTCCCTTCAATATTTTTTTCAAAGTTAGACTAAGCTATTTACATATTTTCATAAGCTTTATATAATGTACTATGTGCATATTGTCCAATATGCAGCACAGCAAATTAAAGTTAATCCACTACTTTACATTTTGCATACCAGTTGTATCTAAACCAACCAAAGCTTGACTGAAACATTGTAAAACCATTGACTTGTTTTAAATGAATTAAGAGACAGGTCCTTCTCGCATGATCCTGCTGAAAACCGCTGGTTTCATCTCAAGCACGCACGTATTATGAACACACGTTTTTTTTATGTAGCCAGTCGCCGACATTCAAAAAATATGCGGTTATAGTTCACAACTTTAACCACACTCACTCAACCACACTATATATATATGTACTATTAGTAGATATATAGGCTATATACTATAGCCTATATATAGTATAGGCTATGGCTAACAACGACTCCAAAATCTCGAGGCTTGCTGGTCTCATAAGTAACAGCAAAGTCCTTTTAGGCAAGTTGGCAGCCATATTGTTAAGCTTTTTGGGCACTTATCGGGCATCTATTTCGGCAGAAATGTGTGCGCGCAAGGCTTCACGACACCAACCTTGCTCCAGCGGTGAGATTACAACACATGATTGGCACGATGTATTCACAACATACCACACGATTGGCACAATGTTTTCACATGTCGACTTTTTTGCCGTGGAAAGGGCGGTATATATGTAGACAACTGCCATATTGGCGTTACAAACTAACCCCGATGCATTTCTATGGAGGATTTTTTGAGTGCTGTGTCTTAGTATGGGGAATCGTGTCATTTTAGGAATGGTTCATATAGATTTTTGCAACTGGTGATTTTTTACTTGCTAGGACCCCATTGAATACAAAACAACCTGTTTCCAATTTTTTTCTTCATTTTCAGTGCCAAAATTCAAGATGGCAGACAATATATGCAGAAAAATAATATAAAGGCTTAAAGTGGTCAAATTTTTTGATAAATATACACATAATAAGGTAGACAAGTGAAATACAGACTATTTACAAAATATGTATTGCATCATTTGCCAAGAAATTTGGAGAACAAATTAAAACAAAAAAAATTAAAAATGTGCATCTTGTTTCATTATTGAAGAGTTCAACAAAACATTGTCATTGTCACTCAAGTATTTATCCTCACCACGGTCACTGTCTTTTTAATATTGGTGCACATCTCCTCAGAGCCTTCATACCTGCAAAGTTGTGTAAATGGTCAGTTATTACTCTTGCAAGAACACCTTCTACTGCATTGGCTGGCAAGACAACAGCACTTCACAAGCTCCACAACAGCCTCTGGTGCTGGTGGAAGTTTTGACAAAACAGAAGCCCATTGCCCATCAACAATTTGCCTTCATCCCAGTGATGGTGAGTCAAGAATCTTTGGAGCAGGCATTGTATCTTGTGCACAAACATTTGCTTGCCTGTGTGCTCTCAGAATTTACATTTCAACTTAATTTCACGAAACTCCCAAGAATTGGAGAAACATATAGGATGAAACTTCAAGCAGATCCATGACTCAAGGGCCTGACCCATCTGCCTGGGGTCAGTTACAGGACAGTAAGGTCTATATACAGAGAATAGAACATGGTATTTAGAGCCACCTGAGGTATATGTTACAAAGTGGTTAGATGGTTACTAGCCAGTATGATAATGCATGAATCCTATTTAGTGTTAAGTTCAAATAGTCCAGTGTAGGAGATGAATTGTCCATAGGGCAAGTGGTGGGTCTCTAGGCTGCGCGGGCAGGAAACCGAGCATGGGGACAGCAATAGGCGATGGTAGGGCAATCATAGGGATGGGATTTCCCTAGTTCCCGAGTTCCACCGAAGGGCTTTAGCTGTTTGAAAACCATGTTTTGAGGAGCTGACACACAAATTTCTCACATCCAGCTAAAACGTCTGGAGATGGATGAGGACCTACTACAAGCCTTCAAAATGTGTTAATGACATCATGACTTAATTGACTGAAACAGAAACCTTTCCTTTCCCACGGCATAAACGGTAAATGGCGGGACAAACGGTTGTCTATCAATTTCCTGATAGGATACCCGATAGGTCCACCGACTCTATGCACGATGTGATTGGCCGGACCGAAGTTTGTTTTTTCCACCTCACAAGCCAACAGAGAGTTGCTAGACTACCCTGGCTGGAAATTACATTTGCTGCCGCTAGGCTATGTCAAGATTTCTAGGCTGAGATGTATCTTTTGTCGACGTTCTCCAGTGCCCATGATAATGAGACTGTCTTTGTTGATGTCTGGTACCCTGCGAAGGGCATTTTCAAAGAAGCATTCTGCCAGATCTTAGCATTATGTCACTTTTCCTGACAACCATCTCCTGCACAACAGCCATGCCATCTATTAAGATGCTATCGAATGTGTGTGTTAATTGCACTGAGCTACTCTCTGTAGATTGTTCAGATAATGTTGTTTCTGAAACCAGTCACAATTCATGGATGAAGGCAGACTTAGCTGTAGTGGGCAGCATTAGGCTTGCATATAATCAACAAATTCATATGTTCCCACAATTTCCTGCAAGTACAGTTAACAGAATTATTGAAGACAAAAGAGCTCATTGTGGACTTCAGGAAGTCTAAAGCTAGCACACACCCCGATTCTCATCAATGGGACTGAAGTGGAGTGTATCACCAGCTTCAGATTTCTGGGTGTCCACATCTCTGAGGACCTCTCTTGGACCCTCAACTCCTCTACCCTGATCAAGAAGGCTTACCAGCGTCTCTTCTATCTGAGGAGGCTAAAGAAGGTCCATTGCCTTCCTCAGATCCTGGTGAACTTCTACCCCTGCACCATCAAGCGTATCCTTACCAACTGTGTAACAGTTTGGTATGGCAACTGCTCTGCCCACGACCGAAAAGCATTGCAGAGGGTGGTGAAAACTGCCCAACGCATCACCGGTTCCTCACTCCCCTCCATTCAGGCCATCCAGGGCAAGTGATGTTTGCATAAGGCGCACAGCAGGTTCAAAGGAAGCTTTCCTGCAGCTGAACTCTAGCTCTGCATCCCGGTAACAACCAACCTACAATGCCCCCCCCCCCCCCATCCCCGCCCAATGCCTCCTTGCCTGTGCCTATTGAGGTGTCCATGACCATAGCAACCTTGACAGGGACAACAAGGAGGCAGACACAACCCCCCCCCCCCCCAATGTATGTTGTTTATACATTGTTCACATTACATAGCCATATTTATTCTGCTCTTATAAGGTAACTGCTAATATACACTGCACAAATTTATATTACTCTAAACCTCTCTACCTTATATAAATCAACTGTATAATACTGTCTACACTGCACTAAATTTCTTGACCTGTCTATGCACCACCTGTTTATACTTTGTATATCACATTGCACTTTTCTCCTTTTTTGCACTTCTGGTTAGACGCAAACCACATTTCATTGTCTTCATACTTGTACTCTGCAATGACAATGAAGTTGAATCTAATCTAATCTATTGTGGTGAGTGCAGAACATTACTTTAATTCAAATGATTATTAGGTTATGTGAAGGAAACTGTTAATCAGTAAATGTGTTTTTCCGGGTATGCCAATAAATAGCATAATGGTGGTTACACCCATCACTGGTTGATAATCATGACATTTCATGTCACCCATGGTCATATTTATTACCTAAGCCATTCAATTTTATTAGAAAATGTATGTATATAATGATAATACCTAACATATCCATTTAAAATGTTTTACAAGGCGATTATTTGCAATTTTTGGTGATATATCCGCCATCTTGGATTTTGAACCTGTGCAGTCCGGGGAAAAATTGGAAACAGGTAGTTTTGCAAACTATAGGGTCTGAAGAAGTGAAAAAACATAATTTGCAAAAATCTATATGAAATGTTCCAAACACCTTTTTTTGCTACATATCGCCCTGCACTATCTCTGGTAACAGCAGCTATTGGGCCCGAGGTACAGTGCAATGGTGTCATCTGGTGGCCGTGCAGTGCTATGTCGCCATGACATTTGTAATTTAACAGGACATTACAGTAGAAATTGTTTTCCCTTACTAATTATTCGTATAATCCATCTGCAGTGCTGGGATCGTTACTCACGCCACAAGCGCGTTGGAAGCGTTTCCATTCAGTGGAAACAGTGAAGAAAAAAATGACGTGAGAAAAGGAGATGTTTTAATTGGCAGAGAGGCCTGCAGCGCTACTGACAACTTAGCGCTCTAGAATCTTTGCTGATGTAACAGGTTAGACCTTATACTTACTGTATGAATCACATAATTGCACAATAGATCTAGGTTATCTAGTTACAGTTTAAATCTAAATATTTCTTTTAAATATTGTCATCCATAAGATTGCTTCACTTTATATTGTTTGTATTCAGTTTATGTATATTATTTGTGAGTTATGCATTGTTTACATGCTGTATACCTCCGTCTAGCCACATGCCAAAAATAGCCCTACAGCCAGGGACGGATCATGGCTTGTGCCAAGTGTGCACGTGCACAGGGGCCCTCAGCCAATGGGGGCCCTCGGATTTAAAAAAAAATTGCCATGAATTTAGGCTAGATTATGCCCGGTGCTTCTGTCTGTTAATTTGCGGCACAACTATGGAACCGCGGACCGAAAGAAAAATAAACAAAATGTTTTCCTGATCAATAAATACATATTAATTCATAAAATATAGAGGCATAACATTAGGTGGAAGTGGTAGGAGTGCTCATTCAATGTGTATGCGTGTTTGCGAAAGTGAAACTGACCCACTCGTGAGTAGGTGAATGATTCCTGCAATGTTCATGAAAACAGCATAGCGATTGGATAGCCTAATAAATCGCGACTTGTAGGCCTAACAGTAGCTTATATCGTAGCAAATAGCCTATGGCGATGCCGATGACAGATAGGCCTACACTTAATTCACTCGTCTCGCTGGAGTGAGCGCATAATATGGGCTGTTGCGCAAAGAAATTAATTAGGGAGATGATCTGCATCTTCATTTACCAAACGCTAGTTTTGCTAACATCTCCACTGTTAACGTGAAATATATCTCCATGCAAGGTAGTGTCAAGCAGCAGTGAAGTGAAAACCTTATCATGCAGGTAGCCAATGTTCACCTGAGTCAGACAGAAAACGGGCCCTGCTTGCTCTGTTAAAGTTTGTATGCCCCTTCCAAACTGCGTTAAAAGGGTATATTTAACAGCCAGAATTTCGAAAATTTCCAGGGGGAGACACCCCCGAACCCCCCGTAATATGATCAGCACCACCTCTCACAAAATACTATCAACGTCCCTGCTACCGGTCCGTCAGATGACAAGTGTCCGGTCCGTTTAGTGAAAAATGTTGCTGTAGACTGTTTGGACAGCAAAGGGAGATTACAGCCTAATAATAAAAACAGCTGCTGGAATTAATTTCTGTGTGGGCCTGAGTTATAATATATGACATAATGTACTACATGTTCATTGTGTGCAATTGTGCACCAGCCTGCACAGCGACAGCAAAGAGAGAAGCGCTGGCTGCACGCGCACGTCACTTGCACGCGCACCTGTAATATAGTTATACGTGTGAACTTTTTCAGGAGCTATTGGCGAACTCACCCTGTACTGTATGCTTTGCTGTGCGTGTGTGCAGGTATGTTTTATTATTATTCTTCACTTTACATGCATTTTTGTTTGCCTGTCTAATATCTTTATGGAGAGAGGAGCAATTGGCGAACTCACCCTGTACTGTATGCTTTGCTGTGCGTGTGTGCAGAATAAAACTTCAGCAGTATCCCGTGCTCGTTTTGAGTCATCTTTATTTAAAAAATCAACACAACGCAGAAGTCTACCCAGTTACACTGACAACAAGCGACGTTCACACAACGTTCCCGGTGTGAAACGGGCCTTATTCATGTATATGTTGTACCAAAATGTAGTTTATTACCAACGTGGAATGGTTGCTGGCATAAGTCACCGACGTTAGTTTGAGACTTTGAACACGAAGTATTGTTTTCATGTGTTGAATGAAGTCAATGGGAGCCGTAAATCGGCAAATAGCGGTGACCAAATATTATTTCTCCGGATAGCGTGACAGTGGTAAATCAACTTACTCACCTACAAAACAGTTGATGTTAGCAACCCTCACACGTTTTCACCGTCGTCAATGCTGGCCACAGGTAGCAAATCTAATAAAGTTGATGGATATCAACAAACACAAACGATTAGTGAATAAGTATAACGTCAATTCCTGATCAAGAAATAATCATCATCCTGTTTATTAACATTAAACGTTACTGTCTTCACAATGGACGATCCGCATAAACTTATTCATGCTAACGTTAACCAATCACCGGTTGGCCAACAAGTTAGCTAATATTCACCCATAACGGCTAATATTTACTACATCAGACTAGACCACTAATATCAAATAAGTAAGATGTTGTCAGTTGGTTAACTTAAATGTCGATATTTGACAGAGTCAAATCAAACTAATGATGCATAACGGAAGTAAGCCATTGTGACAGATAACGTTGGCTAGCTAGAACTAGCTAAATTCAACCTAGCATAGCGTGCTAAATTTAGAAAGGCTAATAGCGAGCACATAGTTCATAATATCAAATCCTCTTTGTTTTATCCAGCCTGTAACGTTACAGGTCAATTTTGATTATTAAAACAAATTAACTTTGTTTATATCCGCTGGGTAGTACACTAACGTTGTAGTACATCAACTTTCGCTAACCAAAGGGTTAAATTAGCCTCAAACTTTCACAACATCAATTTAGCATGTAGCAATAACTGATCATGATTAATGTTGTGTACAATTGAATTAATCACTATATATACAGTGTTAGGCAAGTACACAAGGAACAAGAAACAAATGCAATATTGCTTTCAATGCTTTGTGATCTTAAAATGTGGGCTAAATTACCCAGCTAAATTAGCGACACCTAAGTTGACATCGTAGCCATGATAACATTAAGTTAACTTAACACCATGCATTACTGTGCAGCGTTACTCTGACAAATAAAACAATGTTGTCAACCGCCTTAGTTTTAGCAATGTAGCCATTACGACACAGTACCTTGTTGCAAACTAAAACATCATATTCAAAATCGATACGGCTTACCCAATTAGTTTGCAAACTAGCTATGTTAGGGTTAGGCAAGTTACACATGGATGTTTAGGCATCATGGAAGACCAGTTAGCCTTCTCGCCTAACGTGTATTTTCTGATGTCCACAACCGTAGCGTAATGTCCTTATTTTGTATCCCATGATTTCGTTTTGGATGACATATCTTCATGTAAGATTGCTCACCAGTTCATTGTAAGTGCGTAATCAGTAGCGTTATTCCAATGCAGCTATTAGCAAATCGGCTAGCTGTTATTGACATTAGTTTCAGCAAGCTTCCACTGAAGCTGCCTGCCTCTGACGCCAGATGGAGAGATTTACGTCACACACCTGCTGAAATCTGACACATGGAGGTGGTAGAGGAGTAACAGAGATTCGACGAAAAAAAGTTTAGAATGGGTTTAAAAGTTCTTTAAACTTTTGTTTACATTTCAATCTTCATGGTGAGATCACTGCTTGAGGAGTGTAAAATTAATTTAAATTTCCATCATCTGTGAGGGAGCACGATGTCAGACGGATGCTCCTGGCAGTGAAACCAAGGCTGCCGGCCCAGACGGAGTAGCCTAGGCCTACCTGGTAAGGTGCTCAGAGCGTGTGCCCACCAGCTTGCACTCATCTTCACCAGAATCTTCAACCTCTCCCTGGCCCAAATCAGCCACAATCATCCCAGTGCCGAAGTCGACCACCAGCCTAAATGATTATCGTCCTGTGGCACTCAGCTCCCCCCAGACTTCGACCCATCAGTTTGCATATCGCACAAAACAGGTCCACAGAGGATGCCATTGCTGTAGCTCCCTCATGTACTGTTTCTACACCCACAACTGCAGTACGGCCCACAATAACAACCTCATCATCAAGTTTGCTGACGACACCACAGTGGTCAGACTCATCTCAAAGGGAGATGAGGCAGCCTACAGAGAGGGTCCTGAACTTGGCAGCCAGGGGCCTGTACTAGGCTACGAAGGGAGCTTAACCTACCCAGATGGGTTACTTTGTTAAACCGGGGTTGACAAAACCTTCATAAGTCAGCGTTTCTCAAACTGTGGGTCGCGACCCACTACTGGGTCGCGGAGACATGCCAGGTGGGGCGCAAACTGACGTGAAAAACAGGAGTTTTTTTTATTTTTTTTTTCTATCTGTAGCCTGGGCCCAGGTAGCACCCGATGCGCAATGGACGCACTGTGTTATTCATAGGGAAGCGCTCGTGTCAAGGCAGCTTAGTTGTCCCGACATACATGAGATTTTGAACGTTGTTGTGAGAGTGGTGAATTTCATCAAAACCCGGCCCTTAAAAGCGTGTCTATTCTCCGCACTTTGCGAAGAGATGGTAGCTGACCAAAAGGCTGTACTGTTTCACAGCGAGGCAAGGTGGCTTTCCCGAGGTAAAGTGCTGTCGCGCGTGTTTGAGCTCCGAGTCACCTCTTCTTGGAAGAAGGGCGCATGTTTGAATCTGCAAGCACGTTCACTAATGAACATTCTTGACGAAGCTGGCCTATCTTAGCGATATATTTGATATAGGCCTATCTTAGCGATACATTTGAGTTAAATGTCCAGTTACAAGGCAAAGACAAACACCTACCTCACCTAGGAAATAAGATTACTGCATTCACCAAAAAAACTTGAGTAGGCCTATGGGACAGGCGCCTCGATCGCGACAGCCTGCCTTTGAGATTTCTGAGCGAAATCGCTGAAACGTCTGATTGGGAGGCACTCTTGTGATCCCATGTATTAAACAGTAGGCCTACATCACATCCCTGCAAAGTTTATTTCAAATTTCCCAACCAGCAGTGCAGTATGACTGGATTATAGATCCATTTAATGCAGCATGTTGGCATTTCATTGAATATATTATATTATATAATAATAAATAAATACATAACACACATATTTCTGTTTTCCAGCAACATATTAGGAAGCATAGGCCAATTCTGTAAAATGGCCTATGCTTTCTAATATGTTGCTGGAAAACAGAAATATGTGTGTTATGTATTTATTATGACCGCCGCGCAGCGAAGCGGCGGTCATATAGGTTTAGTCAGATTTTTTTTTTTTTTTTTTTTTTTTTTCGCATGTCCAAATTTCTGTCAATGATTCCCGGGACACTGAAAGACCGGGGTAGACGAAACTTGGTGGGCATGTAACCCCATATGGATAGCATGGAACCATCGTTTTTCGTTTTGATCTGTAGCCCCCCCCCGCTGGACTGCACCCCCCGAAAGGAGGGTAGGGCAGACACAGTTTTCTGTGAATATCTCGAGAACCGTAAGGTTTAGGAGGACCATTTTTTTTTGTATGTTGATCTCAATGGGCCATGTCAACCCATTCCATAACCACTCATTTCATGTATAGCGCCACCTAGTTAAACACAAAAAAAGTAAAAATGAGGTGTTGTAATCGCAGGTATCTGTGACCTAACATAGTCAAAACTGCACGAAATTGGAAGTGTAGGATCATTATGACACCCTCTGAATGCACGCCAAGTTTCGTGGAATTCCGTTCATGGGGGGCCACACAACAAATTAATTTATGTTACTATACACCAACTGGCCTGTAGGTGGCCGGAGACAGTTTTCTGTGAATATCTCGAGAACCGTAGGGCCTAGGAGGTCCACCTTTTTTTTGTATGTTGATCTCAAGGGGCCATGTCAACCCATCCCATTACCACTTATTTCATGTATAGCGCCCCCTAGTTAAAAATTAAAAAGCAAAAAATTAGGTGTTTTCATCACAATATCTCTGGCTGACATGGTCAAAACTGCACGAAATTGAAATTGTAGGATCATTATGACACCCTCCGAATGCATGCCAAGATTTGTGTACTTTCGTTCATGGGGGGCCTTACAATAAAACAATTTATGTGTACATTTAGTGACGTACACCAACAAGGATTCCCGGGACACTGAAAGACCGGGGTACACAAAACTTGGTGGGCATGTACCCCCACATGGATAGCATGGAACTGTCATTTTTCGTTTTGATCTGTAGCCCCCCCGCTGGACTGGACCCCCCGAAAGGAGGGTAGGCCAGACACAGTTCTCTGTGAATATCTTGAGAACTGTAGGGCCTAGGATGACCATTTTTTCCGTATATTTGCCTCCAGGGGTCATGTTAACCCAGTTCATGTACACACATGTGCACAAACAGATACACACACACACACACATTCACAGTAATCATACGTATGACCAGGGCCGGCCCGAGGCATAAGCGAACTAAGCGGCTGCTTGGGGCCTCCTGGCCACCAGGGGGCCCCCAATCGAGTTTTTTTTTTTTTACATAATAAATAACGTAAACAAGTGACATCAATGAACGAATAAATGAAATTATCATTCAAATCAAGAAAATTATGATTTCATGATCAATATGCCTGCCTACTGCTACTGTGTCTGCCAGCCTTTGAGTCACGCGCATAAAGTAGACACCTCGGGTGCATGCAATTCGTGCAGACACTGCATCAAGTTCAACAATCGGAAGAGACGGTAATGTTAAGACAAGTCACAAAAAAGGACGTATCTCTCTGGTGCCGAAAACAGAACGAAGAAAATGACAGAGGAGGAGAAAAACGATATTGGAAACAAGGATATTGGGATTGTTTTGGATGTTCAATCAAGCATGTAACGTTACCCTTGCTCTAGGTGGGCTTATTATGTCGTAAATTAAAGTTAGCTAGCTGACTGAAGTGGACATTAGCACTACAGTAGCTACATGAAAACGTAGCTGAAGGCAAATTTACCACAGAGGGATTGTTTCTGATTTCGTACCTGAAAGTGTTGATAGTTTATTACTGCTCTATAATATGTGACATAGTGGTAAGTCTGATAGCAACAACAGACTAAGCCCAGGCTCCCAGTCCCAACCCAACCCACTGACTAGCACGACTCTGGGCATCGGTAACGTTCCAGCTTCATAGGCAAAGATGGAACAGCAGTGCGCTCTGCTCTAAGATCTTTGGAGAGAGATGGTAGTGTTTGAGAAAATATACCATGTTGGGTGGGGAGACTTCTGTGATGAAAATAAACTTACATTTGATTAAGATAGTGGCAAGTGATGTAGCGGTGCTACCCTAATATTTAGGCTGCAGTAGATCACCATGTTAAGCGTTCACCATACTGCAATTAAGTATACTCTTTTGATTATGCCTCATTTGCCAATAGAATATGAATTGTTACATGTGGAATTGCTTGTTATTTGAGTGTAAGTAATGATAGCAAAATAAACTCATTCTGCTCGATCAACTATGCACTTATGCAATATTTTTTTTTTTTCAGAGACACTGTTGAAGTCCTTTGGAGCACATCTCTACCTCTACCTAACTCTACCTACCAGAAGGTGAGGTTTTCTTAAAGGCAAATGGTTACATAGCCTGTTAATATGACACGACACATTTAACATCGTTTTTTATTTTATTTATTTATGTATTTATTTAATCATTGCAGGTTCGTCCACTGCAGAGTTGCAGATGCCTAAAAACCAGGAACGAAGTAGGAATAATTATCTATTTTTTGGGACATTTTATTTTTGATTATTAATGTTTGTCTATTTTGTTTTTATTTTGTAGTTGAAAATTGCTCATTTAATGCACATTTGCGGATTTGTTCAGCAAATCTGTTGAAAAACAAGTCATTAAACTGATGTACTTGTTTACAACAAATACAAATGCTGTTGTATTTTGTTATTTGTCAATTCAACTTCAGTAAACCACCCTTAGTGCTTCACTTTGAATATGAATGTTTCAAATAAATCTGTGATTTTAGTACCCTCTAAGATTAAAAGGTGACAGGGTTGGTGTAAATAACAACTATATTAATACATTGGTTTACCAAGCACATGGGGCCAGAAGTCTAGATTGGAGCCCCAAAACATTTTTGGCATGTGAGCAAGGATGGATTACTGAATGAGCCTACCGAGCCCAAGAGGTCAAGGGACCCTGAACCCCAAGTAGTTGTGTGAATTCACTACCAATAAGTCAAAAAGCAAAAGGCTATGAATCTGAACAAATTTAGGTACTGCCCTTCTCCAGCTGACCATCCCAAAAATGCACCAGAATACAGGAAATCACATCTAACCCCCCCCCCCACACACACACACCCGTTTGTACCCACATTTGCACAAACAGGGTAGGGGGAGAGGGTCCTTATGCATCTGTGTCCAGGGGGACAGTAGTTCATAATCAGTCGCTGTATTAATACATAACCTCACTGTATTAATTTATAATATGACATTATAGTGTGAAGTTGTCAATTATCGCCAAGCACAGGTGACTGCGTTGTGGGAGGGGGCCCCCAAATCAAATTCTGCTTAGGGCCCCCAAAAGGCTTGGGCCGGCACTGCGTATGACACATACTCACACAGTAGACATATGTACGCTTCCATGCACAGGCACATACGCAGGCACGCGCACACACACACACACACACACACACACACACACACACACACACACACACACACACACACACACACACACACACACACACACACACACACACACACACACACATAACACAAACATAACACAAACAATCAAGAATTTCTCATAATTATGAACAGGCAAGATGGAGGTGGGGTTGTATAAAATGAATTTTACATGTGAAATCTATGAACTAATCATGTTTTGGTACTTGTTGTCTAGCAGATACCAGTGAGAATTGAGTGTGGATAATGCAATTTAGTGAGACAGTTAGAATCATATAGGCCTTTCAGCGTGATTTCTTTTTGTGGAAAACATGTGCTGGACTGGGCGGCGGTCATATTTTGTACCGCTCTGCGGTACATCTAGTTTATTATTATATCTGCAGCACCAGCTGATTTTAACTCTGATGAAGAGGATATATTTAGAACTTGTCATTATTTCAATAAATTTGACAATTTTAAGCTTGACCTAGCCTACCACTTTCTTAGAGTGATGAGGGATAGGTGGGGCTCGAGAATGCCCCCTTGATCAAAGTGGGGAATGAAAAAAAGAAGTTTTAGAACCACTGATCTAGTTTGTTAACTACCACAGTCACGAGAAAAGTGGGTCCCCAGAAAAAAAGTTTGAGAAACACTGCATTACTTCCATCATTATTATTCTTGCTAAAACGAAATGTGAGGACGTGCATACATACAGTATGCTGAACATCTGAGCAAGAATAGCCTAAAATAAATCGGACATCTATGGCGCATATACGCTGTTACAACTGTACCGCACTTTTTTATGGCTGTGTCAAGGTTGTAACAAAGGTACATGTCGCTGTTAAGTTAAATGATTTACAAACTATAACATATTTTTTAAATTCTGTTTCAACTTTCATGGAGTAGACATGTACGACTCTGTTCTGGTCAAATTACACATCTCGTATCGTCTTTGTGTAAATCGAGTTTGAATTGGAAAAATAAAAAAGTGTTACAATTGTGCCGGTTCTCCCCTCTATCTATCTATCTATCTATCTATCTATCTATCTATATATCTATATATATATCTATATCTATAGAACAACTAGGCTCTAAACACTAAGAAAACCAAGATCATTGTAATTCAGTGAGCATAACACCGACCTCATCAATGGTGAGTGTGTTGAGAGGGTCCACACCTTCCGGTTTCTCGGCGTCCTTATCTCTGCTGACATCTCCTGGACAGACAACATCACAGCGGACATCAAGAAGGCTCAACAGCAGCTGCACTTCATGAGGGTCCTCAGGAAGTACAACCTGGACTCCAATCTGCTGTTGACCTTCTACCGCTCGTCAGTCGAGAGCCTGCTGACATACTGTATCACAGTATGGTACGGCAGCTGCACCGTGGCAGACAGGGAGAGGCGTCAGAGAGTTGTAAAGGCAGCACAGAAGATCATTGGCTGCTTGGCTGCCCTCTACACCTCCCGCTGCCTCAGCAGAGGAAAACCCATCATTAAGGACAGCTCCCACCCTGGCTCTGATCTGTTTAACCTGTTGCCCTTAGGGAGGCGTTACAGGTGCATCAGAACAAGGACTAACAGATTCAATAACAGTTTTTTCCCAAATGCCATAACCACTCTAAACTCACATATGCACTGACTTCACAGTATATGTATACAGCGTCTCAGAACTGTGCACCTTACACCCCCCCCACCCCCCACCCCCCGGACTTATTTTATGTTATATTTATTTTACGTACATGTTGGCACTGGAAAAAGGAGTTGCTCTTAATCTCATTGTACAGTGTATTGACAATAAAAAGCATTCTATTCTATCAACACTTTCCTGGGTAGCCTACTTGAAGAATGGCCCATAGCCTACAAGTGCCATTCTTGCAAGCTTCCTGGTTGGTTGATTGACTCATTTATATAGCTGGACCTCTTTAAAATACTAGTCACATAATACAGAGCTCAATGGGAATCTCCCCTACCCACAACAATAAATATCATACCTAAACATTAGTGCCAATTATCATCATACCCATTGGAATATAACCCAAAACTATTGACATTATATGTAAAGTTTCTATAAAAACCATAACCTACGGCTTTTCCAGCAGTCAAAAAATACTTTAAGCCAGAAACAGCAATGTTTAAGAAAAGCGTTTAAGTCAACCCAGAGAATAATTTCAGTAATGGATACAAGAATTCTTAATGAGAAATTGATGATAATTATATTTATTTCTCTTGATAGCTGTACATCAGATACATCATTTTACCATTTTACATTAATACTGAAAATACAAGCAAAAAACAGCCAACTCCAATTGATGTTTGCTGGTCATTGTATCAACTGTCCCAAAAAGTGTTCATAGCTGATGTTAGTGTGTCCGAGAGCTTCACAGCAATTTTGTCTGCAGAGGACAAAAGTAGGCTAGTTAGAATACACACATGGGATCTACAGAGTCCCTCAAGATTTTCTAAACAGTACAGTTGTAGATATGAAACCATTAAAAGATGACACAACATATGCTGCAACCACCGGACATATTTAGTACCTGCTCTCTTTTGCTGTTTCTTCCTTTTTTTGCCAGCAGCCAACAGAGCCTGGCCTTGTTGGAGAGGATCCACATCAAGGATGTCTCTCAGGTCTACAGCTTTAGGAGTTGCACCCTCCAAACCACTCCCATTTTTAACCTGGGACCTTTTGATTTCAACAGTCATTGGTCCAAACTGAAGAAAATTGAGTGAAGGAAGAAAAATAAGAGATTACCAAAGCACAAAGACAAGAATCAGTCCAAAGACATGCAACAGTTGACCAACACTAACATCAGCCATGTTTTTCAACTGGTTCTTTAGGAAAGTGGTTCAGTGCTAGCCTGGCCCGTCCACCTAGATCTTCTTTCAGGGAGATTTAGTCTGGAACACCATAGTTCATAACCATTTCCCTCAGACAAGAAAAATGTCAGGCCAATCAGCGAAGAGAGTAGGGTGGCCATCCGTCCGGATTTCGTCCGGACAGTCCGGTTTTTAAGCTCTCTGTCAGGACAGAGAGAGGGTGTCCTCCTTTTTGGACATTTGTCCGGATTTTTGTCATGACTAGCCACCTGTCCGCATTTTATGAGCACATAGGCTATGCCTCATTTTAAGGCCTCTGTAAGCTACTCATCTCTGTTACGCGTCATCATTTCTGACCCTCTGCCCAAGTAGCCTATCCGCCACCACCGTAGCACGGGACATCACAAAACTCCACCGATTTCGTTTTCACGAAGCAATCAATGCGACAACTCTCGTGATTGAATGAATGAACACCGTTGCTGAGCCGTTTGCATATGGCGAAACAAAATACGTCTTTCAACTCTGCATGGTATTCTGAACACCACGTTACTACCAAAAGCAGGACAGATGCATACCATGCATTTTGTAAAGTGTGAAACAGATATTGATGTCAGCTCCAGGGGCAAGAGTGCCATACACTCTCACTCACAGGCATGCAGGCAGTCGCACAAAGAAAAAGCCAGATCTGCCAGGAAAAATCCTCTGTTTTTGCTCCAGCAACAACCACAGCTGCAGAGCTCACTAAGTTACTAAAAAGTTATTGGCTTAAAAAGGTGGGTTTGTTGACTAATGTGAAAAAAAAAAAACACACAAAATCTAATGTTACTATGCTATTATAATAAGTATGGGAATTTTGGAAACAGCTAACTAATGTGGAAAAAAACAACAACAAATGTTACTATAATAAATTATGTTATAATAAATAGGTGCCTTCTATAGAAATGGTTTATTTTCTAATGTTATTCCCCTATATGTTACTCCGATTCCGTATGTGTCCTCACTTTTGGACCTTTGTCCTAACTTTTGGGCACAAGTGTCCTCATTTTCAGTGTCATGGCGGTGGTCACCGAGAGGGAAAGACGAAACCGAAGCTTATTGTGATAAACAGAAGCAACAACACTTGCAAATGTCAAAAAATGCAGAAATTTATTTACAGCAAAGGTAGACCCATATACATTGTTTGCTGACTGCTGATGCGGTTTATTGTCAGTTTGTAAAGTTTAGGCGAAGTATAGCCCGGTTGAAACCAGACCCTTCTCAGTAACTGAGAGTGGGTCTGGGGAAGATTAATTCACAGCCCATTTCCAAAGGGCGTTCCCAAACGGACGCCGATCAAAATGCCGCCGGACGCAATAGGAGAGGCTAAAATTTAATCAGAGCAACAAAAGAGACAGAGTGACGGGAACCACCAATTTGCAACAGTTTACTGTCTGGTTCTAGGGAGAACCAGGAAGAATTAAACACTTTAATTAAATGTAGGCTAATTAACAAAGACATCGTACCACACTGAAAGCTAATATTTTGTCACTAGCAACCTACTGCCCTCTCTCAAACACAATTGCATTTTCAGCTCTGAACAAAACCGCTCACGTTCAAACGAGCATTTTGTTTCATTCGTCATTTCTGGCCGGCCGGATAAAGCAGGCATGGGGGGCGAGACTGAAACGTTCAAAGTAATTATGCCGGAATTGTAGCTTAATGCAGCTAGTGGTCTGTAAATTATTTTCTTCCCATAAAAACTCTCGATGTTGGCCCCAGCGGTGGCGCGACTGGCTGGGGCACCTGCACCGTACGCCGGCGACCCGGGTTCGATTCCCGCCCCGTGGTCCTTTCCGGATCCCACCCAGACTCTCTCTCCCACTCACTTCCTGTCGATCTCCGCTGTCCTATCTAATTAAAGGCATAAAAAGCCCAAAAAATATACTTAAAAAAAAAAAAATAAACTCTCGATGTTGCAATGTATTTAGGCTAGCCTAGGCCTATTTCATTTTTTGAGCATTCTGAGTTTCTGGTTAAAATGGTGTAGCCTTAATGATAAAGGAGATGACCAGATATGGCGAAAATGAACATGATGACTGACGAAATAAATTAGCCTACTGTGATGTTTTAATAAACCATTGTTGGCTTACATTTGACAAGTCAGCATAGCACATCAATTCAAAAATATGTGTTTTCCGACAGCTACGTGCAGCTACTGTAGGCCTATAAATGAACAGAATATCAAACAGCTTTCAGTAGCCTACCACTGTTGCAAATATCACATAGGTATCCCTCACATTTTTGTACATTGTTGCATATTCCAACATAAGGAAGCAGTTACAAGAAACTTTCTTCTAACTCCCTGTCTAAAACCAACGTGATAGCAGCTTCAAACAAGTGGCAGCAGCAATCGTTGATATATATATATATATATATATATTTTTTTTTTTTTTTCAACAGGGTTCTCTATTAATAGTCATCGTGTAAAGCCCGCTCAACGGTTCTGATTGGTGCCTAGATTTAAGAAAATTTGAAATGGGCTAGAATGGGCTCTTGGCCAGACGGACTTTCAGAGCAAATCTCAAATTTGCCAGAAGTTCGTCTGGTTTTTTTCCCAGCTAGGCGGAGTAGGAAGTAGCGTTAGGAATCTCTGATCAATGTGATTGGTAAGGCTGGACCAATGATTTCAAAGTTAGTGCCCATTGAGATGCAAGTGTTGCAAACATACGCGTAGCCACGGGCGAGCCTGGACGGGCCTAGGTCCGTCTACTTGTCAGTCTTGCCCGTCCAATTAGAGGGCTTTCCTTCGTTTACGTTCACCATCTAAAAAAGACGCGCAAGTCAACACTGCACTTAGAGCTCAAAAATCAGTCAAATCGCGAACAGCCGGCAGCTCCGTTTAATTCAGGTGTGATGAAATGCGTTCATATTCTATTTTTTATGTCATAAACGTTGCGTGCCTATGGAAAGGCTTTGTAGTAGGATTGTCCAATGGTCAAGCGGTTGCTTCAATTTGTGTTTTAATTTATGCGACGCACCGATGCTGGTTTCATGCAGTTTTGCGCAAGTTTAAAATGTTTAGACGACTGCGTAATTTGTCATTTTTGTTCAATAAGTTCTACTTTTCATGTCATGAATGTAACATGCCTATGATAAGGCTTTGCAGTTGTACAATATGGTCAATCTATTGTCTAAGTTGTGTTTCATGTGATGCGCCAAAGCTACATTCATGCATTGTTTTGCTCCAGTTGAAAATATTTCTGCGTAATTTGTCAGCTGTGATCAAATGCGTTCAGTAAATTCCACTATGTCATAAATATAACATGCCTATGATTAATGTTTGTATGGTGTATCTCATCTAGGGTTCTCTTATGGTCAATGAAATTGTCTTTGCCCACCCGTTTTTTTCCGTGCCCACCCATTTGAACATTTCTAGCTACGCTACTGGTTGCAAACGTTTCCCAATCGAGAATCACCAGACTGTATTCACTTTGTGAATGAGTTCGGATTTTTCCAGGCTATTTCAGTGCTACAGATTGGACAAATTTTGACCAAACATGCCACAAAAAGGCCAAAATTGTAATGAGGTATGCGGGGCTAGGAATTCAAAAACTCGGTAACACTTTATAATAACTACACACAATTAATCATTTATTAAGCCTTTGTTACTTATTAGTTAATGGTTTGTTCATCATTAGTAATTTCTAATTTATCATTAGTAAAGCATTTGTAAAGCATTTGTTCACACAGTTATAAATAGTTTGTTCATAGTATATAAGCCTATATCTAAAATATGTTTATACATTAATGTTAAAACTTAATAAATGATGCAATAATATGTTTTATTGTATGTTAATATATGTTATTGTATGTTAATGTATGTTAAATTTGAAAATGTGTTGCAAGGCATAGAAAGTCCTCACTTTAGATAAGCTCACAAAATATCATTATTCCGGCGCAAAATGAACCTAGGGTTTAATAACACATGCAGGGATTAAAGTGAAAAAAAATCGTTTGACTGAACTTTTTTCAGGCCATAAGTCATACGTTGTTGATATCTACCTATAGAGATAGCACCCCTTTTGCGTTCGCGACCTATTGGTTTTAAATGTACAAAAAGATGCAAACAGCAAAGTAAAGGGAGTATTAGCCTTATTCACACGGCGGCCATTGTTTAAACCAAAACGAGGCTACAGGGTACACTTACTATATAATTAAGGCCACCTACAGGTGAATGCATAGAACATAACAATCCTATGGTTTGTGTACCCTGTAGCCTCGTTTTAGCCGCCAATGGCCGCCATGTGAATAAGGCGAATTGAGAGTGTTCTTGATTGAGATTGAGTTTTCCTGATGAACAAAAATATATTTTAGTACCATCCCTGACCATTGCTGATTAGCCATTGCTGTTCTTTTCTACTGCAGCAATATTGTAGAAAGGCTTTAACACACCTTCAGGCCAAAAGTGTTTAAAGGGGAGATTTTGTTCTTGTTAATATGCAATTCAACACCAAGTAAAATCTATAAAATCAAGTTTGCAAGACTTCCCATTTCCTCATCAAAGTAACGAATCAGAACATTCTAGATATTGTTCATATTTCCATTTGTTGCCTCATCCGCATTTAATAAAAACATGGTAATTTTGAGTTTTACAGACAACTCAGTTTTCCAATGAGCAGCAATACTGTGTGTGCTCATGCAGGAGGTCTGCGCATTTGATAACGACAATCTGGAGACGGTGCTTTTGTCTTCAGCAACAGATTGGTTGACAAGAGGTTGCGATATGGTGAGGGACAGGTCGTGTTGCGCTATGAAAGAACATGTAGCCTACTTTCTAAAAACGGTCAGCCATAGATAAACGTAGCCTACCTCTGTCGTGGTGGCTAGTTGCACCAGGTAGGGAAGATGTCCTGAAGTGCACGAACGTTAACCTTATGGCGGTCTTCTGATTGGTGGCGTGCTAAAACGTTTTCCTATTGAATCCATAAACAATTTTCTTGCAGCGAACCGCGCAAAAGCAACCCCCTGGCACTTTAACTTCTTTACACCATGGCTTGTTAGTTCTCCCCCGTTTCCAACAACTGCCCATCTCCATTTATTTTTTAACTTTTGACACCTGTCTTCCTTTAGCAACAACGCACCCATGACAGCCATCCCTTGCCAAATAGACGCACACAAATCATGACGCTAATATGCGAGGTTCTGGTAGGCCTACTGGTTATGGTTTTGTGCTATAAATTAATACTATTTTATAGCAAAGTTTTAAGTTGACTATTTTAATTGTATGGTTATTTTTTGTCAACATACACTAACAACCTACTGTCGTTAAAAGTGAGGCCTAAGCAAAATAGGCTACAAGGCTGTCTGTGCGTTAGAGGTCTGCACTCCCGCGGTAAACCCGCGGGACCCGCGGGTCCTGGCACAAAAGAGTGCGGCGCGGGACAACTTTTGAAAGCTATTTGCGGGAGCGGGCGGGATGAGAGAGGTGCGTTCGAAGGTGCGGGACAAACTGATGATTCACTGCACTCCCGCAAATTAAATATGTGCGTAAAATTAAATATGGAAATGATGAAAAGTAGTGTTCATATAAGCTGGATGTTCTGTTAGGCAGCATTAAAAAAACGGGGTTTAAGCATAACTGACGGATAGTAGCCTAAGCCTATATTGTCGTTTACGTGGGTTCAATTTGTTCCTGCTGCTCATTGTCAAAACTCGAAATCGAAAGCATGACAGAGGAAGAGGGTACCAGACTAGGCCTACTTCAGTTGTTAGTCTACATTCAGAACCAAGAACCAAGAAACTGACATCTGGAGTCTTTCTCAGGTGTGTGTGCTCCTTCCGTGAGACAGAAATGAAAAACTGAAAAATGAAAAAATGAAATCTCTCCTGCATGCGGGCTTTAGCGGGCGGGAGCGGGACATCATGTTACAGATGCGGGCGGGAGCGGGACTCAAAATGACACATTAATGCGGGAGCGGGCAGGAGCGGGACAGAATATTGCGGGAGCGGGCGGGCGCGGGACTGAAAAATCAGTACCGCGCAGACCTCTACTGTGCATCACAAACAGACTGACCCCCTTTCAACAGTTCGCGATGATGACAGTGATATATTTTTTTTTTTTATGCTAACACGCTCAGTCAAAACCTTCCGTCGCAAATTGTGAAAAACATTGTTGTACATGTCATAACAGACGGGATAATAAATTGCATAGGCTACGGTTTATATTGCGTCGCTTTACACATAATGTTAGTTGCATTGATTAAAAACTGTAACAATAATAGTAGCCTACATCGGGTGGCATAGAAGGCTATCTGTTCAAGTCATAGGTGACACCCAAAATGAATGACCTCCCCTGACAAGAGTTCACGATAGTAAGAAATTGTCTACATTGATGCACGGAAAGAACACAGCCTACGCTTCTTCTCCGAATTCGCACATAGAGCTCACAATATCATATCCAAAAAAGTTAAACGGATTGGCCAACCTCATCAGCTGTCTCTATGTAATCCATCTCACTATAATCCAACTTTTAGACCGTTATAGTCCTCCATACGTGTTCTTTAGAAAAGCAAAGGTGATAGTTCCCCCCCCCCCCCCTATTTATTTTCTCATCGGATCTGCATCGATCTCAAATATGACATTTCTAAAATCAAATTGACGGAAATCCGTCCTATGACGGAGAACTTTAATCCTTGCACATGTGTACTGAGTTCGACCGTTCGCTGGGATTTGTTTTCATGCTAGTCGAATGTGGCCAGTTTTATTGCAAACCGCTTATTAGCGTTTAACGATAGCCTTCGGGGCACACGTACAGAGAAAGAAATCGCTATTTCTATACCACTAACAAGGCTCAAAATAGCCCCACACTTACACAGTAGCATAATGAGGGTCTCTACATGTAAACCGAAGCATTGAGAACTTTGTAAGTGTACAGGCAGTTTATTAAAAAGAAACACATTACCGTTGACGTCTGGTTCACATACAGGCAGGCGCCTTGGTTAAACAGAACTGGGATGTGAAGTGAATCTCGGGTGAAACATTGTTGCAGAAGGACTGTGCAAAAGAGAAGCACTGAACGCAACAGGAGACATAAGAGATGGCAGGTTATTTGAACGAATTTGAAGGCATCGAGGATGAACCCTTATTGGACGTCCTTATCTTTTCGAGTCGGAATACCAACGAAGAGCTGCGGGAGCTCCGTGAAAGGGCTATGAGAGAGAGAGCTAGAAGCTACCTGTAGTCAATACCACACACAGGCGGCGGCGATCCATACCAGAGGGACCAGATGGATCCACTAAGTAAGTACACTATACAAGTTATCAAAGTCAAAGTCAAAGTCAGCTTTATTGTCAATTTCTTCACATGTTCCAGACATACAAAGAGATCGAAATTACGTTTCTCACTATCCCACGGTGGAGACAAGACATATTTTAACAATTTTAAGTCCACAGACAAACATAACATTCAAGTAAACAAAAAAGTAAGTAAATAAGTAAATAAGAGGGCACATATAATGAAAAAATAAGAGCAGCAAAATTTGGTTGAAATTGTGCATAGACAGTCAATAAAATAAAATACTAGTGCAAAGTCAGGCCAATAAGAGGCTGAGGTAGTTCTGTTTGACCTAAGTAAGAAATAAAGTGGCATAGTGGTGCAAGTTATGTAAGAGCAGCAGAAGTGTTGTGTTTCCAGGACAACAACAACAAGTTGCAAAGTGTACAAGTGTGCAAGTGGAGTGGTGCAGGCGGCCATTTGTGGGTCCAATGTCCAGGATGTTATGTAGCTGAGGGTGGAGGGGGGAGAGGAGGGAGAGAGTTCAGCATCCTAACAGCTTGGTGTATGAAGCTGTTGGTGAGTCTGGTAGTGCGGGAGCGCAGGCTTCTGTACCTCTTCCCAGAGGGCAGTAGATCAAACAGATTGTGAGCGGGGTGACTTGCATCACTCACAATTTTGGTCGCCTTGCGGGTGAGGTGGGTGGTGTAAATGTCCTTCAGGGAGGGGAGTGAAGCACCAATAATCCTTCCAGCTGTGTTCACTATGCGCTGCAGGGCTTTCCTGTTGTATTCAGTGCAGCTTCCGCCCCACACAGCGATACAGCTGGAGAGGATGCTCTCAATGGTGCCTCGGTAGAATGTGGTCATGATGGCTGGTGGAGCACTTGCTCGCCTGAGTTTCCGCAGGAAATGTTACGAGTTATGTCAGAGCTATTATTTCTGATAGGCCTATATTGAGCAAATTACGTTTGATTTTAGTTCACATCGCCTGCCTGTATATGTGAACCAGACGTGAACGGTAATGTGTTTCTTTTTAATAAACTGCCTGTACACTTACAAAGTTCTCAATGCTTCGGTTTACATGTAGAGACCCTCATCATTATGCTACTGTGTAAGTGTGGTGCTATTTTGAGCCTTGTTAGTGGTATAGAAATAGTGATTTCTTTCTACTGTACGTGTGCCCCGAAGGCTAGCGTTAAACGCTAATAAGCGGTTTGCAATAAAACTGGTCACATTCGACTAGCATGAAAACAAATCCCAGCGAACGGTCGAACTCGGTACACATGTGTTATTAACCCCTAGGTTCATTTTGCGCCGGAATTGTCCTTTAACTAACCACTTGTAACTCCTGAGTTAATCATGAATTATAGTATTAGGAAGTGGTTTATAAAATATGTATCCTCACCCTAACTAATCATTAGTGCATGTGTATGTAACAACTGTTAAATAATGGAAATATTACTTCATCAACAAAATATTATTGCATAATTAACAATAATTCATACATTCATAATATTATTGCATAATTAACCATAATTCATAAACATATTTTAGATATAGGCTTATTTACTATGAACAAACCATTTATAATTGTGTGAATGCTTTACTGATGATAAATTATGTATGAACAAGAAATGACTAATGATGAACAAACCATTAACTAATAAGTAACAAAGGCTTAATAAATGATGAATTGTGTGTAGTTATTATAAAGTGTTACCAAAAACTCTGCTTATGAGTGCGCAGCACCTTCGTAACACATCTATTTCTGTTGAGATATTGTACACTTCATTAGAGAAAAAAACAAAGTTCCTCCTGCCTGACAAGTTCCTCATTCAAAGTTCCAACTTAGGTTTACAACAGACAGTGGAAACTCCAAACCACAAAAGCATTTGTCAGAATACCTCTGGATCCTGATCATCCTCCATTGATTCAGCTTTGTTAACAGACTCGCAATCTTCCAAACCTTCGCCATCTTCCACTGGCATGTCCAGCTGAGTGCCTTGTGTCATACCTGATGTTGCCATGCAGAATCCCATTTCAACTTCAGTGGGGTCCAATGCTATAATAGAGAAGAGGTCACAAAGCATGATTCTGAGCTTCAGTCTTGGCATTAAAACAACCAAATAGGAGCCACAGTCAAACTCTGCCTGCCAATAGCAAGCAATAGTACAGGTACATGGCTTTGTTTAGTTTAGTAAAAGGCTTTGACATGGCTAGCACCGTGATCTTCAAAGTAAACTAGACGGGAGTAGTCACAACAGCTGCAAAAGTAATTGTACCAGCAAGTGCCTCTTCATTTCCTTTCTCTAGTTCATCCCAGTCAAAGGCCTTGCCCATCTCTGCTACGATCTCAGCACTGACGTGGGTAGGCATTGTGTGCGTTTCTGGAGGATGAGTAAAATAGCTGATGCGGCCTCTGGAATAGTAAACAGACATATAGAAACAATCTTGTTTTTTATAACTGATCACAATAACCTGGTATTTAAGCATAAGAAACAGAATGCTAACATAGCAATGACCTGTTATTGAGGGTACATTCAGTGTTTCCCACAGAATTGAATTCCATTTGTGGTGGTTGGTTTGCAGAATTAACTTGAATACAGTTTTTAACTTGAATACAGTTTTTAACAATTAGCAGTGTGGTTATGATGCTAACCAGATTTAAGCACAATTTAGTACAACCTGGAAAATCATTGTGTGGTGGTCAATGTTGATATTGTGGTGGGCCGCCACAATTAAGTCAATGTATGGGAAACACTGACATTCGTCAATTCAATCTGGCACTCTGAAAATAGAAAAGCGCTCTGCATTCTCCTTATATCTTATATACCTTATATTCTCCTTATAAATGAGTTTCTCATAGATCAAAATTAATTAAAAAAGCGAGGAGGGATGCACACCCAAGTACAGGAGCTGACCAGGTTAACAAATTGAAGACAGAGTAGGCGCACACTCTATTCTCTTTATGTATTTATTTAAGACTGATGTCTCGGCAAACAGCCTTTATAAATAAACCTACAAAGAGATCACGAGTGTGCAGCCACTCTGTCATGGATAAAAACCGGCATTAACACAAATAGTGGGTTGCATCTCTCCTTTTGTATACTTGAAAAAAATATTGTGACATCAATGATATAGGTGATGACATACAGTGGGGAGAATAAGTATTTGAACCCATGCTGAAGTTGACTAAAAAGAAAAATATAAAAACATCTGTTAGAAATTGATCTTAATGCCTTAATTAAAACAAATAGTAAAAATCCAACCTTTAAGGACACCAATTTTCTTAGTGAATGAAGAATGTATCGTAAATAAATAAATGTTCTTCCTTAAATTACAGGGGCAATAAGTATTTGACCCCTATGTTAAATTCCCATAGAGGCAGGCAGATTTTTTATTTTTAAAGGCCACTTATTTCATGGATCCAGGATACTATGCATCCTGATAAAGTTCCCTTGGCCTTTGGAATTAAAATAGCCCCACATCATCACATACCCTTCACCATACCTAGAGATTGGCATGGTGTGTTTTTCAGTTAGCCTATTAGCTGGTTTGATTTGCATTGAACCCAATGAGCATTTTAGTCAACTTTAGCATGGGTTCAAATACTTATTCTCCCCACTGTATTTATATGTGCTGCAAGGAGGATGTAGAATGTAAAATGAGAACAAAGATGACTGAATGTGTAGTTCAAACTGTAGACGAGGAAGAAGAGTTAATTGGGGGTCGGGAAAGTTTTACTTTATTGTGGTTCTCAAGACTAAGATGACATGACTTCTTTCATATCGCCATTTATATAATTATCGCCAAACAATATCATGACTTATTACACGGCTCTTCACAATGCTAGTAGAATGCTCCATTGACTTGAATGGGATTTCCCAATATTCTACGGTAAAATATATTCCTGTAATTACCTGTAATTCCTGAAACATACAATTACCGCTGTCAATGGCAACAGGTTTTGTGCTTCTGATTTACATCTTTCATATCACTCCGCAAGTAGTCCAGTCACTTCTTCATTGGAACTTCATTCAAAAGTGAAAGCAGACGGTTGATCAGCTGTGTTCTAAACAATGTTTGATTCAAGCTCTGCCGCTCTGTCCCATCAGCTGAAGTGTCCCGAGTGCACTCTGAACACTTTGAGAGTGTGATGCTCCAGCATCACTCGGAATTTGCAAACGGCTTCAAAGTGCTGTGTGTGCCAGTTTACCAACATACCAAAAGTTTCAAACCAGATTTAGTTTCTTATTAGGTTAGAATATTATCTATCTATCTAGCTATCTATCTATCTATGCGCGCACACACATACAGTATATCCCATGGCCACCAGATGGCAGCACCGTCAAACTTCCTGATGCTAATATCTGCTGCAACCCAAAAACATGACAACTGACACCCACCCTGTCCAGTCCATGAGGACACTCTTGGCAGCCTTGTCACTGTCTGGAAGTCCCCCTTTTCTCAGCTTCCCCTGCCGCCGTGCTAGCAAGGCCAGGAACTCCAGAGCAGTATGGAAATCTGAAACCCCATAATGTTCCATAATCTAAGAGGAACAAAAACAAGCAGAAGACTTCAATAATAATGTTTTACAGTTGTTAAAAACATGGGGGGGGGGGGGGGTGTGAATCAGTGAATCAACTAAGCACATTGTTTACACATAGAAACAGAAAGCAAACTAAAATGCATAAAGGAAACAACATGCCTGTGTCTTGTTGCAGCGCCTCAAGATTGCTTCAATGGCTGGTAAAGGGTCTACCAGTTGTTCAATCTTCACACAGTTCCGAAGAATCATGGCTGCATCACTGGTGGAGGTTGCCATAACGATTCCAGGGCAATCTAGAAGCTTGATGTGTTTGTCTAAGTGCACTTCCTGAAGGCATCTGAATAACATACATAAGGTAGTAAGATTGGTAGCATGTCACAAGTGAGGACTTTGTGCCTGTACACTACACTTTACACTTACTTTGTCACTCCTGGGGTGGCTCCCACACTACAGGCCCGTGCTCTCTTCAGGCTGTTGATCAAGCTACTCTTGCCGACATTCGGAAAACCTTTGAAATTAGGAAAAAAATCAAGGGGGAAAAAATCACTCAGACTTTTTAAAGATAAATTAACAATATTTATTTACTTGATCCTTTATTGACAGACAAAAGTCCAACTACAGTGCAATCTCATGTATTTTTAAAGACAATACGATTTCACTATGGCTGAACACTCACCTACAACACCAACAGTGATGGCTGTCTTGATGTCCTGGTTCCGACAATAGTTTCCCAAGAGTTTCATCAAGCATTCTGCACCCACACATGCACTACTACCCAGAAGGTCAGCTGTGGCTTTTGTGACTGGTACATTGCTGCGTTTCTGAAAAACAAGCGTTACCATTTTGAACAAGTGATACATGCAATCAACATACACAAACAAATGAAATAGTAAAAGCACAGTACAACTGCTTTATTAACAGAGTATGAGGAATGTTAACAAACTTCCAGGGATTAAAATCATACCAGGTTTCTGCTCTGCTGTTGGGTAGAAGCTTTGAAGGCCACAGTTGGAAATTCATGGCGAAGGTACTTGATCCATTTCTCAATGATATCCTTAGACACAAGATCTTTAAAAAAAGAGTTTTGTAAATCTACTTGCAAAACTGAAAATTCTAAATCAAAATCTGCACCCTTAAAATGACAAAACAAACACAATAAACAAAGAAAAAAATACTCTGAGGAAGTGGACTCTGAGGAAGACGCAATGCGTCGCACCACAATAAAAAAGTTAAAAAGTTCTCTGAGTGCTCCGGTCATCCCTGGGTTTAGTCTCTGAAGTGGCCCAGCCAGTCTCTCTGACCCTTTGGTCCTGGACTGTGAGCAACGAAAAGGCTTGAGCGCAAGTGACACCCGTCTTAACAGAAAAAAATACTGCAACAACCATCAGAGACATTGACAACACATCCTCAATTTGCTATTATATTTTAGTACCCATTGATTTCTGGGATTCACCAATGTTTTCTTATTTTGTTCTCCTCTTAGGTAAGAGTGGTTGAGAGCACTTACCAAGATAAGAAAGGGAACAAGGGGGTGCACAGATTAATCTGTACAAATAACACATGGCCACTTGGCATGGGTACAAGTCTTTCCAACCTACCAATTTTGTTGAGAACAAGAACAATCTTCTTGTTAATTCCACTCTGGACAACCGCCTGCTCCACCTGGGGACAACGACATCCCAAAGGATCACGGGCATCCAGGACTTCCAGAATCACATCAGCAGCTTCAATGACCTTAACAAAGAGAGACACAAAACCACAGAGAAGAGAATTATATGTTGTTATTTTCCACAGTTCTTGTTGATGCAGGTGCAACAAAATAGTTTTTGTTCCCCTACTGGGTGGAGTGCTAATTAAAATCAATCACTTAAAATGTTCCATCAAATTGATTTTTAGAAATGTCTCACCAAAGGCAAAGGACTAATTCCTGATGCTACTTTATAAAAAAAAAAAAAAAAAGACAGACACGTTTTGACTAGTGTCTATGAAAGTTCGATATACAAAAACACAGACATCTGTATATTATTATTTATCTTTGTTTTGAGTAAATGGGTTTTGGCTGTTTGAAAGGAAGTATCTAGATATGAAAATATTCTGTTTAGAATTTCAGTTTTTGATGCAGAGGTAAACAAAACATATCAGGAAACTTTTCAGTAAAACTTTACTTGGCTAGTCTGCCCAGATTTAAAATTTAAGTTCAGTATGTAAAATTATGGATGAACAAATGAACATGACCGTACCAAAATCCAACCCCTAACCTTAACCTTTAATTGTAATTAACATATTGTTTACAGATACTTCACTGATAATCTTGGCATCTGCAGATTGTCTGTAGGTAGACTATCCAAGTGAAGTGTGACCAACTTTTCTTACCTTTTTGAATTCCCTGTAATACGCCTTCCTTGAACTTTCATTCTCAAAATTAACATGCTTCTCCAAATTTTGCATTTCCACTTCCTGGACACAAAGATGGATAGACATTGATTACTAATCACACATTTAAAGGAACACGCCACCGTTTTATAAAAATGGGTTATTCACCCTCTCCCCTAGAGTTAGATAAGTGAGCAAAAACATTTATGTCTCCGTGCATGCATTGTCATAGTCCGGTAGCGCCCCGGCTAGGTTATCTTAGCATAGAGAATAGAATCCTTTGTAGCCAGATAGTACGTTGTGAGTAAAAGTGAGCCAGAAAAAAAAAAAATCCCTAATTACTTCTTGTGGTCTCCGTCTTCACAACGAGTACACATGGCAATGCAGATTAAGATGAGGCGATCTCCAGGCAGGTATTGACTTGAGGCTTTATTGGGGCGAAGCACTGCTACTTGGGCGCAGAGATTGTCCGTGATGTAGCAAGTGAGAAAAGTACTGATGTGTTGCATGATATCTCTGCATCCAAGTAGTCAAGTCAAGTCAAGTTTATTTATATAGCGCATTTCATACATAGAGGTCATTCAATGTAGCCTGACGTAGTCATACTCAATTCTAGTCAAAATATGAGTCTGAAACTGCTCCATTGGGACGTAGTTATGGGGCGTGTTTCAACCGATACAGGGGGGGAATGCCTCTGCACTCAATTGGATAGACCTAACCAATCAGAGCAACGAAATAGCTTACCCTGAGGTGTAGGAAGAAAACACACGGACCATCCTTCTCCACAAATGCCTTAACATTGTTTTCTGGTCTTTTGTAAAAGTTAGTGCCGTCAATAACTCCTAGCCTACAACACTCATTAGCGAAATCTAAGAGATACGTAGTAGGGTAGGCAATATTAGGAAAAAACTGATAGCCTATCCCTCTGTTTTTTTAAAAATAATTCTGTTGAACACTTATATGCTACAAACATGTTAAACAGCTGGGAAAGGCTGTCGCAAATCCCTCGAACAGGTGGTCAATCAGAGATGTCAAACTAACGAGGGAACATGTTGCAATGCAACAGTGCTGTTTTTCCTTGATGAAAGTGATACCACGAATTTTCCCACATCTCAACTTTGGCCAAAGTTTTCAGCAATATCCGTGATAAAACCTCATTAAATAATATGCATTTTCCGTATGGGGTCTTAAAAGCCATGTATCCTTCTAGCCACAGCGTTTTTGTTTCAAACATAAGCCTAATCTAAGCGTGCTCAGATGACGTGATAGACCAGGCGCTGTTGCTCACCTGTCCATCATCATAAAGCCCAATTTGATTGGTCCGCCCGATAAGATGCATTTAAAAAAATACCCAAATGAGCGTTCTATCCCACACTGCTGACATAAATGTAAACAGTCCTGATATCATTACCCTCTGTTCAAAAGCCTGCTGCCGTTGCTGGATATCTCTCTGGAAAGTGTCCAAACTCCTTCTTTTCATGAGCTCCTTCTCCCTGGACAGTTTCTGCTTCTCTTGGAGTTCCTCAAGCTGATGGTGGCATTAAAAAAATACATATATAAGGAACAAATATATAAAGAACAAATTAGAAATCATTTAATATATGAAGGCATTATTTCCAATCCAACAATCCATTTAGTGTATGAAGTAATCATGACAGTGTCCTGAGAGATGCTGATGTTGAAGAAAATGTGCGCACTGCACCTACCAAGCTTCACCCATACGACCTTTTGGCCTAAAACATGCCCTAACATGTCCCTAAAACACGGGCATGTAAAGGTCTGGGTGTTCCCAGGCTAACCAAGCAGTACAAGCAAAACAATATTTGGACAATGTACACTAACTCTCACTCTGCATCCAAATGCAATTGTTAATAGGGCTGTCATTTTTGTGAAAAAACCCTGTTCGATTTTTGAGACATAAGTGTTCATTGAATTGATTGTAAAATCGATTTTTCATGTCTAAAGACATTTTCAACGCCAAATATAGGCCAATCCACAAACAACTAACAGGCATTAGGACGAACAGAGGGCACTTGTAGACGCAAGCCAGCAATATTTCTGATGATTTATTGGTGTAAAGTTTCGTGCACAATGACAAACAGGAGTGCAACATTCTCGAAAAACAATAAGCCGAGTGGACTGCCTACATCAGTGACAAACATTACTGCAGGATTTAACGTAGCTGTGTCTGTGTTTACGATTAGAAATGTCAAACAAATTTCGCCTACGTAGAAATCGATTGCACAGTTTGCATAGCCTACCGCTTTGTTCTTCTCCATAGTTTGATATACCAAAAATCCAAAGTACTTCTACATCAAACTCTTTAAGTTATTAGGGCCTATCACTCGTCTCTCTCATGTCGCACAGGTTCATCGCGTTGTCCTCCATGTTTTGGCAAAACACGAGCTGCACAGCAGCTGATTGAAACAGCTGTTTCCGGTGCGTACGATTGATGGGAATTTTCTTTTTAGCTTTCGCAATGATTACTGCATTTCGGAATTCTTTTATCTTATATTTTTGTTTGTGAATTTTGTAACATCTATCCTTTTTATTTGTTTAATTCGTTTAAAGTTAATAGTGTACATATTTGGTTAAAATCGATTCCCTATTTTAGTTTTCGAAACTTGTGTTGTTTGGTCCAATCGATTGTGCAATCGATTTTCGAACGTAAAGTGACAGCCCTAATTGTTAAAGATTATTATGACCGCCGCTAGCGAAGCGGTCATACAGGGATTGTCAAAGTTTCTCTCCCCCCCCCCCCCCGTCATCTACTTCCTGAATTTTTGGTCAATGATACCCGGGACACCGAACCACCGGGGCACATGACATTTAGTGGGTATGTAGCCCCACTAGACTTTTACGGAAAAATTTCGTTTGGTCCCTGGGGGCCACTCCCCCCCCGGCGCTGGGCCCCCCGAAACCCAAAAAATGCAGTTTTTCCTAAATAACTACCTGAACCGTGGCACCGAGGATGAAGAAATTTTTATGGTATGTTGGTCTCAAGGGCCCACATCAACCTAGCCCATAATCAATCATTTGTGATTTGCACCCCCCCGGTAAAACATGAAAATGCAATATCATTCTGCTTTAATCGCCCCTCTCTTCAGTTAAGATGTTCAGAACTGCACCAATTTTTATGTATATGATTAACCTGACATTCTTTAGGGGTATGCCAAGTTTCGTAGAATTTCATCCATGGGGGGGGGTCTAAAAAAAATTAAGTTATGTGACTGTAGACTCATTGGCCTGTAGATGGTGGTGCACACATATACACACGCACACACACACACAGGCACGCACATACCATCAGTATCGGCAATTACAACGGCCGATACATAATTACAAATTCAGTAGGATTAAAGGAAAACCAAATATTCATCATAATAATTTGGCTGCATTTCAAGTATTGGCGTCACATAGTCGTTTGTCCACCAGATGGCGCATCGTTGCAGTGAGACGTAATTTTGTTGGAAGTTAATCTAAAGTGGGTTGGAAAGACACTACGCTTCCTACAAGGACAAGACTGTAGTTTACCGCAGAGAACATCTAATAAGGGTAGGATGATTTCTGCATGACATGTAATTCCCATTTCTTCGTGAAGCCGAAATAAATCTGAGAATGTTTATCGGACATGCTTGGTTTTTACTGCAGGTAGGCTACGTTAATCTTAAGTTATATCAATAGCCTAGAGTAGGTAAAATAATGTTACCGTTAGCATTGGTTGAGTGATGGAGGCCAATTTGATTATTGATGTATTTGTAGAAAACCATAAATGCGGTTATAGGCTACCAAGAAAATTGATAACAGCACTAATTGCATCTTTCGACTGTCATCTCATTTGCTTATGACCATAACCTAGGCTACTAACAGGAGCTAAGTGAGTTAGCTACAACACGTTCGCTACGTGATGGTTTTCTAATGGAAAATATATAGGCTACCTGAAAGATGTCTATGATGCATCCTAAACACCGGGCTGGGACATTTAGATCAAAGTCTCAAAAGGCATCTGAGTCAACGTTCATTCCCAAACACCCATATAGGCTACTTCAATCCTCTATTTTCAAAGGTGATTCAAGTAAGGAAGAGCATGGCTCAAAGTAAAGTAACTAGGACTGAAACTACATAAATTCGTCAAAGTTAATAATTTGTGTCAACTCGCCGCAATGTAGATTTATTAACGCACCCGTGATCTACATCTCCATTTAAACCAAATGTTTTAGAGCGCACATTGAGATATGTATCCAGGGCAGGGCTGTACCTACACATTTGTTGCACGTGCTACAAAAATCATTCTTTGCGATGGATGATTTAGTACCAACGTTACACCGGTCCAATACAGTTTTGCCTATGGCTATACCGTGAGACTGAGACGTTTTTTGTTTGTTCGAAGTGTGTGTTTAGGGTGTGAGAGTGGAGTCGATGTGCTTTGATTCCAGCTTGGTAGTAGTAGTCTATGCGATTAAAAAACACATGTGTGTGTGAAGTATCCAAACAATGATAACACTTTCATTATGGCTGCTTTAGCCACAGATCTTGAGCTATCGGGCGAACACGTCACGGGGGGGGGGGGGGCGCCAGTGTGTGGATATCTCAATCGCAAAATTAAACAATATTTCTATCGGGCGCCTACCATGGACTAGGCTGGGTGAACTCAGCCTGATCTGCCGGCGATTCCTTTTCGATTTCTTAAAAGATTGAGCTTGGTCTGGCGAAAGCCAGACTAACCATGGACCTCATAGTTGCAAAATGCAAGGGAACATGAATCAGCATATTATTTGCACAAACAATAACAAACAGTATTTTCAACTTGGCCCGTTAAAATGTGTATGAACAGTCTAGCAACGCATTTCATGAAGGCCCTTTTGGACATGTCAGTTATTTGCACCACTGGGTAAAACGGCATTTTGTTTTAGACTACTGGTATTTAATTTGTGCATTAACCCTTAGAACCCTAAGCTGTTTTTAGGGCATTTTCACTACCTTTATTCATAAGGATTTATTCTGGTCATTGTAAGTGCCACACACATATATTATATATTGTTTTTTTCAGGTGAGTTTAGGCTATTCAGATCTGCCATCATTTCATGTATTAATACTAGCATTGATTTTATTTTGATTTTTAAAGAATTAAAATATAAAAAGTGTATTATAAAAATTCTTATATTTCGACATGTATCTCACCACTGCAAGCTCACAGCTCTACATGCATTTCATGTGTGTGTAGGGCAGACTGTCCTGAATCGGGCAATATAATTGCCATGTTGGAGGTATACTCTGGGGCTGAGCAATTTACAGAAATATTTGCTGTGTGATTTACGGAAATAAATGCCATTTTTTATTTAGTGATGAAAAATGACCTTTCTGCGCTCCATATCTGTGACACGAACTGATCTGACCTGACTTGACCCGAGGTTGCGTGTTAGCCTGCGTGCCTGTGTGTATGCAGTCATAATAATTCTCAACTCTTTACTACATTGCCATGAACAAAGTAAAGGCAAAAAAGGTGTTTATTTGTTGAACACATTGGGATGCAATGTGAGCCTTGAATTGGATGCCATGCAGGAATTTGCTAGGATCTCAAAACCGGAATATGAACATGCTTTGCCATAGAGAAACACATGATAGCATTGCATGCTTTGCCACAAGAACAGACAAAAACGTGGGGTAAGTCCAGCTATATGAAGTTATTATTTTGCTGTCACTTCGTCTGTTTTATAACCCAGAAGGATGTACTTGGTATCAAATGATAGCTCTGAGTCTCCTCTTTCATCTGACATGCGTGGCATATCTATGCGATCACGGGTCCGCGAGTAATTCAAACGAGAGTAATGAGTGTGCAGCGTTGGTTTGTGTACATGACGTTATTATTTTGCAGTCACTTCGTCTGATTTTATAAGCCAGAAGGATCGATAAACATGGTATCAATGGATAGCCCTGTGCCCCCTCTTTCATCTGATATGCTTGCCATATCGATGCGATCACGGGTTCGCGAGTAATTCAAACTAGAGTAATGTGTGTGCAGGTGAATGCAGAGAAGTATAGACTGTAAATATGATGCAATTTGATTTAATTTCATGATTTTTTTAAATTTTCATACTTGATCGTACAGACAAGTGTGTAGTCTCGTTGGAAAGCCCCACTTCTGCTCTGTCGTGCAATAAAGGTTTCATCTCGCTGCGATGAACCGTTCTGGAGCAATGTAACAGAGAAGAAAGGGTGTGTTTTTTGACGCACTTTGCGTCAATCGGGTTCTAAGGGTTAACAATAAAGCTGAATATCATATGAACTAGATGACTAAACTTATGCATATGTAGAAGAAGAAACATTCACAAAAATCCATGACATGACCTCTCTTCTTGATAGCTGTTGAAAACTGCATGGAACTGACAGGGATTGTTTTGTTTAATAATAAATAAATAAATAAATTATGCTGCTACCTTCTGTTTTTCCCAAATACAATGTAGCCTACAGGTGTACCTTTCATCAGTCCAGTTGCAATGGATGGACTGTGATGAACTGCCCTACTTGTGATTGTTTAGATATTTTAAAGGTTTTATAACAATGCTACAAATTTTTTGGCAAGTGCTACAAATCTATTCACCTTTGCAGCGCCAGTAGGCTACTTTGTGTGCGGCCTGCAAACACACATTCCAAACAAGCATACACGAAAGTTTCAAGAGTGGGGGATGGAGTAGAAGATGGAGACAAATTCATTAATATGATTTATTTTCACGGAATGGATGTACAGGACTGAGCGGCGGTCATATTTTGTACCGCTATGCGGTACATCTAGTTTAACCATTTATCCATTCTGCAAATCAGTAGAGGTTTTTGGCATGGACAAAGCGGGCAGCATTGGGGGTGGCACAAGCATTTAAAAAAAAAGAAATCCTCTGTGTCACAAAGCTGTTTTCCATTATCTATTATATCACACATCACTGCTCTTCCATGCCCACATCCACGGCTGAAGTGTCCTTGAGCAAGGCACCTAACCCCTCACTGCTCCCCGAGCGCCGCTGTAGCAGGCAGCTCACTGCTCCGGTTTAGTGTGTGTTTCACCTCATAGTGTGTTGACTGTGTGCTTTACCTCACTGTGTGTTCACCGCGTGCACTGAGTGTTTCACTAATTCACGGATGGGATAAATGCAGAGACTAAATTTTCCCTTACGGGATTAAAAGAGTATCCATACTGAGAGAAAGTGGAATAGAACATTATGTCCAATATTTCAATATGTGGTTTAGTGTTCTGCATTATGTCCAATATTCCAATATGTGTTTTAATGTTCTGCATTTCTCATCAGTGGATCACTTTGATACTAAAAGTATGATATCTGTACTGTCCCTGTGTATATCTTTGTGTGACTGTATTTAAAGATAAGCAGGAATATTATGACTTTGCAGTGTTTCACTGTTCTGCATGGCTGCGTCAGTAGCTATCTGCTCTGGATTGCCAGGTTGCCACTAATCAGGGTCTGATTCAGTGTAGTCCACGTGAGATGGGTTGACCAACGCCATCTCCCGTCAGCCTGGAAGGATACCTAAACCCTAACTATTTCCTTGTCTAGTTAGAGCAGCTGATGGATCTTTAGATGAAGTCATGCTGTCTCTCCCTTGATGTGCATCATTGTAAATAAACTCTGATTTTTCATACTATTGGTCTGACTGAGTCTCTATTAAATCTATGGTATCAAAATTACCATCAGTTTATGGAGGTTCTACCGAGATTGATAAGGATTATATTGATCTATTGAATTAAGGATTGTTCTTTTTACCAAACTTACTGTGTGTGATCCCTCAGCCCGCTGGTAAGACACGCTCTCGGTGAGTAGTATGTTTTGTTCCTTTAAAGTGCTATTATGACTGCCATTGGGCAAAGGGGGATTGCGTTAAGTAAAGCTCCTGTCTTTCGTAACAGAATAGACAGTTTGGGTGATAGTTTGTTGTAGCAGCTATCGGCCCGTAAAAGAAGGAACAAATTGTGTGCGCACACAGGTTGGGCCTACGTCAACGAATCTCCGGAGAGTTACAGATGGTTGATGCTGGGTCTGGGTGGGGGATCACCATCACTGGGTTTGCTAAATTGGAAAATCTGTCAAATTTTGAGACCAGTCACTTCAAGATAACCAATCAGGAACATGAGTCTGAGTTTTTGTCTCAACATGTATGTCTATGTATGTTTCTGACCTATGGATTATGTGTATGTGTGCTTTGCAATTGTCTGCTAAAGGTACTCTCTGATACTAACATGTCTGAGTGTCAACCTGTCCCTGCTTGAACTACTAGTTGACATAGTTTGTTCGGAGCTGCAAAGCTATTTGAATCTAAGAAAACTTCCATCTCATCTGCGTGTTAAGGGAAAGTTAACTTACTTGGCAGCTTTGTCTGTCTGTGGCAGCCACACATGGTCAGCAGCATTAGTTGGGCCAAACTAAGATAAAGGTGGGGACGCCTATTCAAAACATCCCAGTGCTGCTAACATTGTGTGTCAGCTAATCAAATATACCACAAAATAATTAGGAGAAAGAATGTCTAAAACTATAGGCTACATGTTATGTGTTGTATGTGTTGCAACTAAAGACTGAGTTTGTTTTCTTTGTCTTCCCTCCTGTCAGTCGACATGAGGCCTGAGTGCGAGTGTGTGTGTATGTTGGCCAGCTGATATGCATGAAGGTCACCTATCTGTTACAGACTGTAACTGAGAATACACATAAGAAAGATGCATCTGACTGTTAATTGTATTGAATTGTTTTTTTTTTTTGCTTCCTCTCAATAAGAGAATTCTTTTTGGGTTTTTGCTTGGGATTCAAACTTGTTTGATTTACTGAACTATTCTCGACTAAACTGAAGCCAAGATTTTGTTAAGTGTTTGAAGTCTAATTCCTCCTCCCCTGTTGAGTTGAGGATATTCTGTGGTCACCATTGAGGGCACTCTTGCTGGTACGGAAAACACTAACACACTTAACCATAAGGTACAGATCTTCTCTGACTTAGCTGTGTGTGTGTGTGTGTGTGAGTGGTTGTTATCTCTGCACTTGAAGGTCAGGGAGCCAGTGTAAAGAGAGAGAGTGGAGAAGAGAAAATACATTTATTACACTTGAATTATGAAGTTACAAATATTTTATATCTAAGTTCAAACAATTTGAAGGTGTTGCTTGTCAGAGGTGTCTTAAATTCTCTTTTAAAATGACGTTTTAATGTTGATAGCATACCATATTAATTCAGTCAAGAGTTACTTCTCTTAAAAGTGGCACATGTTTTGTTTTGGTTTGTGTTTGGTCAACATGCTTTAATTATTTTATTTTGTTTGTTTTCCTGTCAATGCTAAACGAGACATGTAATGCCCTTGTTTGATATTCTTGTTAGATTTGCCAGTTCTGGAAAATTATGTGCCATTGAATTACAGTTGTCATTTAATAATTTCTACCGTCCTAAGTGTTTGTTTTTCCTCTGAAACAAAATGGAGGGGGGTGATCTTTCAGTCCTGGTTCTGGGGATGGGCCTTTAGAAACACCCGTAAGGGAGCTGAACACGCAGCAACGGATAAACCAGAGACTTACAGCCAGACCAGGGCTGTTAGGTTGCTACAGCCCATCTTATTTTTTTTCCCCTGGTGATTCAGGCCCTAGCCCTAGAATAAGATATACTCAGAGAAGCCTGAGATTCTAATATATGAGAGATCTGCTCACAACAACAAGTAAGGAAACAAACCACCAACATTTGATTAAAGTAGTGGTTCTCAAACTTTTTCTTTCATTCCCCACTTTGATCAAGGGGGCATTCTCGAGCCCCACCTGTCCCTCATCGCTCTAAGAAAGTGGTAGGTCAAGCTTAAAATGGTCAAATTTATTGAAATAATGACAAGTTCTAAATATATCCCCTTCAACAGAGTTAAAATCAGCTGGTGCTGCAGATATAATAATAAATAAATACATAACACATATATTTCTGTTTTCCAGCAACATATTAGGAAGCATAGGCCATTTTACAGCATTGTACAATATATTCAATGAAATACCAACATGCTGCATTAAATGGATCCATAATCCAGTCATACTGAGCACTGCTGGTTGGGAAATATTTTTGAAATAAACTTTGCAGGGATGTGATGTAGGCCTACTGTTTAATACATGGGATCACAAGAATGCCTCCCAATCAGACGTTTCAGCGATTTCGAAGGCATAATACTGTCGCGATCAAGGCGCAAATCTTATTTGCTAGGTGAGGTAGGTGCTTGTCTTTGCCTTGTAACTGGACATTTAACTCAAATGTATCGCTAAGATATATCAAATATATCGCTAAGATAGGCCAGCTTCATCAAGAAATGTTCATTAGTGAACGTGCTTGCAGATTCAAACATGCTTCAAAACCAGCTTCCTGAAAAAACGTACACGGTGAGGTCTGGGACCTTGGATTTGGAATCCTGAAAGCCCTTAGTTGTCTGAGACAGCAAGGCGAGATGGCTAATCTTCTGACCACTGGTGACTGGATCCTACTGAAAGGGAATTCTCCTGAGACGTCGGAGCGAGAACCAGTGATCAAGCAAAAAGGCGAACGTTCGGTGAGTAAAGTAAAATTAAAATAAAAAAATCTCCTCCGGAGGGAGTCGAGGCTATTTTGTAGTAGTAGTCTTTGGATGAAAAGAAACCCAAAGCGAATAGGCTCAGGGGTGATTCATCCTAAATAAGAAAACTACTAGGAGGGCTATTTGGTAGAAGTAGTCTTATGATGAAAAGAAACCCAAAGCGAAGAGGCTCAGGGGTGATTCATCCTAAATAGAAAAACCTAGGTTTATGAGATCCTTTGGATATTTATAAGGACCTCTACGTAGTGCTCATTGGTGAGGGAAATAACAAATTTGTATGTTATTTGTGATGATCTAAGTGTATATTTACACGGTTAGCCTCAAATTACATTGATTTAATCAATGACTAAAATGTCATAGAGTCGCAACCTCCTACATCATCCTCCAGTGTTTTATATACATTTTGATATCTGATATCTCCACCTAGGAATATCTGTTTTAACTAAATTTAGTGAATCTTTGCAGAGAAAATTAAATGCTGTGTGCTGTGCTGTCGTGACAGATATTCAGACTCGGGCCAGAAATGAAGTCCAAACATCTTGCCCACAACGTAACAAAAATACACCATTATAAGTGCTGAAGTCAAAAACTTGTCCCAAAAAGAAGGCGCAAAAGTCCGGCAGAGTTCCGTGCAAAAATTCCTTTAATGACTACATAGCGCAAAGCCTGAGTGGATCGCACGATCGCACTCCCGAACAAAGGTAGAACTCTCTTATTTATACCCCTCCAAAATGCTGACACAACACTACCCCGAACGAACTTTTCACCTTAAGTTTACAGAAAGTTCAGGGGTGTACAGTATAGAGTGATCACAGGTCATACATTGTGCATGGGTTAAATATCGTTCACCCCCTGCACCCTCCTACTGGTTGTTATGAGTAGAGCTCGCCCTGTGTAAGCGTTATCTTGCAGCTTCAAGGCCGACTTTGGTTTCTTCAAAAGGCCTAGGCTAAGGCAGCATGAGACACAGTGCAACAAAATGAGACACAGGGCAGCAAACAGAGACATAGGGATACAGAGCGCACGTAGGGGGAATTCTGGTAGAATAGCTTCAGTATGTTAATAGTATTAGTTAAACTTGTTATTTAAAATGTTATAAGAGTATTATGGTTAGGAATAACTTCAGTGTATTACTTGATTATGATTAAGGTTATATGAATACATGCTTTACAGTTTCAAACTCGTTCTCTCATCATGATGTCTACAACCCATAGGATAATTTTATACAACAGTGCTATAGAGTGTTGGATGCCTGGACCAAAGCATCAAAGCCATCCTTGCTCTTGTAAGGCCCGTCTTTTGCCCAAACCATATGCATTTCTAAAGAATGCCTTTTGCATTCAATTTACATGTGTGGATGCCTGTGTTTGATCTGTATTGTCTTAGCTGGCCATGGCCAAAGATCCCCAAATATTTTGGCCCCTCTACTGAGAGGTAACTCAGTCCTGGGCCTACTTGATGTCTTATGGTGAGATAGGCCAACCTCATTATCATACAGTATTGCTCTGTAAATATGTGTTGTGAATAATACATTCATGTTTGGTCTTAAATTAATACTTGTAATGTGGTAAACAGTCTGATTATGGTTTCGTTACAATTGAATGTATCTGTGCATAGTTGTAGATTAAGAATTAAACTGTAGCATAAAGTTATGATATCCACCTGGGCCACCTCAGACAACAAAGGCTCTGATGAGTCGGGGGTGGCCCAAGTTAATGATAAAAGTGGAGGCTTTTGTCCTCTTCGCTCTTCTTTCTCCTTTTCCATCTCCACTCTCCTCTTGAGCTAGGCCCTTGAGGCTTGGTCTTCTGCCTCTCTCTCCCTCTTCCTCTCTCTGTCTCCCTTTGTCTTTCTCTCTCTCCCTTTCCTCTATTTTTGGATTTGTATTGTTTTATCTGATGTATCTGTAAATTCATAACTTGTTAACTGGTTAAGTTTATCTCTGTGTTTTGATAAGCTTCCTTTGTTCCTTTGGTTGTTACTTTGTTACAGTAGACCATGTGAGTTTACTTGTACATCCAACTGAAGTGATATTGGTTACATTTACCTTTAAGGCTTAATGCCTAATAAATTGTTCATTTGCCTACCAGTCGGATAACTTCAATTCTCGTAGTGTGCCATGCCATTCTCCTCCATAGCTGATAAACTAGTTACTTGGTAATTGATTGGTGATACAAATGATTAATCAAATGGAGTCAGATTAACGAGTATGTAATAATATCATTGCCATTTAACTCTTCACCCTATTTGTCCACACAAGCTCTTTCAAGCGAGGATAGCCTATAGCTCGACGTCTCTATGTTTCCGAGGCTATATATAATTTCTCACGTCTTACACTCTCCCCAATCCACTACAAGTCACAGGAGCACATATGCGAGATGATAGGTATGTTAATTAATTAATTATATCAGATTACATATTCCAGTTTTGGTTAGATTTTCCAGTTGTAAATTTAATGAAGGCCCCATAGAAAGTATGACCATTTTGCTTAAATACAGGCTAATTGTTTCTCCAAGCTCCCTGCTCCCCATGCTAATAGAACCAGACCCAAGTTATCATGTTCCACATGTAGGCCGCAAACACTGGAAGCCATGCGGACGCTATGTTCCTGCTTCAAGGTAGACACAGATGTGTTTTGACTGTTGTTTGGCTAGGTGTGTCGGCCTTAAGCCCTGCCAGGTCCTGCTTTGAGGGCACAATACACTATGGTGAGCGACTGGCTGAATGGGCGAAAGTAAAAGACATACAGGTTCTGAGGGCAGAGAAGGTTCTGGAAAAAGGGGGAGAGGGGGAAAAGTGGCAGAACTTTTAGCTTGGACATATGTATTAAGCATTGCTCCACAATCTCATGCTTCTGGCAGTGACAACACTGACAAGAGTTGAACCATATCGCTTAAATTCATACTTGGGGGCCAGTTTAGCAAAGTTGTAATCTTACCAACAGCAGTGAATTGATCAAATTGTTGATGCTCTGATGCACTTAGCTCTAGGACACAGTGTTATACGCCACAACACTTTAGCTAAGGGGATAATCTTGTAGCCTTGCTGCAGATCATAAGGGGGAGTCTGATTAAGAGTAGTCTGACAGCTAGCTCTTGCAGTGTATCAAGTTATAATTAAAGATAGCTTTTACTTTCATGGAGGTTGTTGATGTTCACTTCACTATTCTGAACTAATATTGAACTAATAGGCTCATATGTTTATTAACACACCCACTGCAGTTATTATATTGGTATTATTATTTTTTTCTCTTCATTGACATGAAAAGGTCTTTACAACCGTTTTCACAGCTACTGTATGCAAACCAGTGTCAAGATGATAATGTGGTATGATGATATGCATACTAGACTATATTGTTTACAATTATTTTGGATACAGCAATGCAATAAAATAAAATACAACTTTTCATTTGTTTAAGAATAAAGTTCTAACCAAATTCTTTAAAACATTCCTTTAGGCCTGCTTTAAACAATGTCGAAAAAAAGTTAAGATAATTAAGTGTGCTTGCAAATTTTTGCGATTTTTGGCCAGCTCCTGCTCCAAGACCTTTTGAGATATCGCCACCGGTCCAACTCTGGAACGTCCGGCCGGAACCGGTGTAGTGTGGAAATTGAAAATGATGTCACTGACCCTTGTCATTCTTCCGCCATATTGGATTGAATAGAAAGCGAAACTAAAGTTTCACAGGTCACAAATTTGGTCCGAACTTCACGAAACTTGACGTACATGATCCTTGGACCAAGCCTCACAAAAGTTACAGAAAGGATTTTTGATTTTCAGAAGCGTTTGCCCGTCACAGCCAAACAAAATCGGCGGCGAAGCTCCGAAACAGTCCATATCTCAGGAACACTGTCACATATTGATACCAAATTTTGTATATGAACTCGGGACTCCAATGTGAGGGTGCATAAGTTAAAAAAAAAGAAATATTCCAAAAGTTTCCAGCATTTGGCAAACCCCCCCACCCATATTTGGTAACTCCCCTTACAACTTTGCAGTTACACTTCTATCACAATGCCTTACAAGTATGCACAATGTCTCTGGCCAGCCACAATGTCTCTGGGCAGCCTTGCCCAATCATGAAATCCTTGCTCTGCCATGGGATAGTATGGACTTACGAACTGAAATAGCAAGGAGAACAGTAGCTATATACAGCTTACATAATACAGTTGTTTTCACATTGACGGTTTTCAAATTAAAATTTTCCTTATTGTTAAATGTCATGATGGGAGAGTATAGGGGTGTAACGGTACACAGAAGTCACGGTTCGGTTCATACCTCGGTTCGGACATCACGGTTCGGTACGAGTTCGGTACAATGGAGGGAAAAGCAAAACAAAAATGCAGAAAGCATTTTTTTTTGTACATGTCTCAGGCTGTACCACCTAGTGTCATACAGTCTCTTCCCTGAGCCATCTGCAACAGCCTGAAGTGTGTAAGATGTAGGCTAAACAGTACAATAAGTACCCAGACTCCATCTGTAACTTGTAAACAAAATAAGACAATCAGCTATAAAACTGAAAATAGGCCTACAGCATCTCTTATTTCTGAAAGTGCAAATTACATAGAAAAATGATTTTTAAAAATCCACTTAAGCAAGACCTTCAACATCTGTGTTTAGTTGTATATGGAAGGGTCTACAATTTGCCTCAATATTTTTTTTATTGTGTGTAAAGTAATAATCTAGCCTACTAACTGTGAAAATATCACACTATTTTGCCTTTTTTTAAAAAACGAAATGGCTCCTTTCATTTCATAAACAGACTACAACTAGAAGTCACGTGACTTTGCCCTTTGACGTTAACTCACCGTAGCATGGTTTGTTTATTAGCCTGGTTAGCGTTGTCACTTTATTTTACTGTCTATGCACTTAACACTACCAGAACCTCATGTGAGAAGTTACAAGTTACCCCAACATAAAGGTAATTACCACGCGACTTACATAGCTTTCTGTCATTACGAAATCATTTAATGTAAGCCATAGGTTTTGGCCCTATTTGTATCCAAAGGCTGCTGAAGCGCAGGGGAAGTTTTTTCCCCTCGTTTCAGTGATTGGTAGCCTACATCATCTGGGTGATGGCTTCGAATATGTGTAGCATTTTTTCCACTCACATACCCAACAACTGCTGAACAACGCCGACACACAGTTTCATCTTATCCACCACTCTTTCGCCTGTACTAACGTTACTGTAACTGAAGTTCTCAAACTTGCGATCTTAAAGAGACCAGCGGATCCTCTAACTCTTGTGGGTCTAACCTTAGTGCTGCTAATGACTGACGGACTCGACCGACGACCTGACAAAAAAAACATAGGCGCCAATCAGAGCTTCAGAGCTAAAGCGAGGCTACAGATTAGCGTTAGGTGTCGCTAAAGAACTCCCGTAACTCTCGCTACTTAACAGTAATTGCGCATGACATTAATTAATCCGCACACGAGTTTTATGTATTTTTATACCGTGTATTCTCCGTGTAAATGCATGCACCGAACCGTGACGTCCGTACCGTTTCGGTTCAATACGAATACATGAACCGTTACACCCCTAGGAGAGTATTATTAAAAATGTTACAAGTTTCATATGTTTACGGGAAATTAGGTTTTACTGGGTTGTTTTGTTGTAAAGACATGCAAGGCATTCTGGACCATGTAATAGACAAACAGTGGTCGACAGCATTAACTTGATTTCCATACGTATTAATATGAATAGGTGTTGTAAACCTAGGGACAATAAAACAGCCATCTCTGTTACAAAAACGACCTGGTAATCGCTCACTGAAGAGGAAACTATGATAAAAAGATTGTTTTCCTCAAAGCATGGAGTTGACGACAGTACAAGCAGGAAATGTTACATTAATGTTAAATACATCTGAACGCTAGGTGGCAACGTTGTATTACACATCATACGTTGTATTTCACATACATACGGTAACATCATTAGAATTATGTGAGCAAGTAAGAAAGGTGCAAATATTATGTAATTTATAACGGGAAATTATTGGAAATGTTATTTCTTGTTTATTCTAACTGCAAACCACACACATCCATTCGTACACGTACACATTTAATACTGAAAGACTCTCATTTCGTTTATTTGATGTTGCCCATAGCAACGCTGGGAACGGCCTTCAGAGCAAAGATTCTAGAACAGAGCTTCAGAGAGACACGTTTTGAGTTCGTGGCCAAATACCTAAAATATCGGTTTCCATGTGTATGTGCTGGATGGTGTGCGTCCTTTATGAAAGTAAGTGTTTTATAGAGTTACAGACATAATGAGTCATGTTGTAGTGGTCAACCTACCACCGCCTACATTCCGACTCGGCTCGCGTACCCCCACCATCCGACACATAAACACATAGCCTAAAAACGTAACGCATTCTATAACACCCCCCCACGTTGACAATATTTGTCCGTTTCCCGGTTTTAGGTGCATGCATTTGGTCAGTTAAAAAGTTATGAAAATTAGCCTGCATAGTAGCCTAACTACATCCACATACAATATCTTATCTTATAATAGGCCTACAACAACGCATGACAAGGATGTATTCGTTTGTACAACACTATACAGCCTAGAAAGGCTAAACTTAGGCTACCTTTAGTTTGTTAAATGTAAAGCCTAGCTTAATGTTACCTTTCTTGCCCATCTGAAATAACTCCTAGCTTTGCTCCTTCCCTCCTTTGTGTTTTTGTTGTTTTCAAAAACCTGTTATATCCGCGAAACTTTCCCCCCACGGACCATCCAACGCATTCAAAAGTAACGCATTCTATTAGCTATTCCAGGCGTCATGTTTAATAAGCTGCCCTTTTTTTGATGAACACATACAGAGTTTATAAATGATATCCTTTAATTTCATGTTTTCATATCATTATGACCTGATTCGAAATTCTGTATTTATTCATGAATTAATTACAAAAGATTTAAAATTTTCATTTTATAGGCTACCTGTCCGCCATAGCCCTTTTCATCTCGCGTACCCCCTAGAAGCAGCTCGCGTACCACAGTTTGGGAATCCCTGCTGTATGGGATTTATGTTGCTTAGCGTAATGCCATCATTTGATATGAGATGCTTGTACTCATAACTTCGTCACTCGTAACTTTAGGACTCCTATTTTTTTTTTACTAAGAGTAATTCAGAAAGAATTTTAGCCCTAAAAGTAGCACCTGAGTCTGTGACAGCTTAAAAGAAGTCACAAGGACTCCTCCTAACTCACTACGACCGATTCACAAACAGTTTTTTGTGGTGGCATTTCACGTCGCAATGTTTTGAAAGGAGCTTCCAATCGCGAGGGAACAATGTTGCATTGTAGGCATAACTAAGGGATGCAGTAACACCACCAACAACAACCAAAACTAGCCTACTCATTGTCAACATGTACATTAAATGTAACGTTTCATTGTGAATCAAATTAAAATGTTCTCCTCTTTGCAAACGTAGGCATATGGTGACAGATTAATGTTGCTGCGTGAATCACGGTAAGCGCGAATGAAGTGGCCACTTCTTAATGGGACTCACTGTATGGAAGTAGGCTAAGTAAATTAGAGCTGTTTCAAATAAAATAACTTAATCAGAATTCTAGGATATGCCCGCTTGACAACGGCAGAGATAGAACTGGCCTTTGGCCATAGCAACCATCCATTTAGAACGACTGGCCTTCATAGCAACCAAAGATCTTAGCTGTGATGCATGTATACATGTAATGTGATGCAAAGTATAGAAAGGGGATGAAATATACAGAGACAAGAAATATAGTGCAATGTAGACAGTAGTATACAGTTGATTTACAGAAGGTGGTTTAGAGTAATATGAAGTATTCCTTTATTCTAAGATACATCTGAGATATAGATGCTCTCAAAACAATCCCAGGCTCTCAAAATAGAGCAAATCCATATAGATTATTTGTCAAATAAACCAGTAAAACATAATTAGGGGATGGAATATATAACACTCATAGCTCATATTTTTTTTAAATAAATCAGTGAAAAAGTATCCTGACAAACAAGCAACATTTTAATGCCTTGGTCATATTTCATAATTTCAATTCTTCTGTAGGTTACCTGATAGCCCAGTTTGAGAGGCGCAAGACACGTGACATTATTTATTTTTGCAGCCAATCACTGCTGTCATTTTATTTTATTGATTTGATCTTAGTCATAGAAGCTAAATTCGAAGGCAGGCCACAGGTAAAATCCAACGAACCGCATTCACCCCGCATGTCAATAGTTGAATAGCCCTCTTCTAGAGCTTTTGAGATATTGCCACTGCTCCAACACTGAAAGGCACTGTTAGAATGCTTGGATCAAGCCAGGTTCAGCATAGCATATGCCACTGTCTGCTCACGTTGCTGACCGGACCAGGGCAAGCACACTTTCGCAGTTCCCGCCGGAAATGCAGTCTAGTTTAGCTTTGCTGTATGATAAACAATTCTTGATATGAGGCACACACAAAAAAAAAAAGAGTATCCATGAAGATCATGATCATGTGAATATATATTTCATTGCTAATTTATAATTTGGTGTTGGTATTGCAATTGAAATCTTTTTAATAATGTTAGCTGAAACTTAGGAAGCACAACTGGGGCCTTGGGCCCAGATTTGTATATCTCTGTGTTTTGTTTCAGGTGCAATCAGTGGTTAAAAAAGGGGCAGCCTTACAGACTAAAGACGTTTTTTCCCTTTGTCTATTGTTTCTTTTCCCCCTATAACTGTTTGGTTATTGTTGTTTTATCACTAGTACTCTGTGGTCTGTAAACTTTATTTTCACACCCTGTGAGAAATCAAGACAGTCAGGGCCACTTTTATACATGTAACCATGTTTCATTTGATTCATTTCCTTTATTGGCTTCTATTTGAGAATTGTTGAGAGACATTTCTTACGTGTTTTGGTTTATTTTCAGCTTTGCCTAGGTATTATACACATGGTAAAAAGACACAATTACTGCATTGCTCTCAGTTAATTAGTAGGCTCATTCTGATTCAAATCAGATTTGTGCTATTGTTTAGTGTCAAAGGCTTCAAGTCTTTTAAAGGGGGACTTGAGAGTTTTATACATGTGATTTATGTCCTGATGCCTCTAAATCGGTTGATAATCTGAAAAGGTGGTACACCAATGGGATTATCCCAACCTGATATAGAAATTATATAGATGAGTTTCTGGATAGTTTAGGGGGAATGACCAAATATATTCTTTTTAGTTTTATAGCTCTTGTTCTAATTGTCATGATGGTTTGCTCTTTGATTTATGTGGTTGTTATTGTACACCAATCATGTGTAGCTATTTTTCAGTTAAATCATGTATCTTGTCATTTACCTGCTTATTTGGATCTGACTAACTTTAATGAAACAATTGTATAATCATTTATATTTTATATAGTGGCACTATTTGATGAAATGTTCCAGCCATAAAGGCTGAAAAAGGGGGACTGAGAGAAAGTGGAATAGAACATTATGTCCAATATTTCAATATGTGGTTTAATGTTCTGCATTATGTCCAATATTCCAATATGTGGTTTAATGTTCTGCATTTCTCATCAGTGGGTCACTTTGATACTAAAAGTATGATATCTGTACTGTCCCTGTGTATATCTGTGTGTGACTGTATTTAAAGATAAGCAGGAATATTATGACTTTGCAGTGTTTCACTGTTCTGCATGGCTGCGTCAGTAGCTATCTGCTCCGGATTGCCAGGTTGCCACTAATCAGGGTCTGATTCAGTGTAGTCCACATGAGATGGGATGACCAACGCCATCTCCCGTCAGCCTGGAAGGATACTTAAACCCTAACTATTTCCTTGTCTAGTTAGAGCAGCTGAAGGATCTTTAGGTGAAGTCATGCTGTCTCTCCCTTGATGCGCATCATTGTAAATAAACTCTGTTCCTGATTTTTCATACTATTGGTCTGACTGAGTCTCTATTAAATCTAAATTTGTTTTGACAATTGGTTGACGGTGTTGAGTACGTATTATGAGGAGTATTAGGGCCACACATGAAGAAAAAAATATTTTTTCCATGACGAGATAAAACTCGACATGTCGACTTTAAAGTCACCATGTCGACATTAAACATTTCGAGAATAAAGTTGAAATGTCATGTCGACTTTAATCTCGACGTGTCAACATTAAACTCAACATTTTAAGAATAAAGTTAGTTTGGAGAGAGAACGACCGCTCCAAAGTAGGGTAGGCCTAAGCACCGGCACGATTGAAAAGGAGGACGAATGAAACATTCCAGTTTTCTTCGAATGCAACAACGATAGACATAGACATCATGTGGACAAAACATAGAACATATTAACTTCCGTTGCTCAGCCAAATACTTTCCTGTTACGTCCTTTTATCACGGAGTTACAGGCGATGTGATGGTCAAAAGTAAACGTCATTATCGGTTTATTTATTTATTGTAGGCCTATTATTAAAGAGTGTTTTTCATCTAAAGGTTTGACATGCACTAGATTAGGCATTAGGCATAAGTGCTCTCCCTAATCCCAGACTTTCACATTGCACGTTTGTTTGTAATGGATGCAAAACAGCCAGCTACGCTGAATGTCTATGGAGCGACGATTGAAGCTGTCCTCCTGACCAGGCAACCCCATGTATTCTAAGTAAATGCACACATATCTATGTTTATAGCCTACTATATTTTATGCACGTGAGACATGGAATAGCAGTTTTAAAAAAATGAGAGTGACGGCCTGTGGGTCATGAAGGGCAGTTATTTTGATGTGCGGTGGCCTATACCCACGTAAAAACCGAGTGAAATTTTGTTTTATAGAAACATTATATCATTGGAAACATAATTTTTCTAGCTATATATGACGACAATGAGTTGTTAACAGACAAGACGCAATCTATCTGAATCTATCAGCAATCTAGCATTAATCTACCTGAAATAACACCTATTTGAAGTAGGCCTATTATTCATGTCACATATTGTGTGTTAGTGTAGGCTACATAGCTTAAACTGTAGGGTATGTTTAAACTGTATTTCGAGTTGAATGTCGGCACGTCGAGATTAAAGTAGATATAATATTTCAACTTTATTCTCGAAACGTCGAGTTTAATGTCGACATGGCGACTTTAAAGTCAACATGTCGAGTTTAAAAAAAAAATGGCAAAAATTTTTTTTTCTTCATGTGTGGCCCTAATACTCCGTCGTAGTTGAGGGATAGGTGATTTGATTCTGATGTGCCAAATAAACACAGGACAAGAAAGAGTCAAGCCATCAGGTAGGAAGAAGAGAGGAGAAGGAGAGGAGAGGAAAAGGAGAGGAGAAACGAGGAAAAGATTACAGCTATGGCGTCTGTTTATGAGTAGCCTATTAGCCTACACATGTAATGAAATAGGCTAACGTTAATTAAACTGTATGGTTGTTAGCCTCTTGCTATGTTGCTAGCTGTGCTTTTATACATAGGACAACAGTAGTTTTAAAGGAACAGTATGTAAGATTGTGGCCAAAACTGGTACTGCAATCACTTTAAAATTACTGTAGAGCGGTGTATCCCCTCCCCCTCCCCCCTGACTAGCAGGGCTGGCAACCTGGATGCCGAAACACTAGCCTACTGATTAGTAGACAGGTGGAGGGTGGCGCATCAGGCCAAAACACAACATGACAACATCAACATCAGTTGAGGGCTGCAACTTCACTTTTTAAATGAGAATATCCTGGTCGGACTACTGTTGTCAGTGATATAAGTATTTGAAATGAACATGATTTCTTAATGTCTAGTGACATATCAGGGCCATTTTATGATTAATTAAAATACATTTCTTACATATGGTTCCTTTAAGTTGACCAAAATATGTGGGCGCTGGGGGGGGGGGGGAATACACTTGCTGCTGTGGTGTCTGCACAATCTGTTACAGACTGTCAGAGACTAATGACTTCATCTGCTAAATGACATACAGTACATGGGCAGGACCGTGTGCCTTTTGAGTTACAAAACAATGACATCAACTACTTTCTTTCTTTTTTTAATCAAAATAACAACGTTATTCCTATTCGCAATTTCAAGACGGTGTCTAATGACAACAGCCAGCAAGTAAACAAAATGATTGGTTTGCTATTAATATCAGCCAATCGTTCTCACCCTTTTTTGTCGAAGTTCAGCTTGTCTCTGCGCATTTTCTTTGAAGTGTCGAACGTTTGGCACACCAGGATCCTTTCTGCTTCCCTGGGTGCTGGTTTGCCCTCCATCCTTGCTCTGACAAATAACGTTACAATTAATTGCTATGTGAGACAGTAAATTACCATACCAACACTCGACAACTCGCTAATACTGTACCTAAATAGACACAGGCCACAGCATTACTGTTCACAAGTAAATAACACATATTGCATTCTGCTAGTATTGCATTCAACAACATGCACATCTGCTACCGATGCTCCTTAGCCATCAGCGAACTGGTAGTAACCCATAAAACACTTCACGCTAGTTACCTTTTTACCGATGAAACCAAGCCTTTTCGCTCTTTTTTGTTCTGAAAGACAGTTGGCAAAGTTACAACTTCTGTGTAAATTACTCTTATAGGAACCTAGAAATCACATGTTACAGTTAAAAAAGAACATACTTACTAGCTTTGGACATAATTGCACGTGTTGACACTGGAGCGCAGCCTGATACAGGGAACGCCACACTCTAACGGATGTGACGACATGACCAGTTTTGCGTCTGGTTTTCTTTATCAAAATAAAAGCATGTAAAGGAGTCGACACTCCGGGGAGACAAAGCAAAGATTCTAGAACAGAGCTCTGTTCTAGAATCTTTGGTTGAAAGCCCGAACTCGGGGAAACTCACGGCAAATAGAGGATACAAGGATACTCTTCACCCCCTAAGGTTTAATTTCAGACGTGGAGCCACTTCAGATCTGACCTCTGGGGCTAGATATTTGCTGTATAATATACACATATCCAACCATTGACTGCTTTAAGTCTAACTTAAAGACTTTCATTTTCTCCCAAGCTTTTAATCTACCTTAATACCCCCCACCCACACACACACACACACTTTATTTTATTTTAGACCAATTTCTTTATTATTTCAATTATTTATTTTGTCAGGGTTGTGAAGGAGGACCCAAGCGCAAGACTCTTTTCTGACGGAAAACACACTTTATTACAGACTGATTTACTTACTTACATGCATGCATACATAAATACAGGACTTGGACTTGACGAAACAGAGAGACGAGCCGACAGGGAACAAAGAAACAGGAGGGTACAAATACGCATACCAATTAACAGAAAGACAGAGGACTGGACGAAACCAACGAGACAATAACAGGGAACAGGTGAGAAGGCAGAAAAGGAGGGAAACCAAACGAGACAGGAAGCACAGACCAAATAAGGAGATGGGGCGGAGACAAGACAGGTGACAGGCAGGTAAACACAAAGCACATGGGGAACAGGCAAAAACAAACACGACAATACACAAAAAGGCCACCAGGGTGGCACAAACTCAGAGGTCCGGGCCAGATCCTGACAGTACCCCCCCCTCAACGGACGCCTCCTGGCGTCCCCAGAAAAGTCCAACCAGGGTGGGCGGAGGGGGCCTGGACGGAGGGACTGGTCCGACAGACCGTAAGGACGGGGCAGACTCGGACGGGGCAGACTCGGAGGGCTTGGGCAGGGAACAAGCAGGCAGGGCAGACTCGGACGGGGCAGACTCGGACGGGGCAGACTCGGAGGGCTTGGGCAGGGAACAAGCAGACGGGACAGACTCAGGCAGGACAGACACAGACTCAGGTAGGACAGACTCAGGGGCAGGAGAAGGGACAGGAACAAAGACAGTGACTGGGACGGTGACTGGGACAGTAACAGGGACGGTGACTAGGATGGTGACGGGAACGGAGACGGGAACGGAGACGGGAACGGGGACGGTGACTGGGACGGTGACTGGGACGGGCACAAAGACAGGCACAGCGATGGGGACAGGGACAGAGAAGGGCTCGGGAAGAGGCGGGGCCGGCTCGGGCAGAGGCGGGGCCGGAGAGTCAGATGGAGGCGGAACCGACTCGGGCAGAGGCGGGGCCAGAAAGTCAGAGGGAGGCGGGTCCGGCTCGGGCAGAGGCTGGGTTGCCGGCATGGCGTCGGGAGACGCGGCTGCAGGCGTGGCGTCGGGAGACGCGGCTGCGGGCGCAGGAGCTGACTCGGCTGCGGGCGCAGGAGCTGACTCGGCTGCGGGCGCAGGAGCTGACTCGGCTGCGGGCGCAGGAGCTGACTCGGCTGCGGGCGCAGGAGCTGACTCGGCTGCGGGCGCAGGAGCTGACTCGGCTGCGGGCGCAGGAGCTGACTCGGCTGCGGGCGCAGGAGCTGACTCGGCTGCGGGCGCAGGAGCTGACTCGGCTGCGGGCGCAGGAGCTGACTCGGCTGCGGGCGCAGGAGCTGACTCGGCTGCGGGCGCAGGAGCTGACTCGGCTGCGGGCGCAGGAGCTGACTCGGCTGCGGGCGCAGGAGCAGGCGCCTCTGGGCTGGGCGCAGGAGCAGGCGCCTCTGGGCTGGGCGCAGGAGCAGGCGCCTCTGGGCTGGGCGCAGGAGCAGGCGCCTCTGGGCTGGGCGCAGGAGCAGGCGCCTCTGGGCTGGGCGCAGGAGCAGGCGCCTCTGGGCTGGGCACCGGAGGCATGGTGTCAGAGGACCGGGTTGGACGACGCTTGGCACGTCTCCTCCTGGAGGTAGCCTGAGGGACCTGGATGAGTTCAGGGGGGAACTGGAACTAGTCAGGCTGAGGCTCTGGACCTGAGGTGACCGGCTGCAGGCGCAGCACGCCCACCCTAAGCCCCTGGCAATGAGCTGGAGGGGCAGGGGCAGGGTCAGGCGCGAGACTAGCAGCCTCAAAAACTGGATTGCCGGAGGGAACAAGGAGGGACTGAAGGCTCTTACCCAGACCTGAGAGCTGGTTGGCCAGGGTAGCCATTCCTGGAACCTTCAGTAGCCCGGGCCTTGAGGAAATAGTCCTCTGCATCAAGGTAACGATAGCTTGCCGGCGCTCCAAGTCAGTGGACTTGACAAGCTCAGAATTGAGCCTGCCGAGAGCGTAATCCACTTCACTCAGCTCGTCCATCGGGAAATCAGAGTCTGCTGGGTCCATTCTGGGTCGGCTCGTACTGTCAGGGTTGTGAAGGAGGACCCAAGCGCAAGACTCTTTTCTGACGGAAAACACACTTTATTACAGACTGACTGACTTACTGACTTACATACATGCATGCATGCATGCATACATACATAAATACAGGACTTGGACTTGACGAAACAGAGAGACGAGCCGACAGGGAACAAAGAAACAGGAGGGTACAAATACACATACCAATTAACAGAAAGACAGAGGACTGGACGAAACCAACGAGACAATAACAGGGAACAGGTGAGGAGGCAGAAAAGGAGGGAAACCAAACGAGACAGGAAGCACAGACCAAATAAGGAGATGGGGCGGAGACAAGACAGGTGACAGGCAGGTAAACACAAAGCACATGGGGAACAGGCAAAAACAAACACGACAATACACAAAAAGGCCACCAGGGTGGCACAAACTCAGAGGTCCGGGCCAGATCCTGACATATTTATTTCCCCCCCATGTTATGTTATTATTGTTATTGTACCATTGTCATTGTTTTATGTTTGTTTGTAAGCACTTTGGTTCAACTCAGTTGTTTTTAAATGTGCTATAGAAATACAGTTGACTTGACTTGACATCTTTGAGGAGTAAAATATTTTTACAAATCATTCCAGAATTCTACTGTAAAGATCTAGAACTTACATTAACTGCCATTCAAACTGGTTGCTTGAGTTCATTATGACAGTATCAAATGGAACCTTTAACTGGCAACATTCTAATCACATACAAATGTGATTTATTTTTTCACCTTTAGGCCTATACTGCTATGTCATATAGATAGATACATAGTGGAATGGTAGATAGTAAATAATATGATAAAGAGCAATTTAATAAAGACCCCTTTAAAAAAAAACACAAGTATTTGTCTCAACAATGTTTTCCTTTTTTAATGTCATGTCTCTATTGGCTGTGTCCAGGCTAACAGTCTCCTGAGCAAGAGCAAAGATCAGTGCACTTGAAGGCAGCCTTCTTGCACCTGCAACGCATAGTACACCCTTTTGCAGCCACAATGGATCGGTTCATAACATCCATGGGAGGCCTCTGGAAGAGCTGCCATCCTGTCTGATGTCTGAAGTTGACTATGATTCAAGACAATTGTTCAAATAACTTAGAAATTGGTGTTATTGTCCCATAAACTAGTGGCACAGTTGATACAAAGCAGTTAGGGATTATGGGTAAATGCTACTTTCCTGTTTATAATGTTTCTTTTTTTCTCATTACTGTTTATTGTGGCTTTTTTGGATTTGTATGAGGTAGAACAACTGATAAGCAAAATTATGGTGTAAGAGTTTCAGAGAATAGAGTCCCGAAGTGTGACGTAGCGTTTCCATGACAGCAGAATCACTGGATCTAAACAAACTTTCGAAGTGGCATAAATAGCATTGAATGTAGACATGTGGCATCATTTCTAGCTAATAAAAATAAATATATCAATTTAAACGTGTTTTACCTGCTAGGCAGCAGTGTAGCCACATAACACGGATTCCCTGGCAGGTGTAATAGAAAGAAACAAAATTCCAGTGGATATTTCACGTCTTCTCAAAGGAGGAAACCCATGCTAAAATAAAACTCTGTAGTCACAAATTGGATCGTGTTGGTATGAATATATGTTGTAGTATGTGATTCCTACAGTGTAAAAAAATATACTAACGTCTTAGAAACGTTGTAAAATTATTGAAATAGATTAAGAAAGCCACCGCTATAGACCTCTCCAGAATATATCCGGCCTCCTAACTTCCGTATCCATCCAACTTCCGGGCGTGGATTGTCTATGGGAAATAACATGGCGTTTTGAAAGATTGTACCTGTCAAACTCTGTAGGTGACAAAGTAGAAAAAGCTGCTGGGCAGATTGGCCTACACACTTCTGCCATCTAGTTTCCACTGGATTTTTTGATTTTCGGTGCCGTTTAAGTAGTATAGTCTATAGTATACTACTTAAACGGCACCGACAATCAAAAAATCCAGTGGAAACTATATGGCAGAAGTGTGTAGGCCAATCTGCCCACCAGCTTTTTCAACTTCGCTACCTACAGATGTTTTACCGGTATGATATTTCGAAACGCCATGTTATTTCTCATAGACAATCCACGCCCGGAAGTTGGATGGATACGGAAGTTACGGAGGCGGGACTTATTCTGGAGAGGTCAATGGCGATTTCAATGGTTAGATTGATTTGTTTAGATCCAGTGAAATTGCTGCCTTGGCAACGCTACGTCATGGCTTCGGGACTCTATTGACCGATCCCAAGCCCCTCCTCCCATTGTCAGTCCCATAGTTACTGTTGCTAAGTCGGACAAGTTTGCAGGAAAGTGTGCGAGAACGCGTGTTCAACATGGGGACGCAGCACCCCCATTTAGCCGAGTGCAACAATATGCTGGATTTCTGGGCGTCAAGTAATATTGATATATTCAAAAAACAGAGGTCAGAAAAGCCTTCAGTATGCAGATGGACACATTCACAATGTCCGCTGTTATCAACGAGGTGGAACACCACAAATTGAGGACAAACCAATCCGGTGTCGTGGATCTTAATGGGATGCATGTTAACTGGGGATAAACAATTAGCACGTTATCACGAGCAGGTTTACCGTATTTGCTGCAGATGTGACTCTGATTCAATAAACAGGTCTGTGCAAAAATATGGTGTCGACGTGTCCATAACAAAATCTAACCATATTTCGAGGATTAATAGAAGACGGGACCAAGTGCTGCAGATCCAAGTTCCCACGCAACTTAGGAGAGTGAGCCTGTTAAGCAGCTCATGTTGGGGTGGAGAGATAGCTTCTCTTCGGTAGGCCGATAGCCTACTTATTATTTTGAATGGCTGCTTTAGAAGGAACACTGTAAAAACTTTAACATAAAATTTACAGCAACTTGCTGGCAGCAAAAGGGGGCAGTGTTGGGCAAGTTACTTCAAAATCGTAATGTACTATGCATTACTTATTACTGTCATTTCAAAGTAATTTGTTACATTATAATATTACTGTCTCTGAATTGTAAGGCATTACACTACTATTGCATTACTTTTAAGTTACTTTCACCAAAATATCTAGAAATATGGATTTGCCATTCTAAATGCAGTTAATTACGCTCAATGCAGCTTGCTCTTCCAATGGAGGGAGATGTGGTATAGCATGAGCTAGGCTTAAGGCAACAGTAGAATGCAATAGGCGCAGTGCTCATAATGCAATACAAGGAACAATCATAGTCAGAATTTTGTTAAAAACCGACAAAAGGTCAAAGTCTGGTAAATTGTGATAGAAATACTGTAACTTTAAGGCCTAGGCCTACTCATTAAAATCAATAGAGAGCCTACTATATTGTAAATCAAAGCTTAAAGGAACCGTATGTAAGATTGTGGCCAAAACGGGTACTACAATCACTTTCAAATTACTGTAGTGCGGTGTATCCCCTTCCCCTCCCCTCTGACTGGCAGAGTTGGCAACCGGATGACGAAACACTACTGACTTTGTGATTAGTAGATAGGTGGAGGGTGGCGCATTAGGCCAAAACACAACATGACAACATCAACATCAGTTGAGGGCTGCAACTTCACTTTTTAAATGACAATATCCTGGCCAGACTACTGTTGTCAGTGATATAAGTATTTGAAATGAACATGATTTCTTAATGTCTAGTGACATATCAGGGCAATTTTATGATTAATTGAAATACATTTTTTACATACGGTTCCTTTAATAAAGACATGATGCCTGCTGGCCATTTCGGTGCCCTAAGTGAGTGGCTTTGAGTGAGTGACATTTAAATGATAACTCCAACACCTAAAGTAAAATAAAAGGCATATTATTTACAGACCATTACTGTGTATTTTTAAACATTAATTTCTGAAGAAATGCTGTTTTACTTATAAATGGTGCACTGTCACTTTAAGAGCATTGATCTTTACGTTGTCATAATGCCCTTTTGCCAGCTCTTGTTTACAAGCCTTATTTGTTTGAGTTACATTGATAGCACAATATTAACAATAATATGCACAATGTTAAAAAGCAATGTTCATTGCTTTGGAAATGGAAGTATGCAATGACATGTTGCTTCACATTTCGTTTTGTGAATACAAGTGAATTATGAGCCTGGTATCCACCTAGTTATCTGAATGGAATGCGTTTCAGTCGACTCAGCATATCATGTGCTTCATGTAGCCTAAATGCTTGGAAAACGAATGATTGAAGACCCACCAATTCTAGTACTACGTGGTGATTGAGAGAACCCAAAAGGTATCAAACTTGCATGTAACATCGTGTTAGTGCATTTTGACATTGTAAACGTTATTGATGAAGAGTGAAACGCAGTTTGCAGTAAAGCTACTATTCATTGGTTACATTTGGGTGCCCCCTCTGTCCTTTGGTGCCCAACGCAAAGTGCGTGATGCGCGTGGTGGGAGCGGTGGCACTGCCAGGCTACACAATCTTTTTCTGCATTTCTATCCCTTTATTCTCTTCAATTCAAGTTCACAGCACAAAGCTGACATGCACAACACGATTGTGTTTTATCAAGAATCAAAAAGATTAGCGTGGCACTACTTTAGATGTTTCATTAATTTACTTGTGCTATTTCGCGAGCTGAGAGATCTTTCGGTTTCGCACACAAAGTGCACTATGTTCTTCATAGCCTTGTCTCTGACAAGCTGAAAATAATGAGCGTAGGCTTATGTCCATCCAGCAAATAGAGTCCGCCTGCGAGTCTGCTGCAGCCACAGTCATATTCAACCAGTATCAGGAGATAACGTTCTACTATTTTGCGCCGATTTTTTCTCCTCTGTTGTTCTCGCGTGGTGTTTGCGAATATGTATCAAAACAAAACAAGCGCTTAATTTTGGGTTAAACTGCATTGTAACGCGCGTTACTGAAGTTTGTACCGAGTAAATATTACCCTTTTTTTGTTGTAATGCCTTACATTACCGCGTTATCGCAAACAGCAATATATTACAGTAATTACATTACTTTTGTAACGCATTACTCCCAACACTGCAGGGGGGATGGTGAGGATTTCCCCCCCTCTGGTTTTCCTATCTCTGCTAAATTATTTTTATCGTCGGGGGGGACAAAATTTTTCCCCCTCTGCCCCTCATATTGATTAATGCTACTTCATATAAGTAAAGCGCTGCAACGTGAGAACAGTCTAGTAGGCTAGCCTACATAACTAGATGTACCGCATAGCGGTACAAAATATGACCGCCGCTCAGTCCTGTCCATTCCGCGAAAATAAATCATATTAATGAATTTGTCTCCATCTTCTACTCCATCCCCCGCTCTTGAAACTTTTGTGTATGCTTGTTTGGAATGTGTGTGTGCACACATTCCGCACACAAAGCCTACTGGCGCTGCAAAGTTGAATAGATTTGTTTCTGGGCCAAAAATTTTGTAGCATTGTTATAAAACCTTTAAAATCTCTAAACAATCACAAGTAGGGCAGTTCATCACAGTCCATCCATTGCAACTGGACTGATGAAAGGTACACCTGTAGGCTACATTGTATTTGGGAAAAGCAGAAGGTAGCAGCATAATGTATTTATTTATTTATTATTAAACAAAACAATCCCTGTCAGTTCCATGCAGTTTTCAACAGCTATCAAGAAGAGAGGTCATGTCATGGATTTTTGTGAATGTTTCTTCTTCTACATATGCATAAATTTAGTCATCTAGTTCAAATGATATTCAGCTTTATTGTCAATGCACAAATTAAATACCAGTAGTCTAAAACAAAATGCCGTTTTACCCAGTGGTGCAAATAACTGACATGTCCAAAAGGGCCTTCATGAAATGCGTTGCGAGACTGTTCATACACATTTTAACGGGCAAAGTTGAAGAGCTGTCCGTTATTGTTTGTGCAAATAATATGCTGATTCATGTTCCCTTGCATTTTGCAACTATGAGGTCCATGGTTAAGCTCAATCTTTTGACTTTCACCCAGCCTAGTCCATGGTATGCGCCCGATAGAAATATTGTTTAATTTTGCGATTGAGATATCCACGCACTGGCGCCCCCCCTGCGACGTGTTCGCCCCCCGGTTTCAGAGCTAAATGCAAAAATGCATAGAGGGAGTTATTATAAAACCGTGACTGTTAACAAACTATAAGCTATATAAGGTAGGCCCTATGCTAGGCCTATTACACAACACTTGTCGCTATGCTAGCGACCCAAATAAAATCTCCTTTGGAACCAATGGCTTACACCTTACAGTATCAAGCTGCCACCTCTTGGCGAATCACGGAAAGGGCGGATGAAGTGGACACTTCTAAATGGAACCCAACCCACTGTACAGTAGCTCAAGGTCTGTGGCTAAAGCAGCCATAATGAAAGCGTTATCATTGTTTGGATACTTCACACACACGTGTTTTTTAATCGCATAGACTAACTACCAAGTTGGAATCACATCGACTCCCCTCTCACACCCTAAACACGCACTTCGAACAAACAAAAAGCGCCTCAGTCTCACGGAATAGCCATAGGCAAAACTGTATCTGACCGGTGTAACGTTGGTACTAATTCATCCATCGCAAAGAATGATTTTTGTAGCACGTGCAACAAATATGTGTAGGTACAGCCCTGCCCTGAATACATCTCAACGTGCGCTCTAAAACATCTGGTTTAAATGGAGATGTAGATCATCACGGGTGCGTTAATAAATCTACATTGCGGCGAGTTGACACAAATTATTCACTTTGACGAATGTATGTAGTTTCAGTTACTTTACTTTGAGCCATGCTCTTCCTTACTTGAATCACCTTTGAAAATAGAGGATTGAAGTAGCCTATATGGGTGTTTGGGAATGAACGTTGACTCAGATGCTTTTTGAGACCTTGAGCAGAAATGTCCCAGCGGTGTTTAGGATGCATCATAGACTGGTTATCTTTCAGGTAGCCTATATATTTTCCATTAAAAAACCATCACGTAGCGAACGTGTTGTGGCTAACTCACTTATCTCTTGTTAGTAGCCTAGGTTATGGTCATAAGCAAATGAGATGACAGTTCAAAGATACAAATAGTGCTGTTATCGATTTGCTTGGTAGCCTATAAACGCATTTATGGTTTTCTACAAATACATCAATAATCAAATTGGCCTCCATCACTCAACCATGCTAACGGTAACATTATTTTACATATGTTCTGCTATTGATGCTATTGATAGGATTAACGTAGCCTACCTGCAGTAAAAAACAAGCATGTCCGATAAACATTCTCAGATTTATTTCGGCTTCAAGAGGAAATAGGAATTACATGTCATGCAGAAATCATCCTACCCTTAGACGTTCTCTGCGGTAAACTACTGTAGCCTAGAAGCTACAGTCTTGTCCTTGTAGGAAGTGTAGTCTTTCCAACCCACTTTAGATTAACTTCCAACAAAATTACGTCTCACTGCAACGATGCGCCATCTAGTGGACAAACGACTACGTGACGCCAATACTGGAAATGCAGCCAAATTATTATTATGATGAATATTTGGTTTTGCTTTAATCCTACTGAATTTGTAATTATGTATCGGCCGTTCTAATTGCCGATACTGATGGTATACGTGCCTGTGTGTGTGTGTGCGTGTGTATATGTGTGCACCACCATCTACAGGCCAATGAGTGTACAGTCACTAAATATACACATAACTTAATTTTTTAGACCCCCCCCCCCCCATGGATGAAATTCTACGAAACTTGGCATACCCCCAGAGAATGTCAGGTTAATCATACACATAAAATTTGGTGCAGTTCTGAACGTCTTTACTGAAGAGAGGGGCGATTAAAGCAGAATGATATTACATTTTCATTTTTTACCGGGGGGGTGCAAATCACAAATGAGTGATTATGGGCTAGGTTGATGTGGGCCCTTGAGACCAACATACTGTAACGTCGGCGCATAAAGACTGTGTTAGCGTTCTCCAGCGAAAGGCATGCTGGGACACGAGGGTGAACATTTGGGGGGTTTATGTCGTTATTCTCCTAAGTTATAAGTGTAATGTTAGCGTCTTTATTGTGACATGTTTCCCTTTTAGTTCTCCCTCGTGTGTGATCCTTTTTGTGTGGGAGGCTGCGTCCTCCCCTGTATGTGTAGTGTGTGTGCGTGCTTGACCTGCCCTGTTTGCATTGTGTTCTGTGTCTTGGTCTTGGTCTGTCTGAGTCCCTGCCCTCGTTCCGAGTATTAAAGCTTGCTTTGAACTACTCTTGGCGTCCTGAAACCTTTGAACGCTACATTGGTGTCAGAAGCGACTTTCGAACATGGCCTCCACTCAGCGGGAGAAGCTGGGAGCGGGAGACCTCATCACTGGGTGGAGGCCCACGCAAGAGGATCCAGAGAGAGCCCTTGTCAGGGCTACTAAAAAGCTCGAGGCCTTCTATCGTGACTGCCGCCGGAGGAGAGGAGCTGTTACCGGGACCTGCCTGCTGCCATGGGAGGAGATCTGGCCGGAAGAAGCGGTCGCGGAGAAAACGACGCTGGCCTGGGCGCTGACTCCACGGCGAGCCGCGACGCGTGAGCAGAGCCGAGGGAGTGCGGCGAGGAAGAGGTTCTTAGACGATGGACGGTTGGCGGAGCCGCTGAGGGCAGCGAACTCACGACGGTGGGGCAGCTTCGACGGAAAGGCTCTCTAGAGTGTGACTGTTTCGTGTGTGCTTTAACTTTTGGGTGCGTGTGAGGGGCACCGTGCAGTGCTAGGCGCTAGTTCAAGTTGGCCTGTTGGCCGGCGCCTTTAAAAAAAAAAAAAAAAAAAGTTCGTTGTGTGGAGTTCGATAGCACGACCATCTCGGGGGTCGTGCCTTCGCCGAGGCCGCGAAGGAGTGGAACGGGCTGGGAACAGAGCAGTACGGCTCTGCGAGATGGCAACACGAGGAGGGACGCCGAAGACGGTAGCTGCAGCGGGAGAGCTCAGCGCGGTCCGGTTGCTGTGGAGTCGGTGCCTGTCTGTCCCGGTCGGCGACTCGACGGAGCGGAGTGGCGTTGGCGCAGCTTCACCTGGCCCCCCTCGAACCCCGGTGCTTGGTACAGTGTCAACGGTTGTAAGGCCACCTAGGGCCCCGTCTGGAGAGGAGGAGTGCCGTGGTGACACGCCGCGGAAAGTGCAGCCTGAGGGCGGCTGCTGAGAGGGAGCTGGTGACGAGCGGGTCGGCCACGTGGCTGCTAGCACGCCCGAACTGGATTGCTAGCAGCGTGGCGCCCCGTTGAGTGAGCTCCTGCGGCGCGTGCACCCCACGTGAGTTGGCGGAACTGTCGCACTGAACTGAGTGGCGGGCGACGCGCGCCGACGTTAGCATGTGGCTACCTCGTGGGCATTGCCGAGGACGGCAATGGCTTGTTGGGGGAGCTGTGTAACGTCGGCGCATAAAGACTGTGTTAGCGTTCTCCAGCGAAAGGCATGCTGGGACACGAGGGTGAACATTTGGGGGGTTTATGTCGTTATTCTCCTAAGTTATAAGTGTAATGTTAGCGTCTTTATTGTGACATGTTTCCCTTTTAGTTCTCCCTCGTGTGTGATCCTTTTTGTGTGGGAGGCTGCGTCCTCCCCTGTATGTGTAGTGTGTGTGCGTGCTTGACCTGCCCTGTTTGCATTGTGTTCTGTGTCTTGGTCTTGGTCTGTCTGAGTCCCTGCCCTCGTTCCGAGTATTAAAGCTTGCTTTGAACTACTCTTGGCGTCCTGAAACCTTTGAACGCTACAATACCATAAAAATTTCGTCATCCTCGGTGCCACGGTTCAGGTAGTTATTTAGGAAAAACTGAATTTTTTGGGTTTCGGGGGGCCCAGCGCGGAGGGGGAGTGGCCCCCGGGGACCAAACGAAATTTTTCCAAAGTCTAGTGGGGCTACATACCCACCAAATTTCATGTGCCCCGGTGTTTCGGTGCCCCGGGTATCGTTGACCAAAATTTCAGGAAGTAGATGACGAAAAAAAAAAAAAAAAAAAAAAACTTTGACAATCCCTATATGACCACTTCGCTAGCTTCGCTAGCGGCGGTCATAATGATCTGACCTCAGAAACGCACCGTCACCGCTCATGCTGCTGACAGAGTGGCTGCGTGATAACTTAATTTGGCCTTGATCGTGCAGGACATTTCAGAACGTCAAGTGTGTGTAATCCATCATAAATGGCTAGGTTCAATGGAAAAGTTAGCTGGACAAATGAAAGAAAACGAGAAGGATTCAGTGAAGTGCTCTCTATGGCTCTGATTCTGGCTACCAGCAGGAAATTACATGCATTGTGGGTAGCTTATTTTTTCAATGAAACACAGCCTGCTATAGAGTTTACAAATGATTTCCTTTAATTTCACATTTCCATATCATTATCACAATTATGTATTATTTATTAATTAATTCGATTATTAATTAATTAATCATTTTTAACACCTTTCCTACATTGCCCTTTTCATCTCGCGTACCCCCTAGTGGCAGCTCGCGTACCACAGTTTGGGAATCCCTGCCTTACACTAGTAATGTTTCCAAAATAATCTTCATAGGGCGAACAGCATTTCTGCCACACTCTGAGCAGGTCTTATCGCTTGTAAAATAGCTATTCGGGTAGGAACACTTTGTTAGCCAAGTTAATGGCTTATAAAAGCAATTTACTTTGTCATAGCAAAGTTATCCCCCAAAGGCTATGCTGTATGCTATTCAGTTATACATACTCTGATGTATAACAGGCATTAGAGGCCTATTTACAATCAGTTGTGTACAATCTGAAACAATGGTATGATATGATTCGATTCTGATTCTGATAAGGGGTTGAGGATTCCCTGTTTGGAAATATGTGATGACAGAAAACAAGACAAGGTTGTTTTAATTTGCTGCATGACTTTACTTCCATCAAAAAAAAAAGTACAGAATCATTCACTGTAGAAATTATCATCTAGGGAACAGTTTTTTTTGTGCCTTTTTATTTCTTGCAAGATAGCTATTTACAAATGATGTATGATCATTCCACTAGAAGTCACAAATGCACTGCAACTCACAAAACCTTTCAGAATGCAAAGGTTGTAAGTAGGCTGTAAGTAAGATGTTCAGTGAATGTTAGACAAACATTTTCTTTTTAGAGCTGTGAGGCTGTCTTACCTGCATCTCTGAAAATGAGCAGGAACTTTCATTACTGGTTGCGTGTTCATGACACGTATACAGTTATAGTGTGTTATGCACTTTCTCTGCAGATTTTTGATGACAGTAATACACACTTATGCTCTGTGTGTTTTTCCTCTTCACTGCTGGCCTTGGTAGACTATGCAGATGACTGACGTCTCATTGAATCAACTGTAGTTTTGAGAGGATGGTGCATTTACACACACTTCTTCTTAATGGAAAGCATTTCATTAAAATAAACAAAGATGTGTTAGATATACAATATATACTGTACAAAAAGTCCCATTTGTTTCTCTTTTCCAAGTTCCAAGTGATGGCATGTGCCACAGACGATTATGCAGGTGCCACAGACGAGACTTCTGTTTTGGATGTGGAGACTTCGGATCCATCATCACCCGCCTTGCCAAAGAGCTGCATGATGCATGAACGGAACTGAAAGGTAGAATTTAGAAATTTGTTTAGTTTAGATTTTGGATTTGGGCTAGACAAAGTAAAACTTAGAAAATCAGCATTTTGTGGTTAAATACAACTCACCTGTCGGTTCATGAAGACATAGATAATGGGGTTATAGATGGTGGCGCTCTTGGCCATGTAGGCAGGCATGGCTGCAAGCAAAGGATGGAATGGATATCCTGGGTTAGCTGCACCGAAGCAGGCAAAGGCTGTATATGGTCCCCAGCAGACGCAGTAGGCAACGATCATGACAACCACCATCCTGGACACTTCCTTCTCAGCCTTCTGTGTTGACTCAGAATCCTTCTGCTGCTGAGCTACCTGTTAGCGAGAAAAAAAAAGATCCCATTTCACATAAAAGTCACTCTGTTTAAATGGTTAAACCATATCAGTTTCGGACAGAGAACAACCAAACGTACAGCGCGGATGGCGAGCCAGACAGCAATGTAGCAGAGGACGATGATACCCAGGGGAATGAAGCAGCAGGTGATCATCAGGATAATCATGTAGGACTGGATCCCAGGGACCTCGGGTCCACTGAACACATCAGGTCCACATGAGGTCTTCAGGCCATGAGGCCAATACCTAACAAAAAATAAAAACAAAGAGCATGAGCATATTCATACATAAAAATTCAGGGTAGTGAGATACATGATGTTCAAAGAATGGTCCAGGTGTGGAGAACAAAAATGCAAGCCTACCTGCTCCAGCCAAAGATGGGAGGTGCACACCAGAATGCTGCCCACACCCATGAGAAGACAATTCCTCCACTGGCCCATTTGGCATCAAACTTGACATTTCCAAAGGGTTTGCACACAACCACCCATCTCTCCCAAGAGATGATAGTCAGGGACCACAGAGCAGCAATACCTGTTGGAGGAGCCAGTGGTACAGTAAATAAAAGAGTAAACAGAAAAGAAACTAAATGCAGCACACTGTTGAATTCCCTGGTTGTTGCGTTGTGTTTTAGTTCTAATGTCTTTATTGAAGATGGTCGATAAAGCTTGACGGCTGGATCAGGATCGGCAATTAGATGATGATTTATTGTAGATGGTAAAACAATGAATAACAGAACACAGGCTAAGTGTCGAACAGTAAAACTGCACAGAGTCTAACAGTCGTGGTTGTTATTAGCATCGGGCTGCTTGAGCGTCCTGACAGAAGGTGCTCCCCGAGTCGCTTCCTCGATCCGTATCAGAGTCCAAGCCTAAGACAAAGCCTGTTATAATAAAACATACAAACGTAAATCATGCCAACGTGGCAGGTGCCAACCAGTGTACAAAACCGGCCCTGACCAGATGGAAATACTAGCCCGAACAGAACAACACGCTATCTCCTTTGGCCCATGTTATCACTGATGTTCCTGAGAACCAGGGCAGTATGATCTTCTTGATGGTAAAAAGACACAGGCCTAAGCCTCCCTTAGTGTCAACATCTGGTCAGGCTTTTGATATTAAACAAAGTTATACTGTATACAATGGTATGGACCTCTCCCTGTTGTATACTACACACAGAAGTAACATATGAACACATCAGAATACAGTGAGAATACCCCAGAATTCTACAATACACTAAATCATTGCTATAACAGTTATTTCTATTAAAGCAAACTATTTATTATACTATGTACCCAATCAGCATTTAACATTGAGATTTCAATACTACTCAACAATTATAGATTTCGAGACTACTGTAATGTGAAAAGATGTCATTTAAAATTAATTTATGGATTCATAAATAGACAGCGAGTGAAACATATAGTCCCTTACCGCAGGTAGCCACAGTGTAGCCTTCAAGAACACAACAGGTGTGTCCCAGGATAAAGTATCCGTTTATCTGGTTAATCACACTGATGGTGCTGGCTATGACTGTTTCCCCAAGATCAGCAATAGCCAGATTTACCAAAATCCAGTTGAGAGGGTGACGGAGCTTCTTGAACTTTGCTGTAGCCACCAGCACCAGGCCGTTGGTGAAAACAGAGGCAATGACCACAAAGAACATCCAAAGTGTAGCGATGTTGTAGATCCATCGTGGGGCAATTTGGTAGTTGGGTCCCTCAAATGGATCTACGGAAACAGAAGATAGTAAACACTCTGAACACCACTACATCAGAACACAGAACTCTACATTGTTGCCTTTTTTTTCACTGTCGGGCACAAAGTGTTAGAAAAGTATTCCCTTGTGCATAAGTTGCAAAAAGGCCATAAAGACATCCCTTAAGGTATAAATTGTGTGGCACTTACCTCTAGTATTATTTGCATTTGTGTAGGTGAACATTGATTCCCTTGTAGATTCATCTCCTCTTCTCCTCGCAGCAAAGACTGCGTCCTCCCACTGCTGCGCCATGTTGTTGGGTTGATAAGGGTTGTTATTCCGTGCGTGTCTCTGGTGACTTAAATTTATTTGTTTGGCTTTTAATAGTCCAGCAGACCTCTACTGTCAACTGCTCTCAGGCTGGAGGTGCCTTCAGATGTCCGATGTGCAACATGCTGATTTTATATTTTGTATGACGTCACTATCATTAAGTAGCTTCGAGGTCATTGGAGTAACTTGGCCCAATGTCAGACCTATCTAATCTCTAAGTCTCTAAGCTTTTCCGAAAGCTTTTCCTTTGCATCCAGATAATCTTGAGTAACATTGCTTGGATTTCATGACATCCGATCTATTTGATTTAGTCTGAGAGAGGATTTTCAGTACTAACCTACTGCTGCTTGTGCTACTTTTGCTGGCATGTCCTCAAACTTTAATTTGCAGAGAGATACAAAAAATGATGGCTCTTGTGATCATGAAAGTCCTACATGCTCCTACAACATAGCTTGTAGCTTAAATCTAAAAAAGCGTAAATGTTAATAGCCTAAATGTTATTCCATTGCTTTAAGTCACTTTGGACAAATGTGTCCGCCAAATGAATATATGTAAAAGTAAATATTCTGTTTCTGGCTCTTACAGTGCCGTTTAGCCACTTTAATATTTGTAACATTTCAGGAGTTTGGACTATGACTTTGTTAAATGTAACCATGTTTGTATAATAGGCATTAGAGGCCTATTTACAATCAGTTGTGTACAATCTGAAACAATGGTAAGATATGATTCTGATAAGGGGTTGAGGATTCCCTGTTTATAAATATTTGATAAAAGAAAACAAGACAAGGTTGTTTTAATTTGCTGCATGACTTTACTTCCATCAAAAGAAAAGTACATAATCATTCACTGTAGAAATTCTCATCTAGGGAACAGTTTTTTTGTGCATTTTTTTTTCTTGCAAGATAGCTATTTACAAATGATGTATGATCATTCCACTAGTAGTTACAAATGCACAGCAACTCACAAAACCTTTCAGAATGCAAAGGTTGTAAGTAGGCTGTAAGTAAGATGTTCAATGATTATTAGACAAACATTTTCTTTTTAGAGCTGTGAGGCCATCTTAGCCCGCATCTCTGTGAAGGAGCAGGAATTCCCATTACTGGTTGCGTGTTCATGTCACGTATACAGTTATAATGTGTTATGCACTTTTTCTACAGATATTTGATGACAGTAATACACACTTATGTCCTGTGTGTTTTTCCTCTTCACTGCTGGCCTTGGTAGACTATGCAGATTACTGACGTCTCAAAAAGGGTGTCCCATTGAATTGACTGTAGTTTTGAGAGGGTGGTGCATTTGCACACACTAAAGATTATCCATTCTTCTTAACTGAAAGCATTTCATTAAAATAAACAAAAATATGTTAGATATACAATACATTCTGTACAAAAAGTCCCATTTGTTTCTCTTTTCCAAGTTCCAAGCGATGGCATGTGTTGGGGAATTTATGCAGGTGCCACAGACGAGACTTCTGTTTTGGATGTGGAGACTTCAGATCCATCATCACCCGCCTTGCCAAAGAGCTGCATGATGCATGAACGGAACTGAAAGGTAGAAGTTCGAAATTTGTTTAGTTTAGATTTTGGATTTGGGCTAGACAAAGTAAAACTTTGAAATATAGAATCAGCATCTTGTGGTTAAACACAACTCACCTGTCGGTTCATGAAGACATAGATAACGGGGTTGTAGATGGTGGCGCTCTTGGCCATGTAGGCAGGCATGGCTGCAAGCAAAGGATGGAATGGATATCCTGGGTTAGCTGCACCGAAGCAGGCAAAGGCTGTATATGGTCCCCAGCAGACGCAGTAGGCAACGATCATGACAACCACCATCCTGGACACTTCCTTCTCAGCCTTCTGTGTTGACTCAGAATCCTTCTGCTGTGCTGCTACCTGTTAGCGAGAGAAAAAGATCCAATTTCACATAAAAGTCACTCTTTGTTTAAAAGGTTGAACCATATCAGTTTCGGACAGAGAACAACCAAACGTACAGCGCGGATGGCGAGCCAAACAGCAATGTAGCAGAGGACGATGATACCCAGGGGAAGGAAGCAGCAGGTGACCATCAGGACAACCATGTAGGACTGGATCCCAGGGACCTCAGGTCCACTGAACACATCAGGTCCACATGAGGTCTTCAGGCCATGAGGCCAATACCTAACAAAAAAGAAAAACAAAGAGCATGAGCATATTCATACATAAAAATTCAGGGTAGTGAGATACATGATGTTCAAAAAATGGTCCAGGTGTGGAGAGCAGAAATGCAAGCCTACCTGCTCCAGCCAAAGATGGGAGGAGCACACCAGACTGCTGCCCATACCCACGTGAAGATAATTCCTCCAGCGGCCCATTTGCTATCAAACTTGACATTTCCAAAGGGTTTGCACACAACCACCCATCTCTCCCAAGAGATGACAGTCAGGGACCACAGAGCAGCAATACCTGTTGGAGGAACCAGTGGTACAGTAAATGAAAGAGTAAACAGAAAATAAACTAAATGCAGCATACTCTAAATCATTTATATAACAGTTATTTCTATTAAAGCAAACTGTATACTATATACCCAATCAGCATTTAACAATGAGATTTCAAGACTACTCAACAATGAGATTGAGACTACTGTAATGTGAAAAGATTTAAATTGAAATTATGGATTCATAAATAGACAGCGAGTAAAACATATTGTCCTTTACCGCAGGTAGCCACAGTGTAGCCTTCAAGAACACAACAGGTGTGTCCCAGGATAAAGTAGCCATTTATCTGGTTAATCACACTGATGGTGCTGGCTATGACTGTTTCCCCAAGATCAGCAATAGCCAGATTGACCAAAATCCAGTTGAGAGGGTGACGGAGCTTCTTGAACTTTGCTGTAGCCACCAGCACCAGGCCGTTGGTGAAAACAGAGGCAACGACCACAAAGAACATCCAAAGTGTAGCGATGTTGTAGATCCATCGTGGGGCAATTTGGTAGTTGGGTCCCTCAAATGGATCTATGGAAACAGAAGATAGTAAACACTCTGAACTCCACTACATCGGAACACAGAACTCTACATTGTTGCCTTTTTTTCCACTGCCGGGCACAAAGTGTTACAAAAATATTCCATTGTGCATAAGTTGCAAAAAGACCTATCCATAAAGACATCCCTTAAGGTATAAATAGTGTGCCACTTACCTCTAGTATTATTTGCATTTGTGTAGGTGAACATTGATTCCCTTGTAGTGTCATCTCTTCTCCTCGCAGCAAAGACTGCTTCGCCCCACTGCTCTGCCATGCCGTCTGGTTGATCTGGTTTGTTTTTCCCTGCTTCAATTAATACGTTTCTATTAGTCCAGCAGCCCTCTCTCTGTAGACTGTTGCTCGAGTGGCCTACAGATGTCTGATGTGTGTTTTGCTGCTTTTATATATACGTGTGGGCCTTTATTACTGCAAATGGGTTTGACCTGACTTACAAGGTTACTGGGTGATCAGCAAATACTTTTTTTTTTACCCTGTTTAATCCCTGTTTGGCCTTTTAAGGCGTTCCTATCGCATCCGATATGGAACCAAACATTGGATTTACCTACTGTAGGTCGCAGAGGATTTTCAGTGCTAACCTACGTTAGCTTCTACAGCCACTTATGGGGTCACTGACTATAACAGTGTGCAATCCAATATGTTAAACACTTCAGTTGCACTATTGCTTTGTTAAATCTTACCATGTCTGTATAACAGGCCTTATGCCTAGTTCCCCAATCAGCGGTAACCTGTCCAATGTGAAAACATGACAAGATTAGAACATTCAAAACACAGAACCATTTTAACACTTTTTTTTTTTGGTTATTTAAAATGATGTTGTAAATTCATAGAAAACTTACAAAACCTCTCAACTCACAAAGGTTGCAGTAAAATCTCTGTTAATGTGAGGCCAGCATTTTCTTTTAAGAGCTGTGACCCTTTGGCCTACACCACCATGTTGAAGATGCCAGGCCCTTTACTGGTGATCTGTTCATATCACCTGTTGCTATGATTTGTGTGTCTTTTCTGATAATATTGATGACGCCTACTTATGCACGGTCTTTGTGCTTATTTTGGTTTGGTCTAGGCTTTGCAGGTGTCTGAGGCCTCAAAAGGCTATGACATTGAAATTACTGTGGTTTTAAGGTGATACTTGTCTGGGAGAGGAAGCAGTTGATATTATTAGACTGTAGAAATTCCCTTCTGCTGAACACATCAGGTGCTCAAAACACAGGGTTTCATGTGTCAATGTGTTATTACATTAATGTAATGATCATAAATTGCATAGGCTGTGGGCCGACAGTAACTTTGGCCTATAGTTTTCCCAATGACATGATCTTTGGTGTTATGTTCTGATGTTGTAGGCTACCTACAGGAAGACATATTTATCAGAAGGGAATTGCCCAAAGCAGCTTATTTGGGCAACCTGGGTTCCGAAATGCCTAGCGCAAGAGTCTAATTGAAATAGACAAGGATGCGGTTGGCCTCATGTTAATCCCGGTGGATTGATAGTTCATTTTAGGGAAAGAAGGATTTATGTAAAACCTTAATGGGGTCAATCGTAATCTTTCATGGTAGCCTATGGTACTGTGTTGATACTGTTTTTCCTGTCCCCATTTTGATTTTGAAGTGCAATAAGATAACACACGATTGCTCCAGCGTTCTGAAGATAGCATGGCCATCGGTGAGAACAATCTGTATATTTGTTGATTTTACGATTGATAAACTTTGGAATTAACTTTGTCATATGCAGTATTATTGTTAGGATGCTGTGTGGTGATTTTAATGTAAAAGATTAAGACTGACCGATTCCAAGATCTTTAGCTAATCAACGATTAGGCCTATGCTGCATGCCTTGTTTCACCACTGACATATTATTTTGTTAGAAGTTAACGATTGATGTAAACGCATGTTGATGTAGAGTGTTTCCTGTGATATGCAGACTTTTATGTATTTTGCGTACACTGTCTGTCACGTCTGCAAAGTAGGATATAAACTTAGCCTAGTTTTTCTTATTCACTTTGGATTGTTTACACATCTAAAATAACATGTGTTGCCCAATTCGAATATTTGTACGCGTGCATTCTGTAGCAGTAGCCTATCTAGTAGCAAAGTTAATAGTTCAAGGGCGCGACCCTTGAACTATTAACTTAAGACCCCTTAAGAAAATAGATGGCATCCATAGATACTATCGTCATGAAAAACAACGTAGGCTACGCATCATTCTTAGAGAAGGCTACAAGTTTGTGCAACGATATAGCCTACTATGTGATAAAGTATGGTTATGCTTGTGGGATTTGGCTGACGCTTTTGTTCAAACCGACATACAAATAGGCAAAACAATATAGCCTAATACTTACATTTAACAGGGAACAAATTAAATTTAGTTTGTCAGACCACATTAAGGGGAATAGGAATAATAAACAACAATGTCAATTCAATCAATAGCCTAATGAAACAAACAATGAAAATTAAGGAAAATAGCAATAATTAACAATAATGTCCATTCAATCAATAGTAACAATAGCATGGTAAACTACATTTAAGGAGAATATCATAAACAACAATGGGAAATTAATTAACAGCCCAACTAAACCATAACGCATAAGAATTAAGCGCTTAAAGAACTAGACTACATGTTGAACAGGTATGCCTTTAGACCCCTCTTGAAAGATCCAAAACTATCACAGGAACGGAGGGCAACTCATTCCACCAACATAGAACCATTGAGGAAAAGTCTCGAATCTGACCTAGCGTTTATGACTGGTCGACACAACAGACGCTCATAAGAAGACCGCAATGGGCGGTTGGGGATGTAGCTATCTTGAATCAAGATTCTTGATAATTGAATTAAAATAACAGGGAGCACATCCAGTCAGTGTCCAACTACCTGAAGAGCAAGTATAGAGCTAAACCTTAACGTGCGTTCAAATTCGGTAAGCAGAAGCAAATGGCTAGACTGGTATTGATGCTTGCTGTTTTATTCACGGATTAAAGCGAATCATTTGTTGTTTGTTTTTTTACACAGCAACGGTCCAATTTGAAAGTTCAAGGGGGAAAGTCCCGCGGCTGGGCGGCTACGGTAATGTCCAAGTAGGCTAATATTGCGGATTGAGTTCCGTCCATACACTGTATGTCTATAATGGTCCCTGTCAAAATTTCTAAAAGTCCCCATAAAGGCAGAAGGCCTTTTCATTCAAACAAATACTAAATGAAAGGGGAAAAAACAAGAATATAACATGTAAACATATGCAAGGGGTTATTTGCAATGAGCTACCCCTGCCTTGACAACAGAATAGAGGTTAAACATAGGCCTGACAGTGTTGCTTTAGGCTATATAAGATTTAACATTTTCTACCCTCAGTAAATGTCATGTTAAGGTTAGTTTAACAGGTGTGACCTTTACATTATTCAAAGCTTGCTCAGGAGCTATAGGCTTACTCCCTTGATGTAGTATGTGATGAGATCAAAGTCCCAATAGACTTGCTTAAAATTAGTTGAATATAACAACCTGTGTAGTTTTTTATAGGCTGTATTGTAATATGCTATCAATATAATATAATATAATATTTTTTAAGTCAATTTATCAATTAGTTTTCACAAAATTCCCCAGAAGTCATCATATAAGGGGTTATTTTTCAAATTTTTCGTCACGGGGAGCATGCAGGCCCAAAAGTATTTTATCACATGGAACCTACATTCTCCAGCAACACCCAATTAATAATTAGTATTTTTGTAAAATGTGACCACCTATTTTTTAATGTGATACCTTGACTGGCAAAGTATGAGACAGCAAGGGTTTGTGTGTGTGTGTACTGCGTATGGTCGTGGGCCTATTTGTAAACCTTTTCTGATTTTATTTGTTATTTTGTCTTTTTTGTTTGATTGAGATAGAATGATAGTGAAAGAAAGAGTGTAGTGCTAGAGAAGTGGTGTGTGGTCTTCCTACACATAACAATTAAATAACTTTTTATCTTGGATTAGGATTAAATAACAAATAGCCTAATTGTGTATAGGCCAGTGTTTTTATTGAAGCAAAAAAGGAACAAAGTATCCAGTAACTGTAATAATAGATACTTGATTTGAATTGTAAGCATTGCTACACTTTCTTACTCAGAAAGTTAAGTAGCAAAATGACAGTAATCCGTTACTTTATAATTAGTTACCCCCAACACTGAATTTCGAAAGGTTGCCGCTAGTATATGTACATACTTTTTTGATCCCGTGAGGGAAATTTTGTCTCTGCATTTAACCCAATCGGTGAATTAGCACACAAACAGCACACAGTGAACACACAGTGAGGTGAAGCACACACTAATCCCGGCGCAGTGAGCTGCCTGCTACAACGGCGGCGCTCGGGGAGCAGTGAGAGGTTAGGTTGCTCAAGGGCACTTCAGCCGTGGCCCACTGGTCGGGGCTCAAACCGGCAACCCTCCGGTTACAAGTCCAGAGTGCTAACCAGTGGGCCATGGCTGCCCAAGCCCTAGTTGCAGCTTGAAGTCCTGTTGGTATTAAAAAATATTGTGAAGGTATTAAAAAAGGTATTAAATCCAACTTAAGAATTTCTGTATATACCCTGTAGGCTACACTTCTATTTCATAAAACAGCCTAAGCGAACGGATAGGCCTATGTCAGCTGATTCCTAACCTAATTTACCATCCCTGCTGTTGCGCTCACTCTTTAAGAAAAAAAAAATTGTCCTACTTCCACATACATACCACACTCCACATGTTTTTAGAATAGCCCGTAGACTAAATCAATTTAGTTTGTAATTATAGAGAAGGCCTACTGTTGTGCAGCCAAAAATCAGCCCAGTCTTCTTATTAATTTAGGTTAGCCTACACTAGACATTTTCATGGTCAGCAAAAAAGAGCGAGGATAATCTAATATCGGCACTGTGCTTTGCTTAAGTAGACTGTAAGAGATATAAGAAATGTGAAGTAGGCTATGGGCATTTGTGTGCGTAAATAGGCCTATGCCTGTGTGTGTTTGTGAGTGTTAGGGAGAGAGAGAAGATTAAATAAAGAGTTGCTTATTTTGTTGTCCAGTAGTTTTCAAGTGTAAAAGGCAGTTCAATGAGGCCTGTGTTTTAGACAAGGCTACATTGACTGCATTAAGTTGTCACATAAATTTATTAAGGGCGCTCTATTTGTTTTGTGAAGCTATAATTAGTGAGTGTGCACACAAGTGTTTGCGGTGAGGGAGCGACTTAAAAAAAGATGGATGGATAGATAGATCGAGAATAATTGCCACCGTTTAAACTACATGTTGAATTCGACAAACAATTTTTTGAAAATTGACAAGTTACTGCACTGTTAAGCTACTGCAATTAAAAATCTCCGGCGCTGCACCGGGCGTTAATTAGGCCTATCCTCCGTTAACGCTGTGTAAAGATAAAAGTGATTGAGAGAACACAAAATATTAGCAGAGAGCACATAAATAGGCTATGGTCACCTTTGTAGGCTAGATTAGTAGGGTTGTGTAGTGTGCTGCACCTGTAATTTCAGAAACACACACACAAATAGGCCTACCTAAGTTAAACATAAATAGTTTTAAAAGTAGGACTAGGCTATACCCGAATATTAACTCTGTTTATTATAGGCCTACCGCTCTTCACAATGCTAGTAGAACGCTCCATTGACTTGAATGGGATTTCCCAACGTTTCGAATGGGATGAATGGGATTTCCCAACGTTTCGAAGGGCATTAGCCTATCCCTTACGTAATTACCGCTGCAAACAATTACCGCTGTCAATGGCAACGGGTTTTGTGCTGCTGATCACTCCACAAGTATTCCGGTCACTTCTTGCATTGGAACTTCATTCAAAAGTGAAAGCAGACGGTTGATCAGCTGTGTTCTAAAGAATGTTTGATTCAAGTTCAGCGTGTGTTGCGAACTATTTGTTTCTCAGCAAAAGCCACGACGAAACGGTAACAAATATGTAGCCTAAAGAGACATATTGTGGAGTTTATTTTTTCGTTTTGGCAGGTAGCCGTATAATAAGCGGGATAATGTATAGAACGCCGTCATTATGGGAAAATAAGTCCCTTCAGGGCGAAACAAGTTCGCACTGTCGGGACTTATTTTCCCCATAATGACCGGCGTTCTAGCCTACATTACATCTATACTAGGCTACTTAATATTCACTCATTGCAAATGGCTAGCCTACTTCAAACTAGTAGGCTAGCCTAACTTGAAAATGACCCCGTATAATCATTCTATCATTGTGTGCATTGAAATGCAGACAGACTTCATTGAGTCATTGATAGAATTTGAAATGATTCATGGATTTAGACATAGCTTACAAAGTTAAAAATGAGCTGTAGGCTAAGTTTAATAGACAAACTAAGATGGGTATTGGAATGGGCTGTCGATGTTGAAATTACCTGAAAATGTAGCCTAGGCCTATATGCTACTAAATTTGATGCCCATATCCAAAAGCTAGGATCTAGCCGACATTTGGACATTAGCCTAGTTTTTCATTTTAGGATTGAGAATTTAAAATGAAAAAAACAGATTAGCCTATTTTATAGCTTAGTGTAGCGTGAACGCGCATGCACTTCTTAATATGTTTTAAGGATAAGCTCGCCCTAACAGTTCTAAAGGTGATGTCATGTGACTGCTGCCTTATGAACTTCAGACATACATTAATATAAATACAAAGATAGAAATATGTTGACATCTGCATATTCCCTGGTATGCCTGCACTCTTAAAACTAATGTGTTTAAAAAACAACACAACTTGCGTTGTTTTTAACACATCTCTGTGTCTAGATAGGGACAACACAGTTTGTGTTGTTCCCTTTTTTATTTGCTAGGCATACACAATATGTGTTGAAAATAACAACTTTTTTTTATATATATATATTTTTTTTTTTAACACATCTTTGTGTCTAGAAACTCATTCGTTTTAAGAATGTAGCCTATGACAGAGACATAATGAATGTTAATTATTTACGATTCAATGCAACGCAGGAAGGCTTTTTGCACACCTCTTTTGTCGGGCAGGTGCGTTGGATATGACCAAAGGTCGTAGATCAGGAGATTAGAAAGAATCCCGCACACTGACCATTCCGCAAGCAATTATTTATGATTTATTTATTATTTTCAAAGTTACTGAATTATTTAAGATTAGCCTACATCGTTCCACTGTTTTCATAGCTATTTGTTTGTTGCCTGATGTATGAACATAGCCTATTATGAGGCTACCCAATAGGTCTGGGCCCACTTCCCCGATAACGACGGAGACACGCTCTTAAGAGGGTTTTCTACGATTCATCTTACGATCGTTCGTTTAGTTTTTCCGACTGTTTCCCGAACATGCTCGTAGCGTGAACGCGCGTGCACTGCTCTTAAGATGCTCTTAAGGGGAGCTGTCCACGTTAATAGTTCTGAAATATCCTCTGATTTGACGGTGATGTCAGGTGACTGCACGTCACAGCTATAGGCCTACCATTTAAACTTCGGATCTACACATTAATTCACATCAATACGAAAATAGAAACACTTTGACATCTGCATGTAAGCATCCCAAGTAGGTTATATACCACACAGAGACATAAATAATTGTAATTATTTTAAGATTAGATTGTTGCACCATGCAATAATTTTTCGCGGTGCCACTTAAGAACACGTTTGAAGATAAGAAAGAAGTCGAGTAAGAAGAGTGGAAATGTAGGCTTTGATTTTGATGCAGTAGGCTACAGACTAAACCACATGTTGCTTTCTCTGCTCTTTACCTCATAGGCCTAATAAAATATTCACTTAGCAAAGATAATGTCAAACTATTCTGGCAACGTCTCGTTTCATAACTTGATTGCATTTTTGTCCGCTTTTCATCACATTATTATGACCATTAAATGTAGGCTATTTTGCACGCTAAAATCTGATTCATCACAGGTAAACACAATAAAGAATGGGAACCTAAATTGGATTATGTATTCTAAGTTGTAATTCCTCTGTATGTCCTGTTGGTGACATCAGTGAGAAGTACTGTTAAGACGCTCTTAGCCGGTAACGAGTACTCTGGAGCACTCGTAGATCTACGAGTGTTTTCACGATGCTCTTAAGCTACGATGGTTTCGGGAAACAGTCGGCAAATCTTAAGACGTTCGTAAGAGGGACTTTACGACGCTCTTAGGCTTAAGATGCTTTCGGGGAAGTGGGCCCTGACAAGCCTGCTCTTTGCCACTTATGGGTGTCCCAGTGTGTGGTCAATGCTGTTTGTGCTGTCTGAGTGTTTCGGGGTGTCATTAAACTAGAAATTTGAAGAAGATGTGAGTAAATAAGGCTTAGACTATGGCAGATTTTGACGTAGCACAGGTCGTATAGGTAGGCCTAAGCCACATGTTCCTTACTCTGCTTACTTTTTAAAAAATGTAATAGAATGCCCAGGTTGAAAATGTCCCGTTTCCTAATCTCTTTACAATCTCTTTACAATCCCTTTAATAATATTTCTATAAGCATGACATTGAGCATTTTTTACGGGGAGCTGTGCACGTTGTTCTGAAATATTATCCTCTAATTTGATGATGTCAGGTGGCTGCACGTCACAGCTACCGTTAAAAGGATTCGGATCTGGCCTAGCCTACACATTAATTCACTTCAATACGAAAAAGAAACACTCTGAGATCTGCATGTAAGACAAGTAGGCTATACAACACACGGACATATGCCTAAATAATAGTAATTATGTATTGTTGCACTGTTTTATGTTTAGCTGGCTGTGTAGTTAGCTGTGACGTGCAGTCACCTGACATCACAATCAAATTAGAGGATATTTCAGAACTATTAACGTGAACAGCTCCTCTTAAGAGGAGCTCTTTAAGGCTGGTGCAAAGGACCAAGCAGGCAACTATAGGCCAATCTCAATATTACCTGCCCTCTCAAAATTTTAGATAAAATCATAATAGAACAACTAGTTAGGCATCTTGAAAATGTCTCATCACCCCAAACAATTTGGTTTCAGACAAGGGTATTCAACAGAAATGTCCAACTGCTACCTAACCGAGAACATTAAGAGTAAGTTGGACAAGGGTAATGTTGTGGGAGCTGTGTTTATAGACCTCAAAAAGGCCTTTGACACAGTGAACAGCAGAGGTCCTGACCAAGAAAATGGAGGGAGTATCTCAATGGCTCAAAGATAATCACCTGACGCTTAACATTAAAAAGATTGTTTCAATGTGCTTCTCCATAAGAGGTAAAGCCAAATGTACCATTAAAATAGGCCAACAGGCTATAGAGGAAGTGGATGAATTTAAATTTTTAGGTACTATTTTAGACTCACAACTTAATTTCAAAAAACATGTTAAGAAACTCTGCAAGACTGTCCGGACAAACCTGAACTGCTTCAGAATGATAAGACATCACATCCCGGTCAAGGCAGCTTTATTGTTCTTTCATGCAATGATACTCTCTCACTTATCACACTGTATTACCGTATGGGGCCAAGCCTCCCAGACAACAGTCAAACCAGTCACACCATTATATAAACAGGCACTGAAAATAATGGACCAGAAACCAATAACATCACATCACTGTTTAATTCTACAAAAATATAAGTTATTAAGTTTTGATAATTTCATTAAGTTTTCTTAAAATAATTTTTTAAATGCGCAAATAATCTGGCGCCCTCTGTACTTTGTCCATTTGTCATGAAAACAAAGGCAAGGAGCGCGGCCACAAGAGGAGCAGTGCGTGGTAACTGCACAGTAGAGGGGCGCAAAACTTCTTTCGGCCAGTCATGTTTTTCAGTAATAGGAACCCGCTTTTGGAATGACTTACCGATAGAACTAAAAACACAAACAGAACTGACAACATTTAGCAGTAAGGTAAAACATTGGCTGAAAGTTAATCAGGGATGTGACCACCAAAAAACGCACGCTCGCAGACATGCACACACACACACATTGTCTATGTTTTACTGTATGTCTGTGTAGATGCCTGGCTGTTCGCATAGGTGAGAGTTTGCGGCGGCTAGGAATCTGGAAATCGTTTCCCGACAACCCTGGATATACGCATTTACGAGGGTTTTCTACGATTCATCTTAAGATCATTTGTTTGGTTTTTCCGACTGTTTCCCGAACATGCTCGTAGCGTGAACGCGCGTGCACCGCTCTTGAGATGCTCTTAAGGGGAGCTGTTTCTAGATTACTCTGGATTAGGCTATTTTCCCCTATGTCATGCCAGCCTGTCTTTCACTGATGCCGTTTTCTTTTCAACAGATGCTTGCCTGTAACAAAATACATCATACTTGAATGTATTTCATAAAAAGACCTACGACAAAAAGAATATATATTGTTTTACTGTAAAACTTTTTAATCAGACAAATTATAGGAGTTGCCTATGTGAAAGCACTAGCCTACATACAAATGGAAAATGAATAACCCCTGCTTGGGAGGTTTTAATAGCTATTTTGTTTACACAATCTGTTCAAGGCAAATATCATGTTATACCGGTATATGAAAATGAGCTAGAGTTAGTTATATCCTTTATAAGTATGTTTCTCATTACCTAAACATTGAGTCACTCACAGGCCCTCAATCCTTGCAGTGAATGATAACAGTGTTGCGGAGGATGAGTGACCTTGAACTTTTTTGCTAACAGTGACTTTTCCTCACTATTTATATTTAGACCATACAGTGGCAAGAAAAAGTATGTGAACCCATTCTAAAGTTGACTGAAAAAAGGACTAAAAAAATAATTCTTTGGAAATTGATCTTAATGTCTTAATTAAAAAAAAATAGGAAAAATCCAACCTTTAAGGACACCAATTTTCTTGGTGAATGAATAATTTATTGTAAATGAATGTTCTTCCATAAAATACAGAAGGCATAGGCTAAATATACACACCCCTATGTTAAATTGCCATTGAGGCAGGCAGATTTTTATTTTTAATGGCCAGTTATTTAATGGATCCAGAATGCATCCTGCTAAAGTTCCCTTGGCCTTTGGAATTAAAATAGCCCCACATAATCACATACCCTTCACTATACAGTACCTAGAGATTGGCATGGCGTACTTTCCATAAGATCATCGACTCTCACTCTTGGACTCACCGAAACTCTCATCGACTCCTTCATCACCTCCCGTCTGGAGTATTTGCAATGGTGTCCTGTCTGGTCTGCCCAGCAAGGCTACAATATGTCCTGAACTCAGCTGCCAGGGTCTTAACACCCTGGCAGCATATCACCCCCATCCTCATACAGCTTCACTGGCTGCCAGTCAAGTCACTAATCACTTATAAAATCCTCTTCCTCACCTCCAAATCCCTCTACGCACTTGCACCCCAGTATCTTACTGATCTCCTCCACCCCAGTCAACCACGGTCCCTGCGATCAGCTTGCCATTCCCCGCACCAGACTCAGGACCTTTAGGGACAGAGTCTTCTGTGCTGCAGCCCCCGGTCTATGGAACAAGCTACCCCTCCATTTACGCACTGCCCCCTCCCTAGGCGTGTTCAAACAACACCTAAAAACACACCTGTTCTCTGACCCCCATTCCCTACCCATCCCATTCACTACCCATCCCTTTGTTTATCAAGCGACCTTGGGTATCCTGAAAGGCGCTATATAATTTAAGCTATTATTATTATTATTATTATTATTATTATTAATAATACAAATAAAACTGGTAATGTCCAATATAACTTTGAAGTTCTATCTATAGTCTATCACAACATTAGATGATAATATATGTGTTACTATGGATTTAGAACAAGTTATAATGCAATAATGCAACGGTCATTTTTGACCGGGAACACAAAACTAGTAATCATGAAACAAACACAACAAGAGGGTTAAATAACTGATGTTAATGAAATAGTTCCAAACCTCAAGTGTTGTTGCTGATGGTGTATGCAGAGGCAGACTCCCTAGTTGTCCTCTTGCTGCGAAAAAAGGATTACTCCACTCTTCTGCCATTTTGAGGATGTGCCTTTGCAAACTATTGAGAGAGTCACTAAGAGTCACCCACTGATTGTTTAAGTTGTTTCTGCCAATATTTTTTATAAAGTTGATATTCGCTGCTCTAAAGATGCCTTCAAGTCCAAACTACCAGAATTTCACTCAGACTCACCTGTCTATGGTTGTCCTGTGTCCTCCCAACTACTGTTTCTGTTGTGAGGGAGGTTGGTGGTTTTCCATGGCCTTTTAAAGGCAGTAATGTCGTTTGTGCATCAGCCAGCTGGACAAAGGCAGAAGCTAAATTCTAAAGGTTAATTGTCGCGCTAATGTAACCCAACCTCACACCCTAATAAACACAAGCCAAGATACAATAACGTCAGACCTGTAAACTTAGGTTAATCTTATTTGTGTCTACAAATCCTTTAGTGGGATTTTTCATGGAAATACATTCACCTTGTAAGCCTTATAACCCAGTATACAGTCACTCTTTGTAAAAGTCCAGATTGGCCCTAATTAACTTCCGCCTTTGTCATATGTAAAATGTTACGTTTATTGTGTATTGAACAGGACAAAACGGTGAAGCAGTGGTGAATATCACGAGAAACTATGATTAATCTGACTTCATAAATTAAACTTTACCTTGAATAATTACCAAGTAGTAGCAGAGTAGAGGCATGGCATATAGGAGATATATATAAATTGTGGTGAATTAAACAATTTATTTATGGTTATGGTTACAGTATTTGGAAAACGCTTTTTTCCAAAGCAACAACAACAATACAATAGTAAAATTTAACAGTAAACAATTTAAAAAGTTAGGTAAGACTACATTAAGGAGAATTGTAATAATAAACAACAATGTCAATTCAATCAATAGTCTAATGAAAATAAACAACTACTATACTATACAAACCATAACGCATAAGAAACGCTTAAATGCATGTTGAACAGATATGCCTTTAGACCCATCTTGAAAGACCCAAAACTATCACAGTAACGAAGAGCTCTGGGCAACTCATTCCACCAACATGGAACCACTTGAAAAAAGAGTTTTGAATTTGACCTAGTGCTTATGGGTCAACACAACAGACGGTAATCAGAAGTGGGCGGTTGGGGGATATACAACTTGATCATTGAATTAAGATAGTAGGGAGCAGATCCAGTCAGTGTCCTATAGGCCAAAGTGAGAGATTTACATTTAATTCTGGACAATATAGGGAGATAGTGGAGAGGAAATAGAAGAGGAGTTACATGTGTCCTCTTTGGTTGATTGAAGACCAGGCGTGCTGCAGCATTCTGAATCAGTTGTAACGATCTTACTACACAAGCAGGTAGGCCAGCTAACAGTGAATTACAATAGTCAAGCTTGGAGATAACCATGGCCTGTACAAGAGGTTGTGTGGAATCTTGTGTTAGATAAGGTCCGATCTTCCTAATGTTGTAAAGGATAACCGATCATCAATTACAACACCCAAGTTACGTGCTGATCTAGTTGGGGTCAGTGAAGATGAGTCAAGCTGGATGTTAATCTGTTGGGGAATAGTGTCAGGGATGGCAGGAGGATGGCTAAGTGCAAGACTATTTCAGACAAACACTTTATTTTTAAACTACAAACTTAAACATTTACAAACTTACTTACAGACAGGACAGACTAATTAACAGAAAGACAGAGGACTGGACCAGACTAACAAGACAATAACGGGGAACAGGTGGGAGCAGAAAATGGAGGGAAAACTAACAAGACAGGTACAAACCAAATAAGGAGATGGGTGGAGACAACGACAGGTTAAAGGAACACGCCACCCAAAATCAGTAGTAATATATGTTCTTACCTTAACTTTCACGAGTTGAGTCATACCTCTCCCGCGCCGGTAGGTGTGCTCAAACGCTCTGTCGCGCGGCGCGAATGTGTTAGCATGTTGCTATGCTAGCGGGCTCTGCCGTGGCCGTAGAGAGAGGAACATAGCAGTAATCAAACACCTCCATTTTTTCCCTACTTAAATACAGTTGCACGAGTAGTTGATAAAAATGTGTACGTCACACAACATGAAACGTGGCGATTTTCCAAGCGAATAAACAGGAGAACTACAATGTGTGGCTCAATAGCACTTGGGAGTACTTCGACCTAGCGTGGTAATATTATTAACACCTAATTGTAGATCCTATCCACCATAGAGTTTAGAATCCATGCTGGATCGACCCTCAGCCTCTCCCTCCCCTCTGAGCGAGAGAGAGGCACACACACTAGAGATGCGCTGATGGGCTATTATTTCAACCATAACTGCATAGCAAAACTTATCATCCATCAGCCATCCATCAGCACCAAAGTTTGTTGACCAATTTTCAAAATGGCACCCGCCCACCATCCGTTGGTTGTTTTAATGTAGGCTATATGGGTGATGCAGCGCTGCTGACGTGAGGCTAGAAAGCCCTTACCTGTTCTAGAAAGACTGACCTAATGCAGCAAATATATTAAAAGGCTGAAGTCGTACATTGGCTAGGCCTATCCCCAGAATATCAGCAGCAAACTCAGTCTCTGTCGCGCAAAACAGTCTCCGAATAAAACGCACATCGGCCTGTTGCCTATTCTGCCAGCTTGTGACAATATATCGTCCAAAATGCTTGATTGCATTGCATTCTCCACATTTTTAGCTAAATTTTCATGTACCACATCAGCATTTTTGTTCAGTAAATCTTTTGTAAATTGCTTTACAATTACCGTCGGGCCCTTGTCAGCAGACTTCGGCTTGCCTCTTGCCACTATTCACTCCTTGTCTTCCGATGTCATTTCTGAGTCATCTACAGATGTTTACACACATTCACCTCCCTAAATAGAACAAACTTGACGTTGACTTCAACCTGTGTTATATCCTAGATGAGACTGCCTGGGTTATTTTGTTTAGATATTAGCCTATAGCCATTATAAAACACATAATTGTAGCCTACCATTCAGGGAATAGGCATTTAAAAGAGAGACAGAGAGTGATATAACTCAAATGACATCGGGCGATGGCAGTGCGAGATGTTAGAGCTTAAGAGAACGTAAGAGCTAAAACTTCTACAAACTCAATAACATCCACAGCGGAAAAAGAAGGTAAGAAAAATAGTCGGAAAACTTAGATGTGTAAGGCAAGCAAGCAAGTTTGGCGGTTGTTACTAAAAATGTGAACATGCACGTTGCACTGTTGTGCGGTGGACTTTCATAATGAATGGAGTCGGAGTTTCTTTAATATCGAGGCGTCATAGCCTATTTGTCCGATGGCCTGCTATAAAATGAATTGCGTGTCTGTCTGAAAAAGACGCGCTCGTGCAGTCAAAATGAATGGGAGTCTTCAGAACAGGCTTGTCAGTCAACCTGACATGTGTAAAGTAGCCTATAATGCGAATGACTTGTTATTTTATCAAGGATTTCTTTCTTTTTGCAAAAAATAAAGTACAATAGGCATTAATTAGTAGGCCAGGAGCATGCTGAAATTATGTGGCAAATTGCGTTTTTTATTACAATGATAAAATTGTAAAAGGACGTGACCGAAGCTGAGGCAAGCCAGGCAATAGGCCTATAGGCCCGACGGTAATTGTAAAGCAATTCACAAAAGATTCACTGAACAAAAATGCTGATGTGGTACATGAAAATTTAGCTAAAAATGTGGAGAATGCAATGCAATCAAGCATTTTGGACGATATATTGTCACAAGCTGCATGGCAGAATAGGCAACAGGCCGATGTGCGTTTTATTTGGAGACTGTTTTGCGCGACAGAGACTGAGTTTGCTGCTGATATTCTGGGGATAGGCCTAGCCAATGTACGACTTCAGCCTTTTAATATATTTGCTGCATTAGATCAGTCTTTCTAGAACAGGCAAGGGCTTTCTAGCCTCACGTCAGCAGCGCTGCATCACCCATATAGCCTACATTAAAACAACCAACGGATGGTGGGCGGGTGCCATTTTGAAAATTGGTCAACAAACTTTGGTGCTGATGGATGGCTGATGGATGATAAGTTTTGCTATGCAGTTATGGTTGAAATAATAGCCCATCCGCGCATCTCTAGTGTGTGTGCCTCTCTCTCGCTCAGAGGGGAGGGAGAGGCTGAGGGTCGATCCAGCATGGATTCTAAACTCTGTGGTGGATAGGATCTACAATTAGGTGTTAATAATATTACCACGCTAGGTCAAAGTACTCCCAAGTGCTATTGCGCCACACATTGTAGTTCTCCTGTTTATTCGCTTGGAAAATCGCCACGTTTCATGTTGTGTGACGTACACATTTTTATCAACTACTCGTGCAACTGTATTTAAGTAGGGAAAAAATGGAGGTGTTTGATTACTGCTATGTTCCTCTCTACGGCCACGGCAGAGCCCGCTAGCATAGCAACATGCTAACACATTCGCGCCGCGCAACAGAGCGTTTGAGTGCACCTACCGGCGCGGGAGAGGTATGACTCAACTCGTGAAAGTTAAGGTAAGAACATATATTACTACTGATTTTGGGTGGCGTGTTCCTTTAAGAACGACAGACAGATGGCACAAGCTAGGTCAAAACATAGGTCACAATATTGACAGGTAGGGGGAGACAAAACTAACAGTCCAGGTGGGGATCCTGACAAATAGCTGTTTAGGAAACACCAAAAACCATAAACTAAATTGTAAAACAATATCATTCAATTCAATGTAAGGTAAAATTCAGATAGGCATATATAGTATAACAAGTTGGATGCCAGTTGAACAAAGTAAGCTTAACCAAATAACAAACTTAAACATAAATGTAACAATTTATAAAACAAGTTAGATGTTAAATACATCAGATAAAACAATACATTAATAAAGAAAATAAAACAAACCCCAAACAAAGGAGAGAGAGAGAGCCCGGGAGGTCAGAGAAAGGAAAGAGTGACCTCCCGCCAGTGGTAGACCAGAAGAATAAGAGACTTATCTCAACCCTGCTTTATCCCTCTCAACTGGCCTGCAGATCATTAGTCAGTTGGTTACAATACAATGTAGTTCCTAGTCTATAACTATGCACAGATATTTTCAATTATAATGAAACCATCAGACTGCTGCCCCCGTTAAAAATATTAATTCAAGATCAAACATGTGTCATATTCACAGCATATATTTACAGAGATGTTAGAAGTGACAACCAAACCAGTTTCTCCCCTGTGTGGTGAGGAATGTTCTTTGTTTGAGATGGAGGAGGCCATTTGGCTGTCTTAACTGTAAAAGATCCTGGCCTTACACATACATACAACGTCAATGACTATAAAATACAGAGAGGCATATGAATCTTTCGACCAGCCACCACCCCTGACCTACAAGGAAAACGGTGGTTGGCCGGACCACAGGATAACCACAGACAGGAGAGGCTGTGAAATTCCCGAAAGCCGGATTTGAAGTTGTCTGAGTGACACAAAAGCTAAATATCACATAAGATTAAGATAAGATTAACATTTAGGAAATTATAATCTGGATTCTTACAGTTCCCTCTCTGATGCTATGAAGCCATACTGAGCATCATATCAACTTTCCTTCTCCGAGTCCCACCTAAAGAGGTGGCCAGTGGTGGTGCATTTAAGAACACCACAGCCAAGGGCACGGTCTAATATCAATCAAACATAATGGCATCTGACATTCAAACATAAGTAAATCTTAAATCGGCCAAAATGGTCATCAAACATTAGAGCATGTATCTAAACAATTTTAGACCAGTGGCACTTAACTCTGTTGCTATTAAGTGATTTGAGTGTCTCGTTTCGACCCACAAACTCAAGCACATATCGACATATTACAGTTTGCTTAAAGAGAGAAACAGGGTGTGAAAGATGCTATCAATGCCATCCTGAGTGGAATATATTAACACCTTGAACTACCAGCTTCATATGTGTGCATCCTAGTACAGTGGATCCAGGACTTTTTAAAGCCCCCCTAAAGAGTTCCTTACCCTACACTAATGTTTCCAAAATAATTTTGATGGCACATAGACTCTTAATAGGGCGAACAGCATTTCTGCCACACTCTGAGCAGGTCTTATCGCTTGTAAAATAGCTGTTCGGGTAGGATCACTTTTTTAGCCAAGTTAATGGCTTATAAAAGCAATTTACTTTGTCATAGCAAAGTTACCCCCCAAAGGCTATGTTGTATGCTATTCAGTTATACATATTCTGATGTATAACAGGCATTAGAGGCCTATTTACAATTAGATGTGTACAATCTGAAACAATGGTATGATATGATTTTGATAAGGGGTTGAGGATTCCCTGTTTGGAAATATGTGATGACAGAAAACAAGACAAGGTTGTTTTAATTTGCTGCATGACTTTACTTCCATCAAAAGAAAAGTACAGAATCATTCACTGTAGAAATTCTCATCTAGGGAACAGTTTTTTTTGTGCATTTTTATTTATTTCAAGATAGCTATTTACAATTTGCTGGCCTTAGATAGATAGATAGATAGATAGATACTTTATTGATCCCCAGGGGAAATTCAAGAAGGCATTAGAGGCCTTGGTAGACTATGCAGATGACTGACGTCTCAAAAAGGGTGTCCCATTGAATCGACTGTAGTTTTGAGAGGGTGGTGCATTTACACACACGAAACATCATCCATTCTTCTTAATGGAAAGCATTTCATTGAAATAACAAAGATATGTTAGATATATAATATATACTGTACAAAAAGTCCCATTTGTTTCTCTTTTCCAAGTTCCAAGCGATGGCATGTGGGGAAATTATGCAGGTGCCACAGACGAGACTTCTGTTTTGGATGTGGAGACTTCAGATCCATCATCAGCTGCTTTGCCAAAGAGCTCCATGATGCATACACGGAACTGAAAGGTATTTAGAAATTTGTTTAGTTTAGATTTTGGATTTGGGCTAGACAAAGTAAAACTTCAGAAAAAAATCAGCATTTTGTGGTTAAATACAACTCACCTGTCGGTTCATGAAGACATAGATAATGGGGTTGTAGATGGTGGCGCTCTTGGCCATGTAGGCAGGCATGGCTGCAAGCAAAGGATGGAATGGATATCCTGGGTTAGCTGCACCGAAGCAGGCAAAGGCTGTATATGGTCCCCAGCAGACGCAGTAGGCAACGATCATGACAACCACCATCCTGGACACTTCCCTCTCAGCCTTCTGTGTTGACTCAGAGTCTTTCTGCTGTGCTGCTACCTGTTAGCGAGAGAAAAAGATCCCATTTCACATAAAAGTCACTCTTTGTTTAAATGGTTAAACCATATCAGTTTCGGACAGAGAACAACCAAACGTACAGCGCGGATGGCGAGCCAGACAGCAATGTAGCAGAGGATGATGATACTCAGGGGAAGGAAGCAGCAGGTGACCATCAGGATAACCATGTAGGACTGGATCCCAGGGACCTCGGGTCCACTGAACACATCAGGTCCACATGAGGTCTTCAGGCCATGAGGCCAATACCTAACAAAAAAGAAAAACAAAGAGCATGAGCATATTCATACATAAAAATTCAGGGTAGTGAGATACATGATGTTCAAAGAATGGTCCAGGTGTGGAGAACAGAAATGCAAGCCTACCTGCTCCAGCCAAAGATGGGAGGTGCACACCAGAATGCTGCCCACACCCATGAGAAGATAATTCCTCCACTGGCCCATTTGGCATCAAACTTGACATTTCCAAAGGGTTTGCACACAACCACCCATCTCTCCCAAGAGATGATAGTCAGGGACCACAGAGCCGCAATACCTGTTGGAGGAGCCAGTGGTACAGTAAATAAAAGAGTAAACAGAAAAGAAACTAAATGCAGCACACTGTTGGATTCCCTGGTTGTTGCGTTGTGTTTTAGTTCTAATGTCTGTATTGAAGATGGTCGATAAAGCTTGACGGCTGGATCAGGATCGGCAATTAGATGATGATTTATTGTAGATGGTAAAACAATGAATAACAGAACACAGGCTAAGTGTCGAACAGTAAAACTGCAGAGTCTAACAGTCGTGGTTGTTATTAGCATCGGGCTGCTTGAGCGTCCTGACAGAAGGTGCTCCCCGAGTCGCTTCCTCGATCCGTATCAGAGTCCAAGCCTAAGACAAAGCCTGTTATAATAAAACATACAAACGTTAATCATGCCAACGTGGCAGGTGCCAACCAGTGTACAAAACCGGCCCTGACCAGATGGAAATACTAGCCCGAACAGAACAACACGCTATCTCCTTTGGCCCATGTTATCACTGATGTTCCTGAGCACCAGGGCAGTATGATCTCCTTCATGGTAAATAGTCATAGGCCTAAGCCTCTCTTAGTGTCAACATCTGGTCAGGCTTTTGATATTAAACAAAGTTATACTGTATACAATGGTATGGACCTCCCCCTGTTGTATACTACACACAGAAGTAACATATGAACACATTAGAATACAGTGAGAATACCCCAGAATTCTACAATACTCTAAATCATTGTATAACAGTTATTTATATTAAAGCAAACTGTTTATTATACTATATACCTATTCAGCATTTAACAATGAGATTTCAAGACTACTCAACAATTAGATTTCGAGACTACTGTAATGTGAAAAGATGTCATTTAAAATTAATTAATGGATTCATAAATAGACAGCGAGTGAAACATATAGTCCCTTACCGCAGGTAGCCACAGTGTAGCCTTCAAGAATACAACAGGTGTGTCCCAGGATAAAGTAGCCGAATATCTGGTTAATCACACTGATGGTGCTGGCTATGACTGTTTCCCCAAGATCAGCAATAGCCAGATTGACCAAAATCCAGTTGAGAGGGTGACGGAGCTTCTTGAACTTTGCTGTAGCCACCAGCACCAGGCCGTTGGTGAAAACAGAGGCAACGACCACAAAGAACATCCAAAGTGTAGCGATGTTGTAGATCCATCGTGGGGCAATTTGGTAGTTGGGTCCCTCAAATGGATCTATGGAAACAGAAGATAGTAAACACTCTGAACTCCACTACATCAGAACACAGAACTCTACATTGTTGCCTTTTTTTTTCACTGTCGGGCACAAAGTGTTAGAAAAGTATTCCCTTGTGCATAAGTTGCAAAAAGGCCATAAAGACATCCCTTAAGGTATAAATTGTGTGGCACTTACCTCTAGTATTATTTGAATTTGTGTAGGTGAACATTGATTCCCTTGTAGATTCATCTCCTCTTCTCCTCGCAGCAAAGACTGCGTCCTCCCACTGCTGCGCCATGTTGTTGGGTTGATAAGGGTTGTTATTCCGTGCGTGTCTCTGGTGACTTAAATTTATTTGTTTGGCTTTTAATAGTCCAGCAGACCTCTACTGTCAACTGCTCTCAGGCTGGAGGTGCCTGCAGATGTCTGATGTGCAACATGCTGATTTTATATTTTGTATGACGTCACTATCATTAATTAGCTTCGAGGTCATTGGAGTAACTTGGCCCAATGTCAGACCTATCTAATCTCTAAGTCTCTAAGCTTTTCCGAAAGCTTCTCCTTTGCATCCAGATAATCTTGAGTAACATTGCTTGGATTTCATGACATCCGATCTATTTGATTTAGTCTGAGAGAGGATTTTCAGTACTGACCTACTGCTGCTTGTGCTACTTTTGCTGGCATGTCCTCAAACTTTAATTTGCAGAGAGATACAAAAAATGATGGCTCTTGTGAATATGAAAGTCCTACATGCTCCTACAACATTTCTCCAGACTTCATTAGTTTGAAGTATTAGCCTGAACAGTTGGAGGATTCTACTGGCCTCTTGACTTTAGGCTAACAAAAGTTAAAATGATGTGGGCAGCGATAAAAATATTAAAATGGTACAGTATATACTGTAGCTCTGTAGCCTAAATTTAAAAAAGCTTAAATGTTAATAGCCTAAATGTTATTCCATTGCTGTAAGTCACTTTGGACAAAATGCGTCCGCCAAATGAATATATGTAAAAGTAAATATTCTGTTTCTGGCTCTTACAGTGCCGTTTAGCCACTTTAATATTTGTAACATTTCATGAGTTTGGACCATGACTTTGTTAAATGTAACCATATTTATATTATAGGCATTAGAGGCCTATTTACAATCAGCTGTGTACAATCTGAAACAATGGTAAGATATGATTCTGATAAGGGGTTGAGGATTCCCTGTTTATAAATATTTGATAAAAGAAACAAGACAAGGTTGTTTTAATTTGCTGCATGACTTTACTTCCATCAAAAGAAAAGTACAGAATCATTCACTGTAGAAATTCTCATCTAGGGAACAGTTTTTTTTGTGCATTTTTATTTCTTGCAAGATAGCTATTTACAAATGATGTATGATCATTCCACTAGTAGTTACAAATGCACAGCAACTCACAAAACCTTTCAGAATGCAAAGGTTGTAAGTAGGCTGAAAGTAAGATGTTCAATGAATATTAGACAAACATTTTCTTTTTAGAGCTGTGAGGCCATCTTAGCCCGCATCTCTGTGAAGGAGCAGGAACTCCCATTACTGGTTGCGTGTTCATGTCACGTATACAGTTATAATGTGTTATGCACTTTTTCTACAGATATTTGATGACAGTAATACACACTTATGTCCTGTGTGTTTTTCCTCTTCACTGCTGGCCTTGGTAGACTATGCAGATTACTGACGTCTCAAAAAGGGTGTCCCATTGAATTGACTGTAGTTTTGAGAGGGTGGTGCATTTACACACACTAAAGATTATCCATTCTTCTTAACTGAAAGCATTTCATTAAAATAAACAAAAATATGTTAGATATACAATACATTCTGTACAAAAAGTCCCATTTGTTTCTCTTTTCCAAGTTCCAAGCGATGGCATGTGTTGGGGAATTTATGCAGGTGCCACAGACGAGACTTCTGTTTTGGATGTGGAGACTTCAGATCCATCATCACCCGCCTTGCCAAAGAGCTGCATGATGCATGAACGGAACTGAAAGGTAAAAGTTAGAAATTTGTTTAGTTTAGATTTTGGATTTGGGCTAGACAAAGTAAAACTTTGAAATATAGAATCAGCATCTTGTGGTTAAACACAACTCACCTGTCGGTTCATGAAGACATAGATAATGGGGTTGTAGATGGTGGCGCTCTTGGCCATGTAGGCAGGCATGGCTGCAAGCAAAGGATGGAATGGATATCCTGGGTTAGCTGCACCGAAGCAGGCAAAGGTTGTATATGGTCCCCAGCAGACACAGTAGGCAATGATCATGACAACCACCATCCTGGACACTTCCTTCTCAGCCTTCTGTGTTGACTCAGAATCCTTCTGCTGTGCTGCTACCTGTTAGCGAGAGAAAAAGATCCCATTTCACATAAAAGTCACTCTTTGTTTAAAAGGTTGAACCATATCAGTTTCGGACAGAGAACAACCAAACATACAGCGCGGATGGCGAGCCAGACAGCAATGTAGCAGAGGATGATGATACCCAGGGGAATGAAGCAGCAGGTGATCATCAGGATAATCATGTAGGACTGGATCCCAGGGACCTCGGGTCCACTGAACACATCAGGTCCACATGAGGTCTTCAGGCCATGAGGCCAATACCTAACAAAAAAGAAAAACAAAGAGCATGAGCATATTCATACATAAAAATTCAGGGTAGTAAGATACATGATGTTCAAAGAATGGTCCAGATGTGGAGAGCAGAAATGCAAACCTACCTGCTCCAGCCAAAGGCGGGAGGTGCGCACCAGAAGGCTGCCCATACCCACGTGAAGATAATTCCTCCAGCGGCCCATTTGCCATCAAACTTGACATTTCCAAAGGGTTTGCACACAACCACCCATCTCTCCCAAGAGATGACAGTCAGGGACCACAGAGCAGCAATACCTGTTAGAGGAGCCAGTGGTACAGTAAATAAAAGAGTAAACAGAAAAACTAAATGCAGCATACTCTAAATCATTTCTATAACAGTTATTTCTATTAGAGCAAACTGTATATTATACTATATACCCAATCAGCATTTAACGATGAGATTTCAAGACTACTCAACAATGAGATTGAGACTACTGTAATTTAAATTGAAATTATGGATTCATAAATAGACAGCGAGTGAAACATATTGTCCTTTACCGCAGGTAGCCACAGTGTAGCCTTCAATAATACAACAGGTGTGTCCCAGGACAAAGTAGCCGAATATCTGGTTAATCACACTGATGGTGCTGGCTATGACTGTTTCCCCAAGATCAGCAATAGCCAGATTGACCAAAATCCAGTTGAGAGGGTGACGGAGCTTCTTGAACTTTGCTGTAGCCACCAGCACCAGGCCGTTGGTGAAAACAGAGGCAATGACCACAAAGAACATCCAAAGTGTAGCGATGTTGTAGACCCATCGTGGGGCAATTTGGTAGTTGGGTCCCTCAAATGGATCTATGGAAACAGAAGATAGTAAACACTCTGAACTCCACTACATCAGAACACAGAACTCTACATTGTTGCCTTTTTTCCCACTGCCGGGCACAAAGTGTTACAAAAGTATTCCCTTGTGCATAAGTTGCAAAAAGGCCATAAAGACATCCCTTAAGGTATAAATTGTGTGGCACTTACCTCTAGTATTATTTGCATTTGTGTAGGTGAACATTGATTCCCTTGTAGATTCATCTCCTCTTCTCCTCGCAGCAAAGACTGCGTCCTCCCACTGCTGCGCCATGTTGTTGGGTTGATAAGGGTTGTTATTCCGTGCGTGTCTCTGGTGACTTTTAATACAATTAATATGTTTATATTAGTCCAGCAGCCCTCTCTCTGTAGACTGTGTTGCTGGAGCGGCCTGTCTGATGTGTGTGTCTCTACCTTTATATACAATGGTCACTTAGACCACAAAGTGGCTTTTGCCGTCTAAGCCAGACAATACATTTCTTGAACCTGTTTAATCTCTTTATTCTCTCAAGCCATTTAACGCATTCCCATTGCCCCCATTATGGATCCATAAATTGGATTTACCAGGTTGCAGGGGACTTTCAGTGCTAACATACGTTAGCTTCTACAGCTACTTTAAGAGTTGGCATGCAGTGCTTGGAAATTCCACTATCCCTTTACAGACACACAAATCTATTATGGGATCACTTCTTTTGTTTTGTGCGAATAACAATGTGCGTATAACAGGCCTTACGTCTAGTTTCTCAATCTGTTGTAGCCTGTCCAATGTTTTTTTTTTTTTTTTGCCAACTTACAATGATTTATGATTATACCTTTAAATGTTGTAAATGCATAGAAACTCACAAAACCTCTCATGTCACAAATGTTGCAAAACAACCTCTCAGAGAATGTTAAAGCATTTTCTTTTAAGAGCTGTGACCCTTTGATGTGACCCATCTCTGTGTTGGAGCAGAACCCTTTACTGGTGACCTGTTCATATCACTAGCAGATATGATGTTTTGCACACCTTTTTTGATAATATTGAGCATGGTAATACACTCTTACATCCTGTGTACTTATTTTGATCACTGGTCTTGGTAGGCTTTGCAGGCCTCAAAAAGGCTATTACATTGAAATATTGAAAGGACGATTCATTTATACACATTGGAAAACATTAATGTATGATGACTGTCTGGGAGAGGAAGCAGTTGGTGATTATTTAAATAATCATGTAGAAATTCACCTCCGCTGAACATATCAAGTCTGCAGGATATCTTCAGACAATGTGCTCAACAGTTTAAATGTGTCAATGAAAGTTTTGCAAGGTATTATCAAAAGCAATGCCTGAACATTGTATGCATATACTGTATATCAGTGTCTTTGGCCTACTTTTGTAATGTCATGATCTTGGTTGTGCTCTTCTGATATTTGGGTTACCTAGGCACACACACTTAAAGTTAATTGTTTAAAGTTAAAGCTTAAAGTTAATTGTAAGAGAAGTTAATTTACCAAAGCAGCTTATTTGGACAACCGGGGTCCCGAAATGCCTAACCCATGAGAGTCTAATTGAAATCGACAATGATGCGGTTGGCCTCAAAAGCAGGGTTTATCCAAAAACCTTGATGGGGTCAACAATAGTCTTTCAGTGTAGACTGCCACTGTGTTTTTTTCCCCAACTTCTTATCCTCCCTTCCATTTCTACTGTGCAGAGCAAAAGGACACGACTGCCAAGAGACGACGGCTCCACACCATCCTGAAGATGGAATCCTGGCCATCACTGAGAACAGTCTGTACATTTTACCATTATTGAGTTTATGATTGACTAACTATGAAAGAAACTTTGGAATGTGCAGTATTATTGTTGGAGTGTTGTGTGGTTATCTTAGTATAACAAGTTTAAGACTGACAATCTCCAAGATCTTTAGCTACTCAAATGTTGTGCTGTATGTCTTGTTTTGTTAGGAGCTAAAACTTCTATGTAAAGGGTGTTAGACATACTTTATTGTGTATGAAAATGAATGGGTGTCTGACTTTCTGTCATAATTAATCAAAAAATTTGTAATAATAGTCGCTGATATTATTCTCAAAGGAAATATTACATTTCTATGCATGTGTCTATGAATCAGGCTTTTCCCCCCCATGTTGATGTAAACAGATGTTGATGGTTCATCCATTGATGAACATCAACGGATGTTAATGAGGGTTTCCAAATGAACTCTGCCTCCCAACTCGCCCTCTCATCCGACCTTTCTGCGGGAGTATGTCTGGAATTCCGCTAGTTCTGAACTATTCATGATTGGCAAAAGTTCACTACTAGCAGAACTCGGATTTGCACCCGGCTCTCAGCTATTTAGACTGCCCTCCAAGGGGCACCGGACACCTGGTATGTTCTGACACTGAAAAATAAACATTAAATTGATGCATTCAAAAGACTCCATGCATAAGGAATTCAGACCATGCCATTTGTGTGAAGACAACAAGGACAGCTTTTGTATGTGATCAGTACCTTGTTTTCTTCTCACAGTTTTATGGTTTTAATCCCTTAGAGTTTAACTAACGAATCCAGTTATTATGAAGATACTGTTATAAGATACTAAATATTTATTTTATTCATGCAGTTAATTTGTTTTAGGTACTGGAAAATAATTGCACTTCAGAAATATGCTGCACTGGATTGGTAAGTAATACTTTTAAATTTGAATGTTTGTGTAATTTCTTAATGGGAATGCACTATTAGATAAACATCAATGCATGTGGGGTATTTTCATTTCAAAATTAAATGACTAAATCACTATTTTGAAATGAAAATACCCCACATGTATTTGAGCAGCAAATCCAGTAGCATACCGCATGTTGCCAAATTCTTCTGGCTGTCATGTATCATGAGTGTATTACAGAGTGTTATACTCACAGTCATACTGAGAGATTTGCAGGTCACTTTTCCTGTAGCAATTGCATGAGTAGTTAGACTGAGAGCATTCTTAATATCTAATACAACAGTATGCATTTTATTGTTCTCTATTTGCATTCTAATGCAACAATATACATTTTATTGTTGTTCGTTTGGAGGAACATTTTTGCCAGTATATCCATTTTAGCCTCCTTTGGACTTTAATTTACACACCAAACCTCCAATATTTAGGTCTAATTTAATTAATCGAATAATCTGCTTTCTTTAGGCTATGCCAGTAACCTTGTCGAGCTACTTGTTGGTAATGTCAAACCTTCTATCATTTTGTACATTTTTAGAGCATGCAGTGTTATTAGACTGCAACGCCGAAACTAGGCTACAAGTGTCTACAAATGATTTAAGTAACCACAAACAATGTTACTGTTGTGTTTACAGTGGGATAGGATCATCCTTGATCAATTTATATGCCAAGGTAATCTCTGTTGAATTGTTTTAATTCATAAAATGGCTGCAACTTTATCCCTAAAGCCAAATCTTTACCTATTCTTAAAGTGACTAAAGTTTATTTAGTAGTATTTAGTATTATATTCTGGCAAATACTTGCCATGCTTATGCTTATTAAATATAACCTTACTATTGTGGATATTAATTATTGTACATTGGACAGTTATGTGTTTGTCTCTCATTAGCTATTAATTAATTAATGTACATTGGACATTGGACAGTTATGAGTATGTCTCATTAGCTATTAATTGTAAGGGCAGCTATTTGAAGAATTCTTTTTTACTACTATTGTATTATTTTTTTTTACTATTGTCAGTTTTGCGTTACAGTTTAAGGGTCTGCCAGTACATGGTTTTAGAATGGTGATTCAACTTGTGGCATAAACCTAAAACAGGTTTACAAACACATCATTGCCACAACAGAAGTTCAGTTGGCGCTGTTGACAGTTGTCAGAGAGTGGATATTTATTTTCATCTGCTTCAAAGAATTTCCTTTGAAGAATGTACCCTGTTTATATGTTCCCCGTTGCTGTTCCATGTTATAGTGTTGTTATGAGTACATTATATTGATGTAAAATGATTGATGTAAAATTCAAGGGTTATTCAAATCTGTTTTGAAAACTGCTACCCGATATTACTTTGCAAAAATAAAGGCTCATGTTTTCACATATCTACTTTATTCATCTGTTTCAAAATGTTGAAATAAAATGATCTGCTCTCTGAATAATCATAGCCTACCTAATCATGTAATATTACGCTACTACACTGCACATATCTGTACATGTTGTTCATACATTGTTCATACTATAGCCATATCTATTATGCTCTTATAAGGTTACTGCTACACTGCACATATTTATATTTAATTTATTTGACTGTAAACCATACCACCTTCTTAACTGTACTACTGTCTACAATGCACTATATAGCATACTGCTTATGCACCACCTTGCATAACATTGCACTTAGACGCAAACTGCATTTTATTGTCTTTGTACTCTGCACAATGACAATAAAGTTGAATCTAATCTAATACAGATTTGTGGGGACAACTTTGTCTATCTTTAAATTGCTGGAACGTCTGTTTGTCTTGTGTTATTCACATATCTCGAATATCTCACATATCTTAAAACGTGGCAGGTGTCTTACTACGGGCAGAGGTAAGTGCAGTGCCAAGTTTGACGTTGTTTGGATAAGAAATGTATAAGATATCGGTAACATAAGCACACATTGGCTTTCTCTGCTCTACTGTAGCCACTCCCCGGCTCACATAGCACAGTGCAGGTCCAGAGACAGAGAGGGTAAGTGGAGTTTTGGCATCACTCAATCAGGGAGCACAGCACGAGTCAAGATGCAAGATGTTTTGGATGATTATCATGTGTGACATCAACAATAAAGACTCCCTTTATGCAGTTTGCTTGCATAAAATGATTCCGTGGATTTTGTAACAACACACCAACAGACATGGGTAGGCCTATGCAGTGGCTATTTAAAATGACGTAAAAATTATGTACAATAAACTGACACTTTGAATAGCACAAATTACTTTGGACTATAAACAAACAACAATTCCGACTTCAAGGTCCCAAGTTGAAATGAGCGACAGGCTATGGTCCCGAATTTAAGGACATTTCAGAATGCCACACAGCTAGACAACGAGTGGCAGACAGAGCGGCATGTCACTTATACCAAAAACTGTTTTTGAGTCACATCATTGCAAATCTCATATGATGATGAATCTTTCTACAAAATGGTTTGTCTTCTCATTAAGTTATTCAATAGGCTAAACATATAGCCTTACATCAAAGCTTTAGGTTGACATCTCAATCAGGTACAGACTACAAGTGGCAGACAGAGCGTGTCACTTTAGAGCGTGGGTACCAGAGATTGAGTCACACACCACATCGTTGCAGATTTCTTACAATGATGCTACATTCCACAAAATGGTTTGTCTTCTCTATCAGGAAGTTATTCAATAAGCCTAACAATAAACATATAGGCCTGGCCTTAACTCAAGACAGCTGTTAAGCTTGTCATTTTGATCTGTAAAAATGTCACATTCAGACTAAATTCTGTGATGGTTTTTGAAGTCATTGAGTATCCCAAAGCTATGTGGTGCCTCCATTAATATATCAGTTCATGGAAGGTTGTACATGCTCTGGCCGTCTTAGTGACCAGTTACTAGGCAGTAAGTTAAACAGTCATGTTAACAGAAATGTGAGTTTCTTTTGCATTCATCTACATTCCAAATATTGTTGAAAGGCAAACAGTAAAGAAAATGTTGAGTAACCTTTTCTGTGAAATACAACGTAAAAGTAAAAAGAAACATGTACACAAATACTCCTGAAAGTTGGAAGGTGATACTTATATAGCATATTATATTCTCAAACTTTAGACAGCAATACTGGTTGAATCAGTCCTAGGCCATAGATTAGAATATGCCACACAATTCCAAATGAATGGAATATATACTTGGTGGAGCTGCCAAGCAGTGTAGTGTCCAAATAAGAGCAAAGTTAAATTGGAACTAAATTTGGCCACTGCAGAAATAGGTCAGATAAAGATGATTGCAGCATGTGGTGACACGACTAAGGACGTAAGATTGTATGTATCCAGAGGAGACCATTACAGATGTATGAAATATAGTTCCATCAATTCTTTCAAGATATCACTTCACTGACTGAAATCATAGTGCAGCCGCAGAGACATAAGATTGAGGGGCATTAGAAAATAACACACCATAACTCCATCAATGAGTGTATAGAGAGCACAAAAATGTTTCACCATCCTCTACATATAGTACATTGTTTTTTGTTTGTTTGTTTCATAATGTCCATGTCCTCCTGGATTCCTGTTAAATCACTGTCTGATTTTAAGAAATAATCAGCGTGCTGAATGAGGTAACTGGAGAAATTCATGATATAAACCTGTGTGATATGATTAACTATGCCCATTGTACAATACCAACTCCCTTTACCATAGCTGCCTTAGGGAGGGGATCATTGTTGTACTAGTCAGAGTGCACACGACACATTTTGCTTGTGACATGTATCACGCTTTCTGTGATGTGATTCAATGTTATTTTCATGTTTTCAGAGAGAGAGGGAGATGTATTTCCCAGGGGGCCAGATCCGGCCCACCAGAAGGTTTCCTTCACATCTAGTTGTCTTTAACAATGTGTAACAGAGCTAATGAGCGGAGCGGAGCGCGAGCGAGCGAGGAGCGGATCGGATGGAATTTTGCTGGAATTTTTTTATTCAGAGGCCAGAGAGGCCGCTCTTTCTCGCTCCATTTTCGCTCCGATACCGCTCACGCCGGAGTGTGAGGCATGCCCAAATTCACCCTGAATTCATTTCAGTATCTAAGACCGCTACAATTGAATTGAAGGCTAGCTTTCAGAATCAGGGGAGCGAATGGCTTACACATCACACACGAGGAAGACCTAAAAGGGTAACACACTAAAACACGTATATGAAAACAGTAAATAAAGGCATTAACACACACAAAGACCCCCAGAGTTCCCCGTATCCCAGAATGCATTGTCCCAGAGTCCCTACAAGCACATAGGACTAGTCCAGCATGCCGACGTTACAGTAAGTTCGTTGGGGATGAAGTCGCTAAATATTTTTAAAAGGAAACTGAAAGTCATAGGGCTTACAAGCGTAGGCTACTATTCCTACAAAACAACTAGATACTAACAATGTAGAGCAAGAACAACTATGTGACACTGTTCCAGTGAGATTTATTTTGGAATTTAAATTTCGCGGAAACATGAGTGTGCTAGGAGAGCAAAGAAAAACGTGAGCAATTTGAATAGCGGTGTTGGTGTTGCATTACAATACATGTTCTATGAGTGACATTGCCGTTGCTCTTAGTTCTTTGGGATTTAAGTTTTCTAAGGTGACAATTTGGCTTGTAGATTATTTCTTCCTCAATTTAAATTTGGAGCGAGCGTGGAGCGATTTCACTGGAGCGGGAGGATTTTGAAGTGAAGCAGGGAGCGAAATTGAGCGGCGTGGCCTGACGTGAATTTGAGCGGAGGAGCGGCCGAGGGAACAGCCACCTGAGCGAGGAGCAGGATATCCGCACCGCTCAGCTCCGCTCACTAGCTCTGATGTGTAATAAACAATATCTCTCTTATATAATAAATTGATTAAACTGAGAACCTAGCACAAACCGTCCCCAAAATAAGAAAGATACAGAAAAACCTTGCTAAGGTAGGTTTTTCAAGAAAGAGAGAGCAGTATATTACAGCAGTCTATGATTTGTACTTGTTTGCTCATAAGTGGGTGTAGTAAAGGAGTGTCAAACAACAATCTGATCGTGGGAGCCGAACTGGAGTGCATCACTTCAATATCAGACAAAAGGACCCTGAACGAACTGGGCCCGGTTCCCCAAAACGTTCTTATCGCTAAGCAGTGGCGGAGCTAGGGGGTGGCTTAGGGGGCTTAAGCCCCGAATCTTTTTTCAAAAGCCCCGAATCTTTTTTTAGTGTTTTAAATTCCCGGCAATTCTTATTTCCAATATAACTTCCCCTCGGTTTCTCTATAAATGTCACAAAATGCTCTATTACTGAGGAAATATATCCCTTACCGGTATTTTCAAAGCCCAATATTGAAAAATAATTTGACTTGCTACACGATCTATGCCAGGTCTCTGGGCTATCCGCTATGTAATGGTGATTTCAATGGTTAGATTGATTTGTTTAGATCCAGTGAAAATGCTGCCTTGACAACGCTACGTCATGGCTTCGGTGTTCCAAAAAGCCTCTGTCAGAAGTCTGTCACTTTTACAGTCTGTGATAAAACACTTTGTGTACATGTTGTTGAAACGTTTTGGATATTAGAAAGTTTTTCAAAAGACCACCCAGCTCCGTTCAAGCAACAGCATCGCCCAGTGAACTGATGGATAGTGTTGTTTCAGGTTGGTGATTTCACGTTAAGAGCTTTCAGTCAGTTAGACAGACTAACGTTAGGCTACTTGGCTAGCTCCCTAGCACTAAATGCTTAACGTTATATGTCCTCTTTCGTCGGCGGTAAAGGCAAATTCAGTACTCTAATAGGCTAGCTAAGCCTACTGCAGAATAAGAAATTCCAGCTCTCAAAACAAAGTGATCCTCGTCTTGTAATAAATTAGGCTACACTGTTTTGAAATGTCAGAAAAACTCATTAACAGTTATCTGCCCATGTCAACTTTTCAGTGTCATATGTTGCACAAAAGAATGTTAACTGTTAGCCTACCTTAAAACCTTGTTGATATCCTATCCACCACCACAGATCTTATAATCCAAGAGTCCACATAAATATAAAAGTCATGTTATGTTGTTTTGGCTGCCTAACTAATGATATATTGAGAGGAAAGGGCCCTTTCCATAAGTGTGTTAATCAAGCACCATGCAGTCTGCATTCATAATCTAGGTGCTTGATTTTATGCACCTGTGTAAAGGGACCTGATGAAACCTATGAATAATCTTGCTAAATTACAAAATTAATATAATTTAGAAACGCCTATGTCAAGATGATAATGCATTCCTTCTAAAATACCCTTGTATCATGATGACTGGCCATACTGTAAAATATATCATAATATTATGTATATTATAGTATAAGATATTCTATATATTTGTCACACAGATGAGATCAGGGAAGAGGAAGAAGGAGAATAGCAATAATAAACAATAATGTCATATCAAACAATAGCCTAATGAAAATAAACAAATACTATAATATACAAACCATAAGAAACGCTTAATTAACTAAGTACATGCTAAACAGATATGAACAGATATTGCCTCTTGAAAGACCCAAAACTATAATTTTACACAGTGTAGTGCCAGTCAGATACCTTGAATCTGTTCAAAAATGTGAAACTAACATTCAAGTCTCAATGTGTCCATTAGTTTACACAAAATTCACTAGAAGTCATTATTTAAGGGGTTATTTAAAAAAAAAAAAATTAAATGGGCTAAGCCCCGAATGTTTACAATGTCTGGCTCCGCCCCTGTCGCTAAGTAGTTCTTAACCTATTCCTTAACCTCTCTCTTAACGTTATGGCACGATTCCCGACACGTTCGTATGCTAAGTATATCTTCTATAAGTCACACGTTCGTAAGGTTGGTCTGGGCCCACTTCCCCGATAACGACGGAGACACGCTCTTAAGAGGGTTTTCTACGATTCATCTTACGATCGTTCGTTTGGTTTTTCCGACTGTTTCCCGAACATGCTCGTAGCGTGAACTCGCGTGCACTGCTCTTAAGATGCTCTTAAGGGGAGCTGTCCACGTTAATAGTTCTGAAATATCCTCTGATTTGACGGTGATGTCAGGTGACTGCACATCACAGCTATAGGCCTACCATTTAAACTTCGGATCTACACATTAATTCACATCAATACGAAAATAGAAACACTTTGACATCTGCATGTAAGCATCCCAAGTAGGTTATATACCACAAAGAGACATAAATAATTGTCATTATTTTAAGATTAGATTGTTGCAATAATTTTTCGCGGTGCCACTTAAGAACACGTTTGAAGATAAGAAAGAAGTCGAGTAAGAAAGAGAGGAAATGTGTAGGCTTAGATTTTGATGCAGTAGGCTACAGACTAAACCACATGTTGCTTTCTCTGCTTTTTACCTCATAGGCCTAATAAAATATTCACTTAGCAAAGATAATGTCAAACTATTCTGGCAACGTCTCGTTTCATAACTTGATTGCATTTTTGTCCGCTTTTCATCACATTATTATGACCATTAAATGTAGGCTATTTTGCATGCTAAAATCTGATTCATCACAGGTAAAGACAATAAAGAATGGGAACGTAAATTGGATTATGTATTCTAAGTTGTAATTCCTCTGTATGTCCTGTTGGTGACCTCAGTGAGAAGTACTGGCGCTCTTAGCCGGTAACGAGTACTCTGGAGCACTCGTAGATCTACGAGTGTTTTCACGATGCTCTTAAGCTACGATGGTTTCGGGAAACAGTCGGCAAATCTTAAGACGTTCGTAAGAGGGACTTTACGACGCTCGTAGGCTTAAGATGCTTTCGGGGAAGTGGGCCCTGGACCATTCGTAAGCTCTTTCTTAGCGTTGTTTGAGCTCAAGAATAGTCGCCGCCACTGTGCAGCAGTCTTTAGAAATCAGCGCAGCGCAGTACAAACTATGGTAGGCCTAGGCTACAGTATGTTGACATGATGTGGCTCAACGATGATTTTATTTTTTTGAAATTTTAAGACTAATAATAAAATATGTTGGCAATGGATACAGGCCTATTTATGAAGTTTACAATCGATGCCAACTTATTCAGCACCTTCACTTGGGACAGCGCCTTTGTAACGTTGAACGTAAGAGGCAGCTTGTTAAGAAGCATCCTAAGGGACACTTCGGGGAACACACTTAGGAACATAATCAACTTTGGTAAGATATATCTTGTGAGTCTTCTTAGCGCGCTAAGATTGAGCGTTATCGGGGAACCGGCCCATGGACCATTCGTAAGCTCTCGTTGTTTGAGCTCTCAAGACGCTTAGAAATCAGCGCAGCGCAGTACAAGTCAAACTATATGTTGACAATATTGTGGCTCAACGATGATTTTATGTTATGGACATTTTAAGACTAATAATAAAATATGTTAGCAATGGATGCAGGCCTATTTATGAAGTTTACTTTAGGCCTATTTGGTATCAGAACTAATATGGCGGTAATAGCCTAGGCTATTTCATAATGTCATTAAAGCGTTCAAATTGGCAATCATTTTTGATAATTAAAAGCTGGCAAAGAATTTGCCTCTAAATGGCCAAGATCTATAAATGGGTAAGCATGGTGGTGTCCAGTAAGCGACCAACTAGGCCTATGGCAGCGATCCAACGTGTCCTTGTAAGCTATTGAATTAAAAAACGGCGCCTGCCGCGGAGCCGTGAGTCCATGTCGCTCCATAGCTCTTTTTTGTTGCTGTTGCACAAGTTATTCCGAAAGCTGGAAAACAGTGTCACCTTGCAAGCTCACCTCGTCCAGCAAAACTTCAAGTTCTTTTTGGTGCCCTTTTTTTACGTTGCTTCCTCACCATACTGTATCTACTCTCTCTCTGTTCATTGTAGATAGGTTGCTTATTATTGAAAACATTAACCAATGGCAATCAATACCACATTAAACAGAAGTAACTGCAGGTGCTTGCCAATCAATTGTAGGTACCTTCATCATTAATATACAAGTGTATTACATAATTTTTAGAAGTCGTTAAACCCATGTCAAGAAGCGGCACAAGTGGCACAACGGGATAAGGAGGGTGGATGATTCGAGGGATAGGCCTACCCGGTTAGTCTACCCGTCACAACATATCTTGTGAACATATTAGCCTACTGACAATTTGATAATTTAGTTAATAGTTTATATTCCACTGATAACTTAAACTATGTTAAAATAAATGTTACTGAAATAATTTGAGGAATGTTTCATTTGCATAGAACGTGTTGTCTTTCTTAATGCCGTCATGCACCTTCGCGTGAAGTAGAGAATTTTAATTTCATTAGGAGAATTCTCGGTCTAACCGTTCATGTGCTGTTGAAACGGCGTAAATAGGCGACCCATCAGGCCAGTTCCCCGAAAGCATCTTAAGCCTAAGAGCGTCGTAAAGTCCCTCTTACGAACGTTTTAAGATTTGCAGACTGTTTCCCGAAACCATCGTAGCTTAAGAGCGTCGTGAAAACACTCGTAGATCTACGAGTTGCTCCAGAGTTCTCTTACCGGCTAAGAGCGTCTTAACAGTACTTCTCACTGAGGTCACCAACAGGACATACAGAGGAATTACAATTTAGAATACATAATCCAATTTACGTTCCCATTCTTTATTGTGTTTACCCGATGAATCAGATTTTAGCGTGCAAAATAGTAGGCCTATACTACATTTAATGGTCATAATAATGTGATGAAAAGCGGACAAAAATGCAATCCAGTTATGAAACGAGACGTTGTCAGAATATGAATATGAAGTGAATGTAACCTGCGTTGTGTTGAACCTGCGCGATTCAGCCCTGCACACACCCGGACTCGAACCGGCGAACAGCAGCACCTCGGATCGGGAGGCGAGCGCGCTAACAGTTGAGCCAATAGCCCAGGCTACTGGCTCGCATGCCAGCAGCACTCTTGAGGCGTCGGGGAGTGAGGTTAACCAACGTTCCACAAGCACAGCTAAGCTAGCTGGCATCCGTTATATGAAGGCTATATTTTATTAGGCCTATAAGGAAAGGAACATAGTTTAGTCTGTACTGCATCAAAATCTAAGCATACACATTTCCTCACTTTCTTACTCGACTTCTTATCTTCAAACGTGTTCTTAAGTGACACCACAAAAAATTATTACATGGTGCAACAATCTAATCTTAAATAATTACAATTATTTGTAATTATTTGTCTGTGTGTGGTATATAACCTACTTGGGATGCTTACATGCAGATGTCAAAGTGTTTCTATTTTCGTATTGATGTGAATTAATGTGTCGATCCAAAGTTTAAACGGTAGGCTTATAGCTGTGACGTCACCATCAAATCAGAGGATATTTCAGAACTATTAACGTGGACAGCTCCCCTTAAGAGCATCTCATTGAGTGCCAAAAACGTAATATTAAGTTTTTCCTTCCCATGCGTTGAGTGCCAAAAACGTAATATTACGTTTTTAGCTTTTTTTTTTAAAATTACGAAACTAGACACTCTAACACACCTTATATGTGATTTTGGGACCTCTGTGATGAATGGAAATGAAATATATGACGATCGTGAAACTCTTGAAAACGCACAATCTGGACATTTTATTTTGACATTCTATCATAACTCGGTTGCCGCTTTGGGTCGAATCAGTGACACATGCACGTCAGGTCAAAACCAGGCCATTTTCGTGGGTCTATCACTAGGTGGCAGTCTCGCCAGGTCTCGCTGATCACTTCCCGGAAAGTTTACACAAGTAAGTAACAGGCAACACTTCATATTTCATGAAAGACGTTATATCTCCATTTCTAGAAAAAAAACAGCGATTTTGATGAAAACTAGCCAGTTTAGCTTGAGATTTATCAGGAACAGAGGCATGTAGAAATACACGGTTTGCACCCACCGAGAGCTTAAAGTCTCACCTTTTAATCAAGCTATTGTATGTGTTCATAGCTATAACACAGACATGTACAAAACAGTACAAAAATGGTCAACAATGGTCTAGATTGCTGGCACTCTAGGACGAAGCTCCCGAAAACAGCTTGGCATTCAATGAGTTAATGTAGGCTCACCGACTTCTTAAAACTGTTTACTAGCGAATTTTAGCTATTGTAATGTTCATATTCTTTAAGTCACTTTGGACAAAAGCATCTGCTAAATACAATAACCATAACTATAAACAAAATTGTATTGTGTGTATTTAATAGTGTCAAATGAAGCCTAAGGGACACACACACACACACACACAAATACACCCAGATGCACGTGCAAGCATCTTTTCCTACTATAATCTTCAGATCCCTCCAGCCAGACTACCATGGTGATCCATGGAGGTGACACTCAGACACCAGGAAGCCGCTAAAAGGGGTGTGGAAGGTGAGGTCACCTCTGTATGTGTCACTCACTGATCACTGATCTAATAGACCTCTCCAGAATATATCCCGCCTCCTAACTTCCGTATCCATCCAACTTCCGGGCGTGGATTGTCTATGGGAAATAACATGGCGTTTTGAAAGATCGTACCTGTCAAACTCTGTAGGTGACAAAGTAGAAAAAGCTGCTGGGCAGATTGGCCTACACACTTCTGCAATCTAGTTTCCACTGGATTTTTTGATTTTCGGTGCCGTTTAAGTAGTATAGTCTATAGTATACTACTTAAACGGCACCGACAATCAAAAAATCCAGTGCAAACTATATGGCAGAAGTGTGTAGGCCAATCTGCCCACCAGCTTTTTCAACTTCGCTACCTATAGATGTTTTACCGGTATGATATTTCGAAACGCCATGTTATTTCTCATAGACAATCCACGCCCGGAAGTTGGATGGATACGGAAGTTACGGAGGCGGGACTTATTCTGGAGAGGTCAATGACCTGCTCTGTATGGTCTGAGTCTCTGTGTTTGTGTGTGTGAGACATATGTGCATGACAGGAAATAAACTTTTTTTCCATAAAATGAAACTTTGGCTGTTTCATAAAAGTAGGAATGGGTATATTGTTTAAATTTAAAACAAGTTACAGTTTTTTCAACTTAGACTAAATCTTTAGCCTGGAAATCCAGACCCTGGAAATCTAAAAAAAATAGGCCATGACTAATGGCCCAACTCGAGGGGCAGCACCAAGCATGTATTTGAAAATATCACTGCACGCAATTGGATAACACTACGACCAATGACAATGTTTACTGACTGATTCCGGCATACCTCCATGGATTTCGGACTTCAACGTTGCAGCGCTGTCGTCATCTGTTTAGCTTGCCTCTGGCCTGCCTATATCAGATACACAGATGTGATTGGTGCACCTCGCTACAAGGGAATAAGTAATGAGCATCATTACTCATAGTTTTACGGCCCAGGCTCGTGTTTGCAGCAAACATGAAATAGAGGCCAACACCAAATGCAATTTCAATACTTATTTACTAACAGATAAACTGTGTCTAGGGGATATGATAGGGCTACTGGTTGCAGTTGCAAAGATGAAAATGCCGGCAATGACGGAGTAGAGTTTGAAAGAATGGATGTGTGAGCACATGGGAAAGAGAAAAGCGTGTGTGCAAATGAGTGGATGTTGAGTGTCTGGATGTGGTGAATGAAAGTCTCGGTGTGTGTGTGAGTGCAAGAGTCAGAATGCCAGGAAAAAGTCCCAGCCACAGTGAGGCTGATCTTCAGGCTTATATAGACCACGCCCACTCCAGGTGCAATCAGTCAATTAACCACCCCACAGTTGATGCATAGGCCTCTACACAGACAGCAGGGGGAGCAGAGGGTCGTAACAATAGCCAGAGTGACTCGCTGAGCAAATTCAAATTGTGCTCCCACGAGAACTCTGGATTTCCAGGGTACAAAATCTTTGCTTATCACACAATTTTCTAAACATGTCTTTCAAACACCATAACCGCACACCAAATCTGCAAAGCCATACACTAATTCTGGATTTCCAGGGTACTAAATCTTTGCTTGTCACACATTTTCTAAACATGTCTTTCAAACACCATATCCGCACATGAAATCTAAAACCATACACTTATTCTCAGTGTTTGCTTCAGTTTTCAATTTTGTAAAACACATTTTGCAAAATACCACACACAATTTTCTACCAAACACACAAAAATCTAACCGGAAGTACCTTGATTTCATTTTTTTTCAAACACAACCTATACTGAACACCATCAGATCATTGCCGTATAGGTCTCTGAATAGATATACTATATAGACCTTTTTAAATACCCAATACTTCAATACAATAATACTGTGAATTTCAACTTCTCTCTGCACTGTAAAAAAGGAAAAGTCAGGGCTGTTCAATTTATCAAACTATATTATATCACAATTACATAAAACAGTCTAGTTTTGATAGTCTGGCTTTCACCAGACCAAGCTCAATCTTTTAAGATTGAACATTAGTCTGGGGAGTCCCCTGTGTATTTTCTACTGCACAAGAGGCGTGATCAACGGGCATAGTTCAAATGACTCTGTACGTAATTGGATAGTCATTCACCAATCTGACCAACGAACCGGGTGACGTTTGCAGAGTGACGCGAAAACTCCAGGCTCTCCTGCTATCGTCATCGTTTTAAACCTGCCAATAGCGCACCAGGTGGATAAGCCAGTTTGTGATTGGCCCCCGCAAAAGTGTAACGGAAGCAGGAGAAAGAGATGTACAGGTTTGACATATTGACATATTTTGCCACAGCAATGAATTTATCCAACTGAATCATGTAAGATCAATGTGAAGCACCTAAGTACTGAACCAGTAAGGCATATGAACACATGGGATGCCTTGGTGTCACCATTTCATTGTGTTGTCATGCCTTTGCAAGAACACTGAGATAATCACGCAGCTAACAGTGTTGCCAAACATTTTCACATACAGTTTCTTAAAGAGGGTTATGCTTAAAGACCAGTAGAATTTGGAGCCGAGTTGTATCTTATGTTATGCTCTAAGATGAACCATGCTTTGTTCCCACATGAGTGCGTTGTGCATTGAGCATGCACAAGGTATCAGTGGTTAACAGCACATGTTTTCGACCTCAACGAATACTTCTGAATACTATGGCACAACATATTCAGCATGTTTCAATTTAAGACTTCATCTTGAAGTCTTTAATATCAAAGTTATCTTCCAATATCTTGCAATACTAAGTACATCTGAATGCCTACTCTCAGTACACAGTCCACCTGTATACACACAATGACACTGAAATTACATGAATAATTCATGTAAACTAAATTTAAACAATTTCATTGGAATTACTTGATCAAATTGAGTAACCATGGCATGAATTAATTTAGTAAACCAAAAGAGAACTGCTAGACTAATTCTGGACATGTGCAATCGATGTACACAAAAAGAAATCACACAAAGCAAGTGTGTAGATGACTTTCACTCTTAGAAATATACAGCCCGTGAAAGACAGAAGAGCTTTAGGTTTTGAGAAACAGTGTGTACATGTATCCAAATTATAACAAATTATGATAAAAGTGTTTAATGTGAGGCAAATATTTGCTTTAGGGATGTGCTTATGCCATTTTGAAAGTTGTGTGTCATTTTTATGGAGATTTGAGGCATTTTGCATTTTGTGTGAGCAATAGTGGGTTTTGTATGTAGAGTTTTGACACAGACACAGAGTTTTGAAAATGTGTGTAAACAGTTGTTAAAAATGGTAAGTCAGTACTCAATGTTCATATCTTTTGTCACTAAGACCATTTCAGATCACATGGTTATATTTCCGAAATACACCCGGATGCACCTGCAAGCATCTGTTCCTACCATAATCTTCAGGTCCCTCCAGTTCCTTTGAGGTTATCTCTTTAGCAGCTCAGGGCTCATGTGCAGAGCAGGGCTAAAGCTCTGAGCGTCTCTAGGACACCAGGAAGCAGCTAAAAGGGGTACGGGAGGTGAGGTCGCCTCGGAATGCGTCACTCACTGATCACTGACCTAATGACCTGCTCTGTCTGTTTGTGTGTGTGTGTGAGAGAGAGACACATATAAGCACGGAATTTATTTCATTAATGAAACTGACTTTTTCATAAAAGTAATGATACATAAAAGTGAATGGTTATTGTTATTGTTTTATGTATTCTACTTATTTAAAATAACAGAATGTTTTAAACATGGTCTTAAAACATTTCTTTTTAGCAGAGTATATGATTTTTAATTAACCTGACTAGCTGCTGGTTTAAACCCTGATGGCTGCTGCCTTTTAACTTATCTATGTGATTATCTTTCTTTTACAGTTTTTACAGTTTTTTACAACTATATATCTATATTTATTCATAGGCCTATACCAAGGCAATGATCGGATGGTGTTCAGTAAAGTACTGAGTGTTTGTACATTGAAGACTGAGAGTGAGGTTTGAGGTTTTGTTTGAAAAAATAAATCAAGCTACTTCCTGTTAGATTTGTGTTTGTTAGGTAGAGAATTGTGTGTGGTGTTTTGCTAAATGTGTTTTTGGAAATTGAAAACTGTGTCAAACACTGAGAAATAGTATATGGTTTTACGGATTTGGTGTGGGGTTATGGTGTTTGAAAGACATGTTTAGAAAATTGTGTGACTAGCAAAGATTTAGTGTGTAGTTGAAAAAAACTGTATTGGCATTGTTTTTTATTCTGTAGCACTCTGAGATTCCTTGTGAATGTAAAGTGTTTTACAAATAAAATGTATTAATATTATTATTATTATTATTATTATTATTAGTAGTAGTAGTAGTAGTAGTAGTAAAATGAGTTAATTCTATTTCAGTACCCAGTATTCTGTATCTGTTTCAGATCACATGGTTTATCTTAATATGCATTTAGAACTTCTCATCTATCAATTGCAATTGCATTTGACAGGTTTGTACATTTTTACTGCTGTGGGTGTAGACAAATTGCTTCCACATGGTAAATCCGATGACCTTATTTAAGTGAGAGTTGTAGTAAACATGGGTTGTATAAGGGATAGTGGAGCGGAAAGCGGCAAGGTCAAGCCCAGATTGTGGTAGGATGATGCACTCAAGCTTGTACGTTTTCTGGATGAGACTTCCGGATCAATGAGGGTGTAAGTGAAGTGGAATAACATGGCAAGAGGAAGCTTAGTGTTTTCCTGAACTCTGACACACAAACAGCACTTTCCACAACGGTTTTAAAATTATGCAAAATTAGTTGTCTTTGTGGTTTAGCATTGCACCTACGTAAACTGAATGTGGCAAGCTGATCCTATATAGGCCTACATTGTATGTTGTGCCAAAATATTTCAGAGATATTATTAAACACTAAAGCCAGCATCCATTGAATTCATATTACCTAATTAAATCTTCATAAAGCCTCATAATGACATAATTGATGTCCATTTATCCAGTCATACTACAACCCCAAAACAGAAAAAGTTGGGACGTTGTGTAAAATGTGAATAACAGAATGTAATAATCTGCAAATCTCTTAAACTCATATTTAGTTGCAAAAAGGACACAGACAACATATAAAATGTTGAAAATGACAAATGTTACTATTTCATGGAAATATATATGTTAATTTTGAATTTGATACCAGCAACATGTTTCAAAAAAAGTTGGGACGGGGGTAACAAAATGCTGGAAAAGTTGTATAATGATAAAGAAAACAAAAGGAGGAAAATTTCACAACTAATTAGTATATATACTCTTTTGATCCCGTGAGGGAAATTTGGTCTCTGCATTTATCCCAATCCGTGAATTAGTGAAACACACTCGGCACACAGACACAGTGAGGTGAAGCACACACTAATCCCAGCACAGTGAGCTGCCTGCAACAACAGCGGCGCTCGGGGAACAGTGAGGGGTTAGGTGCCTTGCTCAAGGGCACTTCAGCTGTGCCTACTGGTCGGGATTCGAACCGGCAACCCTCCGGTTACAAGTCCGAAGCGCTAACCTGTAGGCCACGGCTGCCCCAGTTAAGTAAGGTAACTGGCAACACGATTGAGTATGAAAAAGAGCATCCCAGAGAGGCAGGGTCTCTTAGAAGTAAAGATTTAGGGGTATTCATTACTCTGTGTAAACCTGTGTGCAAATGATGAAACAATGTAATTTTAATGTTTCTTAAGATGAAATTGTGAAGTATTTGGGGAGTTCATCTACAGGACATAATATTATCAAAACATTCAGAGAAATATTTGCAAACAAGGGAAAGAGCTGAAAAAAAACATTGGATGATCGTGGTCTTTTGGACCTCAGATTGCACTGCATCAACACCAGACCTGTTTCCAGACCTGTCATTGTATGGGCTCAGGGAAACCTCTGATAACCATTGTCTATATGCACAGTTTGATACTCAATTCAAAAACTGCAGCCAAAATTATAACAGCCAAAACAGCCAAAATTGTATTAAGACATGATACAGAAAATACCACGTCTTCTCTGGGCCTAAGCTTGTTTAAAATGGCAACATGGAAAAAGGTTCTGTGGTTTGAAAGTAATTGTGGTGGATATAATTACTTGACAAAAACACAGCAGACTTCAGCAGGATTCCAGATATCCAAGATTCAGGCTTTACTTTACAATAACGCGCGTCAAGGGAGAATATAGCTTTCAGCTTGGAAGCGTCAACTACAATTCTAAAGACTACCGGAAGAGACTGACCTTTTATGCTCAATTTGCAAAGGTGTGGTTCAAGTGGTGGTCATAGGTACAACGTCCTGTGATTGGCTTTCTCTTCCCGCCGTTCCAGTCAGCCACACCCAGACACACCTCACACACCTACTTGCTATTAGCATATTAGGCAGGCTCCTCAAGTAGAAATGTTATACAGGATGTTCTAAACATTCTTACACTTAAATCATTGTACTCCTTGTACTGAGACTATAAAAATTATACCAAACATGAATACATTTACAGTTAATAACACAAACATATAATTCAGCTAAAGTTTAACCAAGGTCTTTGTCTAACCAAAGACGGAACAAAGGAGTTTGTGGACAGATGGTAGCAGCAAATGGTGCCAAGCCAGTGGGGAGCATTTCACACCTACATCTGCATTGAATAGATCAAAGGAAGAGAGAGAGAATACACTTCCAATGTAAATGTGGCTAAGCCTCCATCTAGTCTGGGGCAAGAAAATGTCATATAAAAATAATTCCCATCAGGCTAGACCAATCAAAATTTGCCATTCTTTTTGGAAATCATGGACTCATCTGGGCTAAAGAGGAGAGGGCCTATACAAGTATCCAACCTATCCAACTTGTTTTTGTCCTCAGTTCAAAACCCAACATCTATGATGGTGTGGAGGAGCATTAGTGTCTACAGCATAGGTATCTTGCACGTTTGGCAAAGCACAATGAATTCTGAATTATGTATACAGGTTTTGAGCAACATATACTGCCTTCCAGGCACATATTTAAACAGTATTTCTCCATAGACGATGAGTTCAGGTGCTAAAATGGCCTGTCTGCAGTCCAGATTTGTCAAATTAGGTGCATAATGAAATAAAAAACAGAATACCCCATGGGTCATTCCGTGTCAAATCACCCAGTGGCTGACAGGTCACCCTCTCCAAAAAAATCAGAAAAAAATCACAGGTGTTCGTAGACCAAACCTATGCATAAATCTTACAGTTTTTCTCAGATCAGAATGAAAATTCTCATAACTATTAGTTCAACCTCTACAACATTTAGTCATTTGTGCACATCATAGTAGCAATTTCTCCTTCCTCTGAACAAATTGCAAATGCTTTTGAACATGTATTAGTATTGTCATGTCAGTCAAAATGAACTATACTTATGGATGCTGAATAGTCATTCCCAATAAAACTAATAGTCTTAATTTCATTGCTTGAGTCATTACATACAACATTGGTGAACTAGTTATCAAATTCTGTCACAATGCTGTAGAATTGCAAAGAGCATACAGTAAAACGTACATTCAGTGTCTTGTACTCACTTACTCCCCTAACTACAGTAATTTGTACTTACTGTAGTTTTCAGCATTTCCAGGTAGTGTCACCGAGTTCTGACCTTTTTTTGCATGGGAAAACACTGAGAGCATACAGTAAACTGAAAACATGACAAAGCCATTTGACTATCTTGTTCATAAACGATGGTGTCAAGACTTCTCATTTTGATGACACTGGCAGTTTCATTGACATAAATACTTGCTTTTGAGGAATGGACTATCCATTTTGAGCAAGTGACGTGCTTTTGCAGGTTATCCACTAGGTTTTGCAGTTTGCACTAATTGTTTTAAGAAATGCACTAACTGCTATGCAAATGTTAATAGTGATGTGAGAAAAGCACCAAAGCGACTGAGAAAAACTGTAAATGAGGGGCAGCCGTGGCCTACTGGTTAGCACTTCGGACTTGCAACCGGAGGTCTGCCGGCTCGAACCCCGACCAGTAGGCACGGCTGAAGTGCCCTTGAGCAAGGCACCTAACCCCTCACTGTTCCCCGAGCACCGCTGTTGTTGCAGGCAGCTCACTGCGCCGGGATTAGTGTGTGCTTCACCTCACTGTGTCTGTGTGCCGAGTGTGTTTCACTAATTCACGGATTGGGATAAATGCAGAGACCAACTTTCCCTCACGGTATCAAAAGAGTATATATACTATACTATACTATTTATACACTTAAAGGAACCATATGCAGGGATGGATTACTGCACGGGCCTACCGGGCCCAGGCCCAGGGGCCCAAGGGGCCAGGGGGCCCTGAAGCCCAAGCCTTTGCATGGAATCATTGCCTCAATATCAACAAATCAGAATGTAGGCTATATGAATCTGATTGAATTTAGTATTGGCCATCCCCAAAATGCACCAGAATACATAATCACATCAAACAAATTAAAAATTTGCTGGGGGAGGACCCCCAAACCCCCCCTCCCATATACGACAATAAGTGGGGGGCCCTTAATACATCTGGGCCCAGAGGCCCAAAAGTTCATAATCCGCCCATGACCATATGTAAGATTGTGGCCAAAACTGGTACTGCAATCACTTTCAAAATACTGTAGAGCGGTGTATCCCCTCCCCCTCCCCCCTGACTCGAGGTTGCCAACCCGGATGCCGAAACACGACTGACTTCGTGATTAGTAAATAGGTAGAGGGTGGCGCATCAGGCCAAAACACAACATCAACATCAGTTGAGGGCTGCAACTTCACTTTTTAAAAGACAATATCCTGGCCGGACTACTGTTGTCAGTGATATAAGTATTTGAAGTGAACATGATTTCTTAATGTCTAGTGACATATCAGGGCCATTTTATGATTAATTGAAATACATTTCTTACATACGGTTCCTTTAAATAGTATATCTGTATCACTAATGGTTTCAAAACTACAGCCCTTTGAAGCTTCAAGTCATGTTAAGCATTGTGGTATTTGTTCAAATTCCAACATTATTGGCTCTTTTGGTATTTCACACACGTTAATGAAACTATGCGAATAGAAGTACATTTTCCTGTTGAATTAAAAAATCCAATTGGATCAGACGTATCTTGTGTAATTTCCCCTCTGCAAAGCTCTGAAAATGGTTATAAATTCATTATTTGAAAAGACATAATCACCTTTGAGGGCTTCTCATTCAAAAAGTATGTGACACAAATTCATCAGATTTTCCACTTATATATGGATTATAAGGTCATGTCCATGCATTTTGGTTATTATCATTATCATATTGTCAGAGCATTTTTTTTTTTAATCGGGCTTGATTTTCAAAAAACCTGTTTTCATCTTCTCGTGTCACCACGTGGACAGTTAACAGGATCATCTGTCCAAAATTTGGGCTTGTTGCTGAGTTTCTTTATTGAGATAAGATTTTTGAAAAATATTGTCTATAAATCTTGAATTTGTACTGGATCTGCAGTACCACTTTGCACCACATGTGGTCCTCTTTTACAATGTAATAGTAAGAGAGTCTTGTTTGCTGCACATATCCAATCTAAACACACAGTTTATGGTTCATAGTTGAATTGCTCCAAATAATTATTGCAACATGAACACCATGAACTACATAAATAAATCTTGTTTAGAGAAAATAAACTGATCAAGTAAATTATACACACATAAGACATGCAGCAAGATAAGAGGATTTAACATAATTGCCATCTTTGTAACGAATTTTCTACACCAGCTTCAACCTATCAGTGCCTATGTGAATGAATACTTTATGGATTTGTTTACAAGCCAGCGAACGGTTAGCATAAGTTTGGCAGAACTATGTGGATGTTACAAGGTAAGAAACACGATTTCAAACGAGTTTCTTGTTTCTCACTTCTCTTTCCGGGACAGTCTCAATGTTGCAAGGTTGGTTTTCCGCCTGGGGACGCTAGGCGCAGCGGGGAAAGTCACCATTTTCACCGGAACAGGTAATTTAACCATCCAAATGATTTCTAAACGGGTTTATTACGTTGAAAAAGTTCCCCTATAATGTCATAAAGGAATAGGAACATATTCAAGAAAAAGGGGTTTCTAAAATTCAGTGCATTTCAGATTGAAGTGTTACGCACATCCATAGGCCTATTTACAGGTGCAGGATCAAAGATACGAAGATCCGGTCTGTCTGAGGAAGGGCCGTATAAGGGCTTGAAGCGTTACTAATAAAAAAATCTCTTCGGTGTGCGGATCTTCACTTTTTCTTTTAACTCCATCATCAATGCAATTATCAAAATCTACCCTGATATAAACAAATGCCACACCTGTCAGTCATTTTATACCATATCTGACTTCTGTAGTTCATTGTATATTTAATTGTAATTATAATTGTTAATAAATCACATCTTGATGCAAACTATTCAGATCTATACACAGGGGCGCTGCTAATTTGGGCCCTAATAACAGACAATAATTCTGGGCCCCACTCCCCCCCAGCGACACCCCTGTCTATACATGCAAGAATGGGAGAGCAGACACTAGCCTATACAAATGGTATAGCAAGTAGGCTATATTTTGTGATCAGCATGGTCAAATGGCTACAGTGGACAGAGACATTTCCCCATTTCCTTGTATAGCAGCACGCTTAATAGATGACATGGCCCTGATTAAATTTAAATTGTAAAATGTGGCTTTGACCGACAGAGCTATAGCTATTTTAGGTATATTTCCCCCTTTTAGTTTTATGCACTTCATTAGTTTGCATGAGGCTAGCACTCAGTTGAAGCCACTTTGAGGTAATCAAAGGCCACCAGGGCTTCACCGCCCCCTGGTGTGTGTCTTGCGATATAGACCTACACCAGTTGTAGGGTCTTCATGTCATGAAGTGTCCTCATTTCTATCAATAATGAGAGATTTCCACAGCATGTGAGTGTATTTATTTCCTAGGATACATTTGCAAACATATCAGCTTGATGGCATAGTCATGTGAAGGAGGATACAATAAATTATATAGGCTAAGGTAAGTGTGAACACAAACTATGCCACGGATAGACCTTTAGTGGTAAAGGCACATACTGCAATGATAAAGTCATCATCAGGCAAGATATTTGCTCTCAGTTTTAAAATCCACATTTCTCGCGGGAATAACGTGCAAATCTCGTACAGCACCAAAAACACACAGTATAGGTGGGCGGGGCACACTGTGTGAATTCAATATTATTTATATAAATAGTGATTGAAAAAATGGCCGCCGCGGACAGCGGAGGGAGAAGGCTGTAAGTGTGTATTTAAAACATTGGCCTTGACATGTATCACTCTAATTTGACTGTCAGTGTGGAATTATGTCATGTACAAACTGTCTATTGCTGTTCTCTGAAAGGCGGATAGGATATAGGCTACGTCATAAGCAGTGTGTTTTGCGGTTCATTTGCAAGCGCGCTGGAAATGACTTGCGCGCTCAGCTGAGGAGAGAGGTGCGTGCGAGTTTGTGTGCATGTCAGTTTCACGAGGGTCGTGTCAGTAGTCACATTAGTTGCTTTACTCAGTGCACGAAAGTAGCCTAAACGAGGTACAAATAACCTACTTCGGTTGACTTGACTGGAGGACGCTAACTCTGTTGGCGTCAAGGAAGCCCATCCTCTCGCCTTGCAGATACAACATTTGCTAACCACATCAGTAAATGACCAACATATTTAGATACAAACATCTCGCTCTAAGGGTGTCCTAAGTATGCCCTAGCCTATGAGATACATATGCTTTCATTTGTGTGAAGGTTTAACCTGCTATTTTGAATAGCTGTTTTATTTCCAGGTGCGTTTTGTAAATTAGCTTATTAGAGCTGCATCTCATATTGTTGGAGACTAACGCAGTAATCGTTGGTCCCTGAGATGCAATGTTGACGTGATTTTATTTGCACCATTTGCATGGTGTTTATTATTTTGTCCTGAAAACTCAACTGCAGTGGGTAGTTTACACTGTAAGGGCGCAAAGAACATGTGCTTTTCCAAAACGTGTTACGTTAAACAAAATTGTCCTTGAGTGAACATCACGAAGATGCAGTGCAGTGAAGCAGCAGCTCCAAACAGTCCTTAGCAGTAAACACACTTTCGACAAGATGACTGCACCTCTGTATTGGTAAATTACCCCGCGCTATAGGCCTACGCTACCAACTCTGCCCAATCATGCCGTTCTTCAAGTACGCCACTGATAGAATAGCATGCTTTTGGTCGTAGGGGGCTAGGGCTATGCACGGTTAACTAAACTAATATAGGTGACTCTTAGATCTGGAATAAGCCTAACTCTGACTATCTGTAGGGGTACTGATCAGGCTATGGTAGAATCAATGTGACCTCATTTTGAAACTAAATTGATAGGCTAATGGTTTTGGTAAAGCTTCCACGCCAGACCAGGCAGCTAAATCAGGGATGTTTGTTTCTTATCAGACGTTTTGTCCGACTTAAAATGACATCAACAACCTAAACCTAATTTTAAAGTAAAGTCCCATAGTCTAAATAATAATAATATTAGTCATTATTATTATAATTATAATAATAAAACACAAATATTAGTAATATACTAAATTCAATTTACTAGAATAATAACATACAGATAAAACCCCAAACTCTTTAAGAATTAGTTAGATACATAAATGAGTCTTTCAATGCTTGAGTTTGGGCTATAAGGGATATAAGAAACTAGTCGTTGTGTTTCTGATGAGTGCCTATCCCTTTTTCAATCATACAATTACGTCTGTGTAGCCCATGCCCCTGACGCCATTAGAACAGCGACAATTTGATTCTGTAGTTTGAATAAATTGACTGTAGCAGTTTTACTAGGTTAAAACCTCTCTGTTTACTAGGTTTGTTGAAAATGTATTAAAATAGTTAATTGCAAAATGTTGGATGTGGCCATGGCTTTATGATGTGTTTCTAGAAGATGGATGTTGTGGTCAGCATGTTCCATCCCTATTTCTTTAAAAAAAAAAGGTTGGGAAAAAAACCCCTTCTGTTTTCCCTGTAGAAGAACCCTTTTAGATTTCTTCCATTTGGTCTGTATACAAATATGTCCAATTCCAATCTATATTTCCCCCATGCTATGCATCCAATTCAGGTCCTCTCAGAAGAGAAAAATAGCTTCTGGTCACAATTACCATATAAATGACCCAAATAAATGAGCACATTACAGAATATGTTGGAGGATATCTTATAAAACGAATCAATTGAAAAAAATTAAATGATTAAATAATTCTGTGAGAACATCAGCTGTTTTTTTTACCTATTCAGCCATCAACAATTGTGGACATATCAATTGCTATAGTTCTAACACAATGCCAATATTGTGAATAGATGGCTCCTCACCTAGGTCCTATTGTGTAAGAGCACATCAGACATATATCCAAACAACCCTTTTCTCTTTTGTCAAATATTAGAATTTTAGGAATTGACCATCAATTATGGGTTGAGGCAGGGAATTGGTCATCAGGATCTATCTCAGTCTGGCTCCAGACCTTCATCAGACAGGACTGTCACTCTCAGACACCATCATTTTCATTAGGAGTGGCAATCAGAATCACATTATTTGGTAAGTTTAAGTGTGTCCGAATGTGGCAAGCCGATTAAGTTCACAGATTATGTACGTCAACATTCAAGAGATATAAGAAAAAAAGTAAGAAAGTAGACAGGGCCAATGTGAAGGAGCTCACAATCTTAAGTGAATGCACTTATGAGGAAACATGTAATCGGAGTCTGTTACTTACAGTATATTATACAGCTATGTACACCGCACAGCCGTGCATTATGCAAAGTTTTTAGTTTATTTATATAGCGCATTTCATACACAGAGGTCATTCAATGTGCTTTACATAAACAAAAGCAAACAGTAATAACAAATAAAAGCATGAAGGGCAGTATTGCCAAAGAATAGTTAAAAAGGTAAAGATCATAATAAAAAGAAAACATAAAAGGCACAAGGTAAAATCATTTAAAAATGAAAAATAATTAATAAGACAAAGACAAAGTAATAAAAGTAAAAGACAAGGTATAATATTTTTTGAGGCAGATTCAGAATTTGTAACTCAGTGCAGTTAGCAGAAAGCATGAGAACAGTTTGGTCTTAAGTCTAGATTTAAAACTGGCTACAGTTGGGGCCTTTTTAATGTCATACGAAAGTTGGTTCCAGAGCTGAGCCGCATAGCAGCTAAAAGCTGCTTCACCATGTTTAGTTCTAACAGGAGGTTTTACTAACAGGTTTTTCACCTGGGACCTGAGAGGACAAGAAGGTGTGTACTGCTGAAGCATGTCTGATAGGTATTTAAGTCCTGCTCCATTTACTTATTTATAAACAAGCAGTAGTGCTTTAAAGTCTTAAAGACTTAAGGATTGGAGTAATGTGGTCAGTTAGTTTAGTTTTTGTGAGAATCCTAGCTACTGCATTTTGTATCACCTGAAGCTGTTTGATAGTCTTTTTAGGAAGGCCTGTGAACAGTCCATTGCAGTAATCAACCCTGCTGGAGATAAATGCATGAATGAGTTTTTCTAAATCATGTTTTGACATCAGCCCTCTAAGTTTGGCAATATTTTTGAGGTGCTAAAAAGCTGATTTATATAGAAAATAATTTCACATTTATATTGGCCACAAACTACTAGGCTGTGTGTAGCAGTTAGGGATGCAACGATTACCGGTATAATGGTAAACCGCGATAAAAATGTTGACGATAACAATTACCGTTTAATTTCAAATATCATGATTATCACGGATGATTACCACGGTGTGGAAACCGTGTGTTTAATCCTTCCCAGCTTCATCCGAGCCTGATTTTGACATACAGTAGGCCTGGTACAATGAAACAAAACTGGTACCCTACTGATTCTGTTATCTACTTGATGGATTTAATTGCGGCACAAAGCCAATTATACATGACCAAGGAAAAAGTGAACGTGACAACACACAATGTCACGGTAACGTTATGCTATGAATTAAGAATGCTCAGCTCAGCCAGGTTTGTTTGTGCAGTCAGGATGTAGGCCTATGAATGTGAATGAAAATATGCCCTTCTCCAGTAGCAATAGGCCACCTTAAAATGCACCAGAATAAAAGAATCACATCTACTCAGTAACAATTTTTTACCCTCCCTCAGCACCCCCTCTATGAGCACCGCCAGATGAAAATGAGTTCCAGCGTCCCTGGTTAAATGGTTCGGTTTTGCCTATATTTTGTAATAGTAAATGCTGTCACACTTTTTGAAACTATTTCAGCCTATTAGTCCTTTCTGAACATATTGAACACACTTTTAAAAATATTGCGATAATACCGAAAACCGTGATAATTTTGGTCACTATAACCGCAAGGTTAAATGTTCATATCGTTACATCCCTAGTAGCAGTGTTGTAGTCAAGTCACTATGCCTCGAGTCCGAGTCCAGGTTCAAGTCTCCAGTGTTCAAGTCCGAGTCAAGTCCAAGTAAAAAAATTCCAAGTCAAGTCCGAGTCGAGTCCACTACTCATCCGAGTCAAGTCCGAGTCAAGTCACTGTTAAATGCAAAATAACCTTCGGCAGGGAATTTGGCGCCATTAAAGTTAACGCCCATTGCACTAATATTAATACTACAAATAATTTAGATATTAAAATCCTATACCAAATAATATTCTAATGACATATTACAATTATAGCCTAATGACATTACAAAAAAAAGTCGAGTCCTCGTCTCAGTGCTCAAGTCCAAGTCACGAGTCTCTAAATTTAGGTCATGACTCAGACTCGAGTCCGAGTCCTGGACTCGAGTACTACAACACTGGTGTGTAGTGTTGAGGATAAGGATGAGGTCAGATGCTGCTTAAACTAGAGGACTATCCTTTTGTTTTCCTACGGATTGAATTTGGGTAAGAACATATTGTAATGCATTTTCCTAAATAATATTGATTTTTGTGGATTGTTTGTGGATACACCCAAGTTTATCTTAATACAGTCTGTTTCATGCCGCATGCTGCTGGTGAAATTAGTCTGCCACAGGGCGTGTTGGTGAAAATTAAGTCTTTGATTTCATTAAAGAAAGATTGTTTAGATTAGATTGTTTAGAAGAAGATGAAAAATATTTAATGATTAATTGTCATATACTGCTTTAATCAAAAATAATTTCATCAGGGATCCAGTCAAAATGTGTCTAATAAAATGTATGGCTAACCTGTCATTGATTGTGAGTTATCTATATAGTTTGTTCTGGTAAACATTTTAAAAATGTGTTTACTTCATTATAAATTTCTAGTCATAAAAGGAGTGAGCTATGTAAGGGATAATGTATAGAACGCCGGTCATTATTGGGAAAATAAGTCCCGACAGGGCGAACCGGACCCCGACGCGCAGCGGAGGGGTCTTGTTCCGCCCTGAAGGGACTTATTTTCCCAATAATGACCGGCGTTCTATACATTATCCCGCTTATTACTTGCCAAACCGAAACAATAAACTCCCCACGATATGACTCTTTAGCCTACATAGCCTAGGCTATAGCCTATTTGTTACCGTTTCATCGTGGCTTTTGCAGAAAAACAGATAGCACACGCTGAACTTGAATCAAACATTCTTTAGAACACAGCTGATCAACCGTCCGCTTTCACTTTTGAATGAAAAAAGCAGCGGAGGATAAACTCCCCAGTCCCCACGATGTGACTCTTTAGCCTACATAGCCTAGGCTATAGCCTATCTGTTACTGTTTCATCGTGGCTTTTGGTGAGAAACAAATAGTTCGACAACAGCACACGCTGAACTTGAATCAAACATTCTTTAGAACACAGCTGATCAACCGTCTGCTTTCACTTTTGAATGAAGTTCCAGTCCTTGCGTAGTGATATGAAAGACGTGAAATAGAAGCACAAAGCCCATTTTCCTTGACAGCGGTCTGTTATACTTAGCAACGGTCTGTTATTGAGAATTAGCAGACCACCGAACCTTGGGAAGGCCCATTCAAGTGAATGGAGCATTCTGCAGAAGAGCCGTGTAATAATGCTTGTGAATATGGTGTGCCTCTTTTCACCATGTAATGTAGCCTACACACATATTATTTCTCCATGTTATGTCACTGGCTCCAATTTGAAATGGTAGCCTTCGGGGCTGTAAGACCAACCATGTGAAAATAAGCAGCGATACCAATATTTGTTCACATATTAACAGGATACAATCACACATAATGGGTTGAGTACTTAGTTGCACTTTTTAACACCTTGTGATTTGTACAGTTACCTTTAAATGAAAGCAAGTCGTTTTTCATACAAATGGTGTGGCATTGAAGGTATTTTTTTCTTGTTTGTGTGCAGACACCTGAACTTTGCAGTATGAGCAAAATAGTTTTGCCTATATTAAATTATTGGGCTACAGTCAGAGGGATGGCAGAATCTGCTTCTCTTTTGGGATGAGTTTGTGTAACCTTGTACACAAACATTTACATTATTTATTTAGCTGATACTTTTGTCTTACGATGTTGAGTGACGGATATATAGATTTTTTGGGACTTATGTATGCTACCTGATCAGTAATGGTAGACCCTATGAAATTGACTTGGAACAAAAATGTTTAACTAATGTGCACATTGGTATTCTGAAGATGTGGCCTATAGCTGATTTGCAGTGCTGAGATGTCTATTATTGAAACCTAGCTTGCTGTACTGCAGTTGGTAGTGGTAGTGTCTCTCTTTCTGGATAGGCAGGTCTGGCTGCAAAAGGGAAAAAAAAGTTTGCAAAGGTGAGGTGATGCGATGCTGTGAGAAAGGGCTAAAAACTCATGACCTTCTAATATGCACCATGAGTCCAAGCTTGCAGGCAACAGTTGGTTATTTTGGTTGCCTCTTCTTTATCACATCACAAAGACATTACAAAACAAAGACATTATAGGTGCTATGCATAGGATTTAATAACCATTTTTACGTAATGTTATAGCTTGTAACCAAACTCTCTCATAATACCACTTTGTACCTCATGAGGCGTTGTATAGAATACATGCAAGTCAATGGATGAGTGTAGGGAGTGGATGGATGTAATGATTTATTGAGACTCCTCAAACTCAAAATACAAGGCATCAAAAACTGTATGCTTTTACAGAATCAACACTGATGCATACATGTTTATATCATCTGTGCTTTTTATGAATCTGCAGATATACATCTAATTGTAATAACAGTCAACCTCATCTGTTGTGTCTTTACAGAGAGAAAAAGAGGCTATATCTGGATCAGCAGGGTCAGAAGATCAGTGTTCCTCCACTGAAGGAGAAACTCAACTTGGACCATTGGGATGATGGGCAACTGAAGTCAGCCTTGACCTCGCAGCGACCGCCACACATCACACAGTCATGGGCCGGCCAGGATGACCCCGGTGGGCCTTGGAGGGTCAAGGATTCAGAGGACGCTGAACACATCTCCTCTCAGGAGATCTGTTCAGTCTCCCCAAAGCAGAGGGAGAATGCCACGAGAGATCGGGGGCCCCTCTATGATGACCCAACACTTCCACTGGGCTGGACACGCAAACTGAAGCAGCGCAAGACAGGTAGATCAGCGGGCAAGTACGACGTCTACCTGATCAAGTGAGTTGATGAGATGCGTCTCATATGAACATGCCACGAGGAAATCAGAGAATAAACTCTAGCTGGTGGTTCTTGTTGTTAACTTTACTGTGTGTGTTTTGTTCAACAATCTAAAAATAGATCTGTCAATTTGTTGTGTCACTGGATGAAATGTAAAACTCATCAAACTGTTTTTATGTCCTTGTTGTATGATGATGTCAGATAAATTCTTTACAAATCCACAACCACATTATCGTAAACGTGCTAATTACCAACTATTTCGTTCGAAAATTCTAAAACAACAATGTTTTTTAATACTTCAAAATAACATTTGCTAAATTAACCTTACATTTTTCAGTAGCCATAGTTGTGTAGATTTGAACAAAATCTAGTTTGGTTCTTACCGGGGCTTTTACTGCCTGAAATATCCGATTTTGTTTACCACGCTCTGAGTTTAATCCTGGGCTGGTGGGTGCTTATTCCCAACCTTTCTCACAGCACATCAACGGTTAGCCTGAGAATTCTCGTCAGCAATTCAACATTCCACTGGAGCTCCAAGCAGATTTGTACACGCAGCCTTACAACACTGTTTACAGCTCTTCGAGTCACGATAAAATGTGATTTTTGGTACATAGCTAATTTAGATAAACGTATGGTGTGGGTGCTTGTGTTTCTTTAGGAATCCGCCGTCTTGGTTTGTATAGAAAATGAATATTAAGTGACACATACACGTAAGAGGTTGGACATACGTGACGGTTGGTAATATGTCACGTTCCTATAATAATTTTTCTGTATTCAAGATAGTGAATTTGATCCTATCGACACAGATCTTTGCATGTAATAGGAGGGTAAGACAGTTAGGGCTGTATGCACTGACCATTTTCACGGTTGTCAAACAGATATTTGGTGGAGAGGTCACCTGCTCTTTATTTTATAGGGGGGAAAAATCCTCTGTTTATTAATCTTAAGCATCATTTTCTTATAGATTATGGCCTTGAAAAATACAGAATGCCTCCACAGGAGCTGTCAGGTTCCATAGTTCTCCATTTTACAAATTTGTGTATCTTTTGTGAACTATATTACTCCCATGGTTTGGTGTGATATAATTAGGCAGAAAAATAATTTGTTCTGTCATTCCATTAACATGGCAGATTATGTTGTACTCAGAGGCTATTAATTGTTCTCGCCTAATGACTTCTTTGTCTGTCACATTCAGACAATCACACTGCCCAGACAGAGGGAAAGTGAAGTCTTGGTCACAATGGCTGCCTGCCTTAAAATATATATGACACATAATAACTCAAGCTAACATTTCTTATCAGAAGTACATTGTTATTATGCTAAATTAGCACTATTAACACTATATGTAATAACTGCTGCAGCAACCAACATGCTGGGATAATGTTTGTCTTATTTCCAGCATCTGGTTAGGCTGACATCACAAGTATGTGGTCACTTGGACATGCATTCAAGAAGACTTGTGGTTTACAACCTAAAGTAGCCCCCCCCCTCTCTATTTTTCAGCTCGGAGGGAAAAGCATTTCGTTCCAAAGTTGAGCTCATTGCCTACTTCCAGAAGATTGGAGACATGAACACTGACCCAAATGACTTTGACTTCACCGTGACGGGCCGGGGATGCCCCTCACGGAGAGAGAAAAGGCTTGTGAAAAAGCCAAAAGTGATGAAACCCGTTGGCAGGAGGCGAGGGCGTCCAAAAGGGAGCGGCAAACGTAGGCACATCGATGGCGTGGCAGTGAAGCGTGTGGTAGAGCAAAGCCCTGGGAAGCTGTTAGTCAAAATGCCATTAAACGCTCTGCGAGCTGAAGTAGATGGACCTGCTGAGCTCGCCAAAGTGCCCGTTGCCAAAAAGCGCCGTGGACGCAAAAGGAAGATGGAGCAAGACGTGCACACGGCCCCAAAGAAAAGGGGACGAAAGCCCAAAGGAACCACACCGTCAGGGAAAATCACTAGTCCCAGTATCAATGTGACGCTCCCAGTGACTGTACACATTGCAGATGTAAGGCTGAAAGCAGTCAGGGGAAGTTCAGCCAAGTCCCTCCAGGAGACAGCTCTGCCCATTAAAAAGCGCAAAATTATGGAGGATCAGACAAACTCCTCAGGACCTGTGTTCTCAGAGAGCAAAAGGAGCGACAAGCTGGCTGTAGGCACAGAGGTCAATATGAATGTACTAACCGAGGAACAAAAGGTTTTACACACCGACACCCCAACGGAGAAACCAAAATCTTCCATGTCCATGGCAGGTAGGGGATACGCCGCTTCTGCTGATACTCCTTCCAATAAATTAAGTGAAAACCACCAAACAGCCCAGCTGCATAAACACCAATATCAACACTCTTCCCACAACCAACGCCACTGTCCTTCCACCACCATACCCCCTCTCTCTCTTCACCCAGCCCACGCTCAGCGGGCTGTCACCACCTGTGAACCCCAAGACTTGAGCAGGCAGAGGCCCTACCAGCCCCAGCTGCAGCCGCTGGCAAATAGGCAGGCGGTGATCAGACAGGCCCATACGGCCCACCGCTTGTTGAGTTTGAAGAGTCGTGTAGCGGCCGCCGTGGCCACAGAGCCCAAAACCAAGCACAGGAGTGGAGGGAGGGTTGAGGAAGAGGAGGAGGAGATGAAGAATGCAGTCGTCGCTTCGGCAGTGCCCCGTCCAAACCAGGAAGAGACAGTAGAGTCCAGGACCTCAGTCACTGAGCGACTGTGCTGACTTTGACAGTCAAGAAGAGAGAAGCATAGAGGACAATGCAGAGGCATTGGAGCAAATTGTACATGGTAGATACATGTGTGTATATGTGTGTGTATATCTGTATAGATAGGATCAACAGGCAGCTTTCCCCCCGTGGTTTAGGCTGGTATAACCATGAGTTGTAAGACACTTTTTATGTTTATTATTATATTATTATATATCCCAATGTATTGGCTTTATTGATGTTTTGCGCTTTTAAATCAATAATATTCATAACCCTTGAACATTTTAAAGTGCTTTTAAACCCCCTCTCTCGATCACATTTTCATAGGGGCTGAAAACCTCAAGTGACTTAAGTATGAAATTATTCACTCGTCCACAAAAGAAAATCGAGCATTTATTTATTTGTAGACTTACTTGGAGCTCTTTTTCATAATTCTCCGTAAAAAAACAGCCAAACCCATGTGGCTGCCTCTAGCTTAGAAGATGGGTGTAGCTACTGATGTTACCAAAATATTGCTGGTCACAGATATATGCCATCAAACTTGCTTTTGATACAAGTGCCTGCTGTATGAAGGGAAACCTGCACAGAATACAAACATAATAATGTATTTATCAATGATTGCATGGATATACATTGCCATGGCCATGTCAGTTTTGACTAAACAGAGGGGCTATCTGGCATATTGGGGTGGGGGGTGGGGCCAGGTATCAATTAATTAGCGCCATGTCAAATAGGCGTGTCATACCAACACTGACCATTTTCTTACCCTAGATGACACTCCAGTGTCTTTTACATGTGTTTCCAGATTGATTACAATATCTATGTTAGTCAGAGTCCGTGGATAAAAACAAAATAGCTGTTTATTGTATGATGTTTAACAAAGCAGGGTACTGAAATATTTGTGGATATCTTTGCAAATCATTATTTAATTCACAAAATACTTAGTTTGCAAAATACTAGAGACGGCAAGGGATGTAACGATATGAAAATTTAACCTCACGGTTATAGTGACCAAAATTATCACGGTTTTCGGTATTATCGCAATATTTTTAAAAGTGTGTTCAATATGTTCAGAAAGGACTAATAGGCTGAAATAGTTTCAAAAAGTGTGACAGCATTTACTATCACAAAATATAGGCAAAACCTTGTCAAAAGTGAACCATTTAACCAGGGACGCTGGAACCCATTTTCATCTGGGGGTGCTCATAGAGGGGGTGCTGAGTGAGGGTAAAAAATTGTTACTGAGTAGATGTGATTCTTTTATTCTGGTGCATTTTAAGGTGGCCTATTGCTACTGGAGAAGGGCATATTTTCATTCACATTCATAGGCCTACATCCTGACTGCACAAACAAACCTGGCTGAGCTGAGCATTCTTAATTCATAGCATAACGTTACCGTGACATTGTGTGTTGTCCCGTTCACTTTTTCCTTGGTCATGTATAATTGGCTTTGTGCCACAATTAAATACATCAAGTAGATAACAGAATCAGTAGGGTACCAGTTTTGTTTCATTGTACCAGGCCTACTGTATGTCAAAAGCAGGCTCGGATGAAGCTGGGAAGGATTAAACACACGGTTTCCACACCGTGGTAATCATCTGTGATAATCATGATATTTGAAATGAAAACGGTAATTGTTATCGTCAACATTTTTATCACGGTTTATCATTATACCGGTAATCGTTACATCCCTAGAGACAGCACATCCATCTTCAAAACAAAAGTATACAAGCAAATATGATACACACGTCATTAAAAGAAAAATACTGTTAACTTCAGCCTATGTTCTCTTGTCAGAAGCTGGATGTGGCCTAGCACTTTTGTGCAGTGTACTGAAAGGGGTTGAAGGATCTGTCAATACAATCTGTCCATTAAAACTGGTGAGATGAGGATATATATCTAGAAAAATCATCTTGAAGAAAATAAAGTGCAGCCAGACTGTCCCATGCAAATGCATGATGTGTTCTCAATATACAATCAGTGCAGTCATAATGTATTATTGATTGAGTATAATGTGGCACTGAGAACAGAGCAATCCTAATGAAAAACACTATTATCAGTTAGTTTCCTAGATCACCATTTTTGGGAAAGAGAGGCTTTGGCTACACTGTCAGATGAGCAATACCCGCCACCTGACATTTCCTTTCTTGCAGCACAGTCTCTTACTGATTCTACAGCTGTCAGAAATGGTATTAATATTGAACTGCATAACAATATACATTAGAGGAATTTAGCCAAGCAGCCAAACTCTGGAAGATACAGGTGTGTATAACTGACCAGGTAAAAGACCTGACTATGTTTGAAGGGAGTAGGGTGAGTGAAGCTGTTTGCTCAACCTTACACCTACTGTTGATGATAAACTTTTCATGATGGTATCTGTCACCACAGCACCCTCCTAAAATCCTTTAAATATTAAATCTATGTTGAGTGCAAAATCTCCAAACAAATTAATATGGTCCGTTGGCCTGGAGTAAACATAAGTAATCAGTGAATGTAGCATGGTTTCTTGTGGAGGAATCAGCCTATACTTTAGGAGGATATTTTAGACAATAACAAACTGTTCAAGCCCAGCTTTCTATAATCATTGCCTAGACTATTATTGAAGCCACCTTTAAAACTTAAACAACCATAATTATACATGTTGTGCCTTGATGTTATGAACAATTCCTTTAATTGAAAAAATATATTTTCATTTATTTTAGACCTAAAATCATTGAACTGTCGTATTGTAGCCCTTAAAACATAAAGCAAATGCCAATGCACCGTGAAAGCTGATACATCTGGGGAAATTGAAGATCTGCATTAACTGCATGTTGGGCTTGCCTCCTTTACTATATGATATTACATATTATACACAGATAAACTTATTATTGCATACTGATTGCACCTTATCAAGTATTCAGTAACAGGAACCCATTATCTATTTTGTATATTTCTTTGTGTTTCTCTAGAGATGTGTTATTTTTATAGAGTCCATTTTGTAACCGTGTAAATAATGGGTTTGATTGTTCTGCTATTTGCTTTTTTTGACTATTTCATTTCAGTGGTGTTCTGTTGTTTCAAACGTGTCAATTTAAATATGGCCTATCTTATTAACCTGCTCACTTGGAAAGGGGGGTCCATTGTGATGTGATCAACAAAATAACATCACGTCTTGTTTACATAGAACAAATAAATGCATGCTGATGTTGTCAAGCTCATAATTAAGTGCACTGGCCTAAGAATTGTAGCTCTTGACGATGTGTTATTACATGTGCATGTAACATAGGCTAGATTTGAATAGAAATCAGTATTTTTTAATCTGTCTTGAAGTCCTTCTTTCGCTGAATATCAAACATCCGTAACTGGTGCACACATTTAGGTCTGTGATGCAGGCTAGTAGGCCTAGCTGAATCATTAAAGTTTAGGCTACAAGATTCTGCTTTGCATGTTTTTTGGAGAAAGCAGACCTAGCCAGGGGGCAAAAGGATTTTTACAGATTATGTTGTAAAAGTTAGTGATCCAGAAATCATGTGGCTGTCAAGGATCGCACAACCTGGTCAACAAAACTACTGGAAACCAGAGGTGGACGAAGTACACAATTCCAGATTTTTGAAGTTGAAGTACAGAAGTACTTGCTTTTAAAAATACTTAAGTATTTAGAAGCAGCAAAATCTATGTCACATGGGAACCAAACTGGTAGTATAGCCAGAGACTTTCTAATGAGGAGACGCAGCACTCAAAAAATCCTCCATAGAAATGCATGGGGTTAGTTTGTAATGCCAATAAAGCAGTTTTCTACACATATCCCGCCCCTTCCATGGCAAAAAAGTCGACATGTGAATACATTGTGCCAATCATGTGATGCGTTGTGAATACATCGTGCCAATCATGTGTTGTGATTTCACCGCTGAAACAAGGTTGGTGTCATGAAGCCTTGCGCACGCGCATTTCTGCCGAAATAGATGGCCAATAAATGCCCCAAAAGCGTTACAATATGGCCGCTGAGTGGAGGGACTTGCCTAAAAGGACTTTGGTATAGCCTGAGCACCCTCACAAAAGTAATTACCTCGCCATACCTCTAGGGTGCACTATAAAAGGGACATTTACATTTTGGGTCATATCTCAGGTTCTGTGTGGAATTTAAAAACAATTCTGTCTACAAGGAGGCGCTACATGTCAATAAGATCATATAATGTAAAAATGTCAGATTTGGTACACTTATGCCTGATCTCATTTGGCTACATTTGATCAATCAAATTTCAACAGTCATATGTGAAAGTATAAATGGTAGGTATTCATGAAACTTTACAGGCTAATTTATAACAGCACTTAAGCTAAATATCAAATACAGGGTTCCCATCCTTGACCATGACTTTTCAATGATCTTGAATGAAATTTCCATGACTTTTCACAGCCTACAAGTACAAATTCCTGGATGAACTGAAAGATTTCACTCGCTTATTTCAGTATGAAGATATGTGTATAGCCTAAACTATTTTGCACATTAGAATTTTAACCATGCACACACAGGTGGAATAGTTATGATGATACTGCAATAATATTACAACCACAAAGCATGGTTGATGAGTTTCACATTCTGAAATGGTTAAACAAAGAGCACACATTTCAGCACTCCGTTAAAATTATGTCGAAGTGGTTCCCTGTGTTCAACTAGGTATTTGATAAATTCTGTGTAGATCAGGTCTACTCTAGACTCTACTATTTGCACTAACATAAGCCTATCTTTGAATTTGGACACGTGTGTCTCTGCTTAAATTTTGCATTGCTCCTTTGATTTCTGTTGACATTACGGATTTGACAACATTCCTTTCTTTTTCCGTTATTATCTAAATACAATGTTGCTGCTAAATACAGGAACTAGTTGAACTTGAGATTGTACTGGAGCACAGTAGTTCAGTACTGGGGCACGGTCCCCGGTAAAGGGGATCTAGCGAAGCCTTTGCGTCCTATGACAAAATGAAATGTCATGATTTTTTCAAAGCTTTCAATGAATTTACTAAATTCCATTTCTCCAGGCATGGACAATATTTTACAATTCCATGACTTTTCCAGGCTTTCCATGGCCGTTGCAACCCTGAAAATATGACACAAATTGGCCATCTCTAGTATTGATTTACAATAATAATAGAGAATGTAATTCCAGGGAATTACCAGTGCATGAAAATGCAAAACATATGATGTAAAATATCATACAGAGTAAACACAGATAATGCAGAGATAGCTACAATGGTGTTGCTAGGGTAATCATGTTGGTTGCTATGGTGTTTGCTAGGTTGACACTGTAGTGGTGGTTGCTAGGTTGTTGTTACGGTAAATCATATAGTTGCTAGGGTGTTGCTAAGGTACTTATGGTGGTTTCTATGCAAAATAAAGCGGTTGCTATGGTCGTTGCTAAGGTTATCATGTTGGTTGCTATGGTGGTTGCTAGGTTGACATTATAATGGTGGTTGCTAGGTTGTTGCTAGGATAATTCAGATGGTTGCTAAGGTGGTTGCTAGGTAGACATTATAGTGGTTGTTGCAAGGTTGTTGCTAGGGTAATTAATATTTTGGTTGCTAGGTTTTAACTGTGGCAGTGGTTGCTAGGCTGTTGCTAGGGTAGTTATGGTGGTTGGTATGCTGGTTGCTAGGGTAATCATGTTGGTTACTATGTTGGTTGATAGGTTGTCATTGTGGAAGTGGTTAATAGGTTGTTGCTAGGGTACTTGAGGTGGTTGCTAGGCTGTTGCTAGGTTAGTTGTGGTGGTTGCTATGCTGGTTACTAGGTTAATCTCATCGGCTGCTAGGTTGTAACTGTGGAAGTGGTTGCTCGGCTGTTGCTAGGGTATTTTACATGGTTGCTAGGCTGTTGCTAGTGTACTTGAGGTGGTTGTTAGGCTGTTTCTAGGGTAGTTATGGTGGTTGCTAGGCTGTTGCTAGCTTACTTGAGGTTGTTGCTAAGGTATCCATGGTGACTAGTATAAGTAATAAAGGAGTTACTATAGTGGTTTGCTTGTATAATCATGTTGGTTGCTAGGAAAACTGACATAGATGCTTTATTTCAATGGCTGCTATGTTGGTTGCTAAGTTGGTGGTGGTTTAATATAGATAGATAGATAGATAGATAGATAGATAGATAGATAGATAGATAGAAAGATAGATAGATAGATACTTTATTGATCCCCAAGGGGAAATGCAAGTATAATATAGTTTAATATAGTAAAATAGTATAAGCATAGTTGATGATAACTGAGAGTTGGAATGGCTGAACAGTTAAATAGTTGAGTAGTTTAAATGGTTAAATTACTTAATAGTTAATTATTGTAGTGAGGACTTTTATTTTGAAACATATATGGGCAGAGGAAACAGTTGAACAGGATCTGTAGTCTTAAGAAAGCCAGATTGTATGCTTAAAGCCTGAGAGAGTTAAATGCATAGCTTCAGATGGCCCAACACAATTTCTTGTCATGTTAAGATGTCTTAATTTAATGGGCATTGAAAATAATCAGTTTGAAATAGGGCTGTCAATTGATTAAAAAAATGAATCTAATTAATTACATACTCTGTGATTAATTAATCTAAATTAATCGCATATATAATTTTTGCTGTGAAAGTATTTTAAATATTTAAATTCAAATGAATCATTGAATAATCAGCATTAGTGATTAAAGTTCAAAAACGATGTTATTATTATTTTCACTGTTCAAATAATTGCCATAATAATCTATGATATGACCTAATATGCTGAGGAAATAAATTCAAAGTGCTTCAAATTCAAATAAATTCAAAATAAAGTGCTTCGGGAAGAAGTTCTTTTTCACATACAAGGCATTTCAGGCCACAGATATATCCTAGGGAACACAATGCAAATAAATTAACACTCCCCTCAATGTCAACACTTATTTCTTTGCATTGATGTGCGACTATAGAGTTGATGAATTCCGGTGATATGCAAGTTCCTTGCTGCAGACATTCCAGAGGACTTTATTATCAACACCATCAGGCCGTTTTTCAAAAGTAAATGTTCCAATCAATGATCCAGGCAGCACGTTTTCTTCTCTCTCCTTCATTTTACAGTCTAATTTTTACTGACTAGAACGGCTCGGGGGCAAAGGTCATACGGAATCGATTAATCTGCACTAATTTTCAGTTATTTTTTTCTCAAATTAATTAATCGAAATTAATCAGTTATTTTGACAGCCCTAGTTTGAAACAATTATATTTTTCAAATGTTTAAAGTTGAAAAGGCACCGATTGAAGAAGAAGAAGAAGCACAGTACAGTGCATTTTCATGCACTGTAAATAATAATGTTTCTCTGATTGCCTTGAAGCTCCCAAATCCAGCGCACCCGGCAGCCAGGCCCATTTCCGCATGCCAGAAATCTCTTCCACTTATCATTATTGACTTAATATCACTTGTCATTATTGACTAATATCTCGAATTTCGAAACTAATAAAATTCACTAAGTACTTGTTAGGCCTATCTACAACCCCAAAACAGAAAAAGTTGGGACATTGTGTAAAATCCAAATAAAAACAGAATGTCATAATATACAAGTCTCGTAAACCCATATTTAGCAGCAAAAAGGACATAGACAACATATCAAATGTTGAAAATGAAAATTTGGACTATTTCATGGAAAGTATGTATTAATTTTGTATTTGATGCCAGCAACATGTTTCAAAAAAAGTTGGGACGAGAGCATGTTTACCACTGTGCTGCTTCACCTCTTCATAGAACTGAGGAGACCATTTGCTACAGTTTTGATAATGAAATGTTGCTATTACTCCCCGATTTCAGTTGCTCAACAGTATGGGAAGTCATGCTTTTCATTCCATTATGCACCTAATTTGACAAATCTGGACTGCAGACAGGCCATCTTAGCACCTGGACTTCCTCTATGGAGAAATACTATTTAAATATGTGCAGAATTAATTGTGGCACTGTTTTTCTGAAATATTCAAGGTCGTCCCTGAAAAAGACATTGCCTGGATGGCAGTATATGTTGCTCAAAACCTGTATACATCATTCAGAATTGATTGTGCTTTGCCAAATGTGCAAGATGCCCATGCTGTAGGCATTAATGCTCCTCCACACCGTCATAGATGTTGGGTTTCGAACTGAGCACTAAAACAAGTTGGGTTGAATACTTGGATAGGCCTCTCCTCTTTAGCCCAGATGAGTCCATGATTTCCAAAAAGAATAGCAAACTTTGATTGGTCTAACCACAGGACCTTTTTCCACGTTACCTCAGTCAATTTTAAACAGGCCCAGATAAGAGGGTGGTATTTTCTGTATGTCTCAATACAATTTTAGCTGTTACAATTTTGGCTGTCGTTTTTGAATTGAGTATCAAACTGGGCACATAGACAATGGTTATCAGAGGTTTTCCTGAGCCACAATGACAGGTCTGGAGACAGGTCTGGTGTTGATGCTATGCCATCTGAGGCCATCCAATTTGTTTTTCAGCTATTTCCCCTGTTTGCAAAGATTTCTCTGGATTCTCTGAATGTTTTAATAATATTATGTCCTGTAGATGATGAACTCCCTACACAATTTCATGTTAAGAAGCATTAAAATGACATTGTTTCATCATTTGTGCACACAGGTTTACAGAGTGATTAATACCCCTACATCTTTACTTAAAGGACCAGTATGTAGGAAATAATGGAAAATAAACTGTAACCATTCCAAAAAGGATCACCATATGTTGTCAGAGTGTAAGGTTGTCACTGAGTGCTTATATGTTAGGCTAACAGGCTATCTCTTATTAGGCTATCAGGTGTGAGGTTCCAAATAGTCAGACCAATGTTGCGGTTCTCAAGTTTTGAGCTCAGCTTGGAGTGAGATTTAAAAAAAAAAAACGTTTTACTATACTAAAAGGAGTGCACATATGGACGGATTCTACACAGCAAATTGAAAAGAGTTATTTTTTTGGTGTCAGTGATTTTTTAAGGAGGGTAGAGTTAATTATACTCTGAATAGAGTCAAATCCCACATATTCAACTCTCTGTTGATATATAGTTAGTGTAAAAACAAAGTGTCATGACGGAGTGCTTTTAAATTGACACTTCAAGTGTCATACCTGATTTGACAACTCTGTAACTCTGAACCTGGCCGTGACACTCAACGTGTGAACGTCACCCCCGCCCTCATTTCCTCACATGCACCGACCACCGGCACCGACAGAATCTCAAGAGTCTCTCCTGCTGTCCACACTCGGTCCTCAACAAATCTATGTTGTTCGGTAAGTAATTAATATATCGTATGTTAAAGTAATAGTTTGATATCAATATTTTTTCTTGTTCTTTTTTTCATTCGATGGTAAACTAAACTAACTATACCACCACACTGTTACACGCCACCGCAACTTGTGCTAATTGCAGTAGCACCATCTTGTAAACATTTTAGTTAACTAAAACTTTGCCCTTAATGGTAATGAAAAGTTTGCAACTTTGCGCGAATTTTTCACTTTGAAGAGCTTAAGCTAAGTAAGTTAATGCTAACGTGTCAGTATTTTGATGGCTTAGCTTGGCATTAGCTAGCGTTAACGTGATCATTAGCCAACGTTAACGTTGACTAGCATTAACGAACGCTAATTAGCTATAGTTCCATGTGCGTGAACATTCTGTCTGGCATGCCTCGCTTGCTAGCAAGCGCTGATAGTGTACGATTGTGTAGTGATTGTTTAATAGTTCTATGTAGCTCATGTAACGCGGTGCGGCTCTTGCTTTGTTGTTGTAATTCAGAAGACCTTTGTATTTGATCACAGAAACGTTTGTGTTTGATCAGGTTCATTGTGGAAATAAATGTACAATCCTAGTTCATCTTGTGTGCCCTGACTGCCTGGTAGCCGTTACACTGCATTTGGCAGATGCTCAGTATAACTTCGGTAATGATATAAGGGCTGATTTATACTATAAATTCATACTCGACGTTCCCGACCTGTTGCGTGACAATGTGACGTCACGAGACCGTAACTATACTCGCGCCGGTGGTTGCGACACAGTTACACAGGGCACACGAGATGAATGGGATTTTTGTCATCCCCGTCGTTTCTTGTGATAAAATGTTGTAAAAGTTGCATGACATTGGCTTTCATCGACCACTAATTTAAACTGCATTACATTTGCCAGAGAAAATATGTTGAAAGCTTGAATTTGAACATGAATTTTCTAAAATTTCTACAGAAAATGCTGGCCAGGGTAGAATATAGGAGTCCAAAAATACATGAAAGTTCAACAAAATGATGAAAACTTTGATTTTCTCCAGTTTCTTCAAGCAGGTTTGTATCCACCTATTTTTTAAACTCAAAACAATAATGACTTACAAAGGTCAAATCCAAATGATATGGTTGACATGGTAGCTAAATGTAATTTCTCTTTGTATTATCCTAGTAACAGACATATTTAGCCTGCAGGCTGAATCTCTGAATGAAGGTCTCCTCAGCTTGACTGATACATCAGGTACTGAGGTCGACGCAGACATATTTGATGAGCTGAAAAAGTCAGGGATCCAGAACTTCAAGATTGGATATTGTCAGTATCCAGTATCAGGTATGTTTAATAACGTTATCTTGGTGTAAGTTATGTGTTGATATATCCTAGCAGTTTATGATTACTTATGAGAGTTAAGTTTAGAAATAGTTTTATATAAGGACTTACACCTGTTTATGCATATTCCAAAATGTGTGTAATTTAGGCTGTTTATTTCTTGCCAACTCTAAAATTCTTTTAAGTATTTTAAAATATGATTTCACTGTCATTTTGTCAAGGATATTTTTTTTAACGCTTCTCCCTAATCCTTATGGAAATATTTATTTTATTTCCTGTGGAACATTTTTAGTAGTCGAAGTATGTCTTGTGGCAGACGAGACACAATCCTCAGTATTACCAGGCCCATCAGTGTCACCAGTGTCATTGCCAGCACCCCCTGTGTCAACGTCAGACCGATCAGCATCACCAGCTTCTTCTGCTTCAACAGCTTCTACTATTCTCTCATCCACTAAGAACAGGAAGAGGGGCCTTGGTGACCTGGACCATGATGAAGCAAGACAGGTGAAAACAATGAAAGTCAAATTTTTAAATGTAAATTAGAATGGAAAATTATTACGCCTAGATTACTAGCACTTGAACTGCCACCATGCATCTCATAGCAGGTCATTGTTAGAAGTATATCTAAAATTAATTTAACAGGAGTTACTGTTAGAATAATTAATTTGCTTAAGCTGATATGTAAAAAATGTCTTTGCAGAAGATTGAAGCTGTCCTGAGGTCCAATCCAAAGGGTGAAGAAATCTTCAAAGAATATTACAAAAAGAAAACGCTGTCGGATGCAACGCGTAGACAGATGATCAATATTTTGATTGCAGAAATGACTGAATCCTACGGGTAAGAAATGGTTTGAAACGACCAAGGATAACATGCATAGACTGGATACAAATGTAAATATGCCACATTATAATACATGAACAGCATGCATTCATAGTAGGTTGTACAGTTGATACTTTGTACTTTGATGAACACTTACATGCATTCTGTATAGAGGAGCAAAATTATGACTATGTAGTGATATGCATTGACCAGCTCACTTATTTCAGACCCTTTGATAAACAATACTCTAATGACAGTGACCGAGCATACATTGTTCCATATTATTATATGTCTTAAAATATTTTTTTTAATATGTAAATATGTTAATGTGGTGCATGATTTAAAAATAAAGGTGTTTTAACTGAACTTGGCCTCATTATTTTAGCAAACTTTATTTTGAAAATAATCCACCAGAGAGTAAGAGTTAACATTTAACACTACTTTAAGTGTTGAGAAAATGTTACACTGGTTGGTGTTAAGCAGTGTTAAATGTTTTACTCTACAGAGAGTCAATAAGTAACACTGAATCAGTGTTAATGTGCCAACTCTCCAAAAAGTGTTAAATTAACACTTTGTGGTGTGGACCCATATAGACACTTCAAAAGTGTTGAAATCAACTCTGACAGTGTTAATTTGGGTATACTGATTTTGCTGTGTATCGATTTAGTAAAACTTCCGCACTAGTAAAAGGAGTGCACATATGGACGGATTATAGGGAGTGTGTGCCTGGGCAAAGAAGTAAACTCAGCTAATTTTAGTCTAGGTCAATTTTGAAAATAAATTAACCCTGAAGGCAAATCATGTTAATTTTTGGCATACAACACTTTTAGGGGTTTTGAAGGGTGCTGAATTCAAATCTTCTGTATGCCAGGCTCAAAAATGTCCCATAATGCCTCAAAACGGAGAAATCCAATATCGCCGCCACCGCCAGGTCAAAATCTAATTAATCACTTATCTTTAGGACTGTACAAGGTAAAAACCTGAATGTAATGTGCTTTTATAGGTTTTCACATATAGGGAATTCAATGCCATGCTCAGATTTAAGATCAAGACTAGAGAAAATGCTTGAAATGAATGTACATGGTTAAAATTGTTGTCTCGGATAACGAATAATTCATGAAAAAAGAGGACCATGAAACAGGTTGATGACTTTCTGAAGAATTTACTTGAAACATGTTTTTTATTTTTATATTTTAACTATCTATTTATATTATTTATCTGTATTTTAACTATTTATTTAGTATTTGAAGAAAATGCTTGAAACTCTTAAGCTATTACTACTAGATTTGCCTACTATTGAAATATTGTACCTGAGCCTATTGTTTTGATGTCAGTGTGCTATGATGACATGTTTGCCCATCCCACCCCTACCCGTACCCCTACACACACAAATACCCATATGTAACCCTGAATGAGGCCACACCCTCTACCTATACACTGAGGAGGCACTTTTTAGCAATTATGTCGCTCCTCTCACATGATGCTCAGCAGTAACAGGTAAACTATAACATAATATCACAACAATTTGTTTAGGACCATGTAATACATCTTTATTCCACTGCTTGGTTGAATTTCCCATTGTCCTACGTAATTTAGAATGACCATTAACCGTATGTTATCTGCACACCTATGAAGTAGATCCATTTTTTTGGCCGTATCACACTTGTATATTAATTCACCGAACTCATTGTTAAGTTTAAATTAACTGTCACGTTGCATCCGAGCTGTAAAATGCATACGTTCAGAACATTGCAACATTGTAGCATATGACGGAGGTGGCTTTTAGCTAGATGGATGACAGCAGGCTAAGTAAAATAGCGATGTTTCAAAGCTAAAGTTCATCAGAATCTTGGGATACGCCCGCTTGACAACGGGAGAGATAGAACTAACGACTGGCCTTTGGCCATAGCAACCATCCATTTAGAACTAGTAACGGCAGTTTATCCTGTGAGTTGAGAAATTAGTTGATATGTGTCGGAAGAAATTAGTTCTACAAACAAGACAGTTTTAGCGATTAAAACGTTTAAATTGTAACAGGAAATGAACACAACGCAAGTGGCAACAGTGAAATAAGCGGGATAATGGACTTCACGGTGGTCTGTTCACAGAAGTTAATGCACTACGAGGTTTAAACGGCCCTCCGCTTCGCGTTGGGGCCGTTTTACAACCTCGACCGTGCATTAACTTCTGTGAACAGACCACCGTGTCGTCCATTATCCCTTACATAATAGCATGTGAATATTGTTATGTGAGGATTATACTGAATGATTAATATATCATAAGAAACTAAAAAAACGTTAGCTAGTTAGCCTTTGTGAACAGGCACCTCTGGACTGGGCGCATGTGAAGGGCCATAAGGCCCAAGAGGCGAAGGCAGAGTTTCCACTCCGCCTGGGCATGCAACGTGAAGCAACTGAGACATTGAGACGGTTGCCCTCCTGGAGTCCAGGACCATGCCCAGGAAGGTGGTGACCTGGGAAGGCTCGAGCCTGCTTTACTTGGGATTGGGGCGCAAGCCAAAGTCCTGAATGTGCTTCAACAGCAAGGCCACGTGTAGGCGGCATTGCACTTCTGAGGTTGCACAGATGAGCCTAGATAGTTTAATATCCTCAGCCCCCTCTGCCTCCATGCACCTGGTAAAGGTTCGGGGGGCCAGAGAGATTCCAAATGGGGGGACTTGGAACTCGAAGACCTGACCCTCGAACGCAAACCTCAGGAACTGCCAATGCCCTGGCCATGGGTATCTGAAAATAAGCATCCTGTAGGTCGATGGTAGCAAACCAGTCCCCTGCATTGATGGCCTGCCGCACCCTCGGAACTGTGATGAACCTGCACCTCAGAGACCGGTGTACGTTGAGAGCCCTGAGGTCTAAAATAGGACGAAGGTCCTCTGTGTGCTTGGGTACAGGAAAATAACGGGAGAAGAACCCCGCTTGGGGGTCTGAACTCCTCACTTCCCTTATCGCCCTTTTGTCCAGGAGGGTGGACAGCTCTGCATATAAGGTCTGAGCATGGGTCATGGTGGAGAGCACCCATGGATCTGCTCCAGCCAAGCCTTCCTGCATCGAGCTGAGAGGTGAGGCTGGCTGGCCCGGAGATTGTCAGGAATGACGAGAGCACCTGGAGAGGCCACTGCTAGTAGCACGCTGGCCCCCTGGCCAGCTTGTGGGCGGCCACCCCGCCCCTGGGATGCCTGAAGCCGCTGCCTGAGATCAGTCAGCCCCCAAGACGGATGCCGCAAGGTAGGTGTTGGCTGAGGCGTGAATGCTCTAGGGCGCCTAGCGCCCCTGGTACGCCTGCCAAGAGACCCTCTCACCTCTTCTGCACAGGGCCAGCTGTCACGCGCCTGCTGTGGGCCGAACATGGACCCAGGCTCCACCGGCCCTCTCAAAAGACGTTCTCTGTCTGCCTGCTGGAGCTGAGATTAAGACAGCCAGAGATGGCGTCTAGCTACTTAGAACTGAGGCAAGGAGTGGCCCGATGCCACTGCCTGCTCCTTAGACACTGCAGTGAGGTACACAGAGGCTACATCACTATGGGCCTATGCAGCTTACCCAGCAGAGCCTCCATAGTCCTGCCATTGGCACTGAGGCAGGAGGGACCACCAAAGAGGGAGTTGGGAGAGTTGAAGAGGGGCTCCAAAGCTTGATCCACTGGGGGGAGCGAGCCACAACCTATCACCCCTTCACCGTGCATGTTGGAAAGCACCTTAGCCTGGCCAGACCACTTATGAAAAGTAGTTGGGGAGGAAAACTGGTGACAGACCAAGTCACTAAAGTCTGGTAGGAGGGGAATAAGTGCCGCCACTGGGCGCTCAGTCATGTCTGTGTGGAACCTAGATGCAGAGGCAAGGGGCTTTTCTGGAAGGGGAATATCAAGAGCCCTGGATGCCCTGCCAAGGACCTCCTCAAACAGACGGGCCAGCTCGCCTCCCACGGGGCTGGCTACACAGGGCAGTGCACAAGGTAGCTCCTCTCCCTCAGACGCAAGAACCGTCTCAACGTCCACAATGGCCTCCTCATCTTCCTCCTCCAGCTCATGCGGACTGGTAGAAGGAGCAGGTTGGGGAACTGCAGGCCTTGTGCTAAGAGAAAAAAGTGAGGCTTGTAAGGCTGCTGAGGACTCCCCAAGCGCCCTGGCTACTCTTGCCATCTTCCTTGGCGGAACCTCGGAAACAGGAGAACCCGCACGTTTACCAGAGAAAAAACGACAACGGGCTTCCCTTGTGTGCGTAGGCATAATTAAACAATTCATGCACGACTGGGGGGCGCCAAGAAAGCATGTTGGTGGCCCAAACACAACACACACTTATCAGGCCATCCAAATGTGCATGATCAGTTAGTGCCACAGCTACTATCTCTCACCAATTCCAAAAGCTTGTAAGGAGATCACCTCCTGTGGTTGCGTCAAGGGATGTCTAAGCCAGCGCTACAGTTGCAGGAAAAGTTGCATGTTATGCATGGAGTCATGCAGCTGCAGCAGCACCTGTCAGAACACTGCTGGAGAGGAGGATGAGGATGATTAGGATAGCCTAAGTGTGTAGCCTACCTCTTCATACCAAGAAGTTTAAAGAATTGATTAGAACAGAATGGATTAATTACTAAATAAATAGGTAAATATGCATTATTAAATAAATAGTTAAAATACAGATAAATAGATAAATACAGATAAATAATATAAATATATAATTGAAATATGGTAATCAACCTTGCTTCTAAACATGTTTCAAGTAAATTCTTCAGAAAGCCATCAACCTGTTTCATGGTCCTCTTTTTTCATGAATTATTCGTTATCCGAGACAACAATTTTAACCATGTACATTAATTTCAAGCATTTTCTCTAGTCTTGATCTTAATTCTGAGCATGACATTGAATTCCCTATATGTGAAAACCTATAAAAGCACATTACATTCAGGTTTTTACCCTGTACAGTCTAAAAGATAAGTGATTAATTAGATTTTGACCTGGCGGCGGCCATATTGGATTTCTCCATTTTGAGGCATTATGGGACATTTTTGAGCCTGGTATACAGAAGATTTGAATTCAGCACCCTTCAAAACCCCTAAAAATTTTGTATGCCAAAAATTAACATGATTTGCCTTCGGGACTTTAAATAAGCACATTTTCCAAAATCCTGCCTAGTCTATTTAGGAGGGTCTGGGGGCATCCCCCAGAAGACAATTTTGAAAAAATAACCCCTTAAATAATGACTTCTGGCGAGTTTGAAAGAAACATTAATCCTTTGAGACCTAGGCAGTGTAATTTGTCATTATGAAGGCCATCCTATAACTTGTTTGGTGTATTTCTCAGGACAGTCATGGATTTTTCATGGATCCTATAACTTGTTGCTGTATTTTTCAGAACAGTCATGGATTTTTACCCATCTGGGAAAGTTTAATGTAATAATACTTGCATAGCCTCTTATAACAGCCTTTTTATAATGGAAATTATTTGTGTTTTTGCATTAGTGTCACAAGAAGCATGCTATAATCGTGATGGTGGATATTCATTAGCAATTTGCAAGAATATATGTAGGCTAGTGAGTGACATAAATATTGATAATACTCCTCTGCATTTATATAATAATACTCCTCTGTATTTGTGACCTGAAATAACTTGTTCTATGCAGATGCCATGTACCCAAAAGCACAGTTGATCTGTGCATGCCGAGACCAACTTTTTATACTTTGATAAGAACAGCAAGTTCATTATTTTGGGTTGCTATTACATTCGAATTGCAGACCAAAGACAATGTAGAAATGTGCTGTAATTTCAAAACCGGATTACTCGGGAACATCTTATTGTACCGCGGAATGCTTTACATCTCCGTATTCGGTATCCCAGACAGCATTTACATCTGTGCCAGATCCGTTTTTTAATCAGCAGATACGCGCAGCAGTCGCACTCACTGCAGCTCTGCACCAACTTTGCGCCAGACTTGTCTGTAGCTTCTAACTTTGACAGTCCATCCAGCGGGTGCGGCGCCTATCCGGGGCAGCTTCACAGACCAGACGCGCCACAACTGAATTGAGTCCGCCCGGCGGGTGTGGGCCGGATCCGCAGGAGCTGCGCAGACCTGACGCGCCACAACGAACACTTTCCCCCCACATAAACCTGAAACTACGTTATGTGATGATGCAGAGTGGAAGACTGCTGGCTGCACCGTCTTTGTGATTTTTGGTGCATTAAACAAGTATCATTTTAAAAGTAAACTGGTGTTGATGTCATCTTAGTCTGTTAAATATTTAGGCCTGTATTAAACATGAAAGTTTACAAACTTAGTTTAGGGCCTACTCTGAAATTCTGACAACCTGAAACGTGCCAGACAAGCTAGGTAGCTACGGTTAGCTGGTAGTCTAGGTTCTTTTAAACATGCATTCACAACTAATGTGAACATACTTTTAGGCTGAATTGGTGTGATTATTCACCAAAATTGCTGAATATCGTGTCCATTGTGTGTTAGCTGCACATTCGTAACCATGTTAGCGCTACCCACTTTGTCTGTAGCCTTGCTAGCACTGCAGGTATTGCATAGCCAGCCGGGCAGCGTTTTTTTAAGCCTGTTTAAAATGGATTTAGAGTGGAAAAACTTGGCAGTAAACAATAAGGCTTTTTATCTGTAAGGCCCGTCTTTTGCCCAAACCTTATGCATTTCTAAAGAATGCCTTTTTGCATTTAATTTACATGTGTGGATGCCTGTGTTTGATCTGTATTGTCTTAGGCCTAGTCCACACGTACCAAACACCGGGAAAAACAGTGTTCAGTCCACCAAGTCATAAACTATCGGTGCTGGGCAGCACCAGTTGTGATATTTATCTTACGGAGTGTAATCGTAGGTAATGTCATGTATGAAAACTAGTATTGTTAGGCAATAGTATAAGTGCAAGTCCAGGGCAGCTGACATCATCTGGCGATGACATCATCGATACGCAAGCAGGATGTGCAGTTTCGCTGTCTAAACGAATTCAAACGGGCTACGGTTTCAGATTTCTCCACCCTGGGACCAGGTTTCAGAAAAGTGCGGTTTCGGGCAGTGCGTTTACAGGATTAATTTGGACGCTCGGCCAAAATGTAGCCTAGGCTTAACAAGCTGCAAATGCACACTGGGTGCAGCAAAAATCCCAGCTATCCACACGTTTCCTACATACCACGTCTACTTAATTGTCATTTTCGTTGGATAGCCTATTGCTTAATAGGCCAACCTGTCCAAATATAGTATTTAGGGATCATTATTTGTGAAGCCTAAAGTGACACAATATTGATTCGCATAGTTTATTATCACATATGAACATCACATTAAATAACCTAGGACTTCAGAGAGAGGGCCAACTTTACCACCAATCCCAAAATGTTATCACAACCAATTAAATGAATTTGCGCTTATAACGAGGTGAAGCGCGTTCCCGAACAACTTATTTTCCTCTGAGGGAATGTCCAATCTTCATCAACGACATACCGTTGTACCTTACGTTGTTTCCGTCTGTAACGTGGAATCTATAGGCTACTGTTCTACTGCTACACTGTTTTTCATGCTATATTAACACACATGACCAATGGCTTCTGCTACAATACTGAATGGCTGTAACCCTATTACCTCAACCTATTCTTACACTGAAATAGTTTTTATATTACCTTGTCTACACTATACATTACTCTCTTATCTGTCCATATTATTTATGCTGGTCTCTAGACCTTACTCTTGCACTGTTGGACTACTTTTGGACTGCTTTTTGCACCTTCACCATGACACTCACTCTCTTGAGCACCTTATCATGCACACAGGCCAGTCCCGGCCCTGTCACTGCAAGCGTCTCATGCTTGATCATCCTCAAGCACACTGGATTTTTTAAAATTTAATTTATATACAGGGTTGGGTATGTTAGATTTTAGTGGTTTTCTGTATGTCATTCTTTTGGTTCTTTGTTTAATACTGCAGAAACTGCGAGGACAGGATGTTTATTGTAAGCAGACGGAATGTTGTCACTTTACAATAGCAAATGGTGTACCTAACTAATTGTTCCCCCACAAGACGTCCTAATTGAATAAGGCTATATCACTGTCTGTTTCCCCCCCTCCAATTTGACCCCAGACGTGAATGTATATTCTGGTATTATAATTAGCCAGAAGTTTTCCAGATCTTTGCTTCAGTTTCTTACCTTGGCTTCACCTTGCAACACTGTGCTGTGCTGTGCGTACAACAGGGTTTACCAGAACTCTGTTGTTACATCCAGAATAAAGAACTATTCTTTCGCAAGCCAGCCTCAAGTTTTTACCTGCTCTTAACTACACTGGAAACTACTCGGTCAACTGTGTCTCCATTTGGGATTAAGGAGACAATTTTATTAGCATTCTTCAGGTAGTAACGGATTACATGTAATCTGGATTACGTAATCAGATTACAAAAATCAAGTAACTATAATCAGCCCAGATTACAATAAAAAAAATGGTGTAATCAGATTACAGTTACATTGTTGGGGATTACCTCATTACATTTTATCATGCAGACAATGCAACTTTTTTGTGATAGCCTAGCTATCTTTTAATTTGACAAGCTTCGGGCTTGCCGGTTCGGTCCCCGACCAGTAGAAAAAATGTGGGCGGGGGAAGTGGTTGAGCACTGCTCTCCCATTGCCCACATCCACGGCTGAAGTGCCCTTCAGTAAGGCACCTAACCCCTCACTGATCCCCGAGCGCCACTGTAGCAGACAGCTCACCGCTCCGGTTTGGTTCTGTGCTTCACCTCACTGTGTGCTTCACTAATTCACAGATTGGGAGACCAAATTTCCCTCACGGGATCAAAAGAGTATCTATACTTACTTACTAACTTATTTACTATTGGGCAGGTCTCTCGGCACACTGCCGGATCTTTTCCTCCTAATCTTAATGTAGCCTCTTGTTTTAGTGTTACCGTTTACTTTGAGAAAGTCACCAGGTCCCCCTGGTTGAAAAACATCCCAAAGGAATAATTTTCTCACCCCCACAATTGAAATGGACATGGTGTCAATTAATCTCAGGCCATGTCCCTGGGTCAAAAAAATCCAGCGAAAGCTAAATTCATTGTCCAGGTGTGCCCTTATAAAGGTTAAGCTGAGTTGTGCATGTTTGGAGAATAGTGATCCATTATCACATCCATGATGACTAAGTGATCAATTTTGGGATGGGGTGAACATTTCAACCACCAAAACACCACCCCCAAAGTGGAAAATAGCTATAGAAATGTATTAGTTTTGGGTGTTTTTCAGACAATGGGACCTGGTGACCTCAAAGTATGGTAACACTAAAACAAGGGGCTACATTAAGATTTTTGGAGGAAAAGATCAGTTAATTCACACAGGAATGCTTTACTCAGAGCAAAGAGATTTCTTAGATGTAATGAAATAATTCAATTTCATCAATTCAATGGTGGTGTCTTTTACTTAAGGGACATATTTATTGATGTAATCTAAAAGTAATCCTAAAGTAATCAGATTGCGTTACATGTTTTTGGTAATCCAACTGATTACGTTACTGATTACAAAAATTGGCATGTAATTTGTAGTCAGTAATGGATTACATTTCAAAGTAATCTGGCCCAACCCTGTTTATATAGTATATTTAGTATTTCGTTTTGTTAGTTTTTCTTATCTTCTACTGTCTCTATTGTACAGTGGAGTTTTGTTATATGTATATTCTTATATTTACCCTTTCTCCTGTAAGTGTATGTTGTGTGTGATGTCTGTACTGAGACCTTGAATTTCCCCTTGCACTGTAAAACCGAACAGTACAAGTAAAACAATGTTTTTGATTTGTAAACACTCAAAAATGAAAAAAAGTTAATAGTACTCTAATCGTCTGTGTTACTTGAACAAATTTGAACTTTTAAGTTGACAGCACTCATCCGCTTTAAGTAATTTGAAAAAATAGAAAGCGTGGGAAACTTCGCAAATTGTAGAAAATTTGTAGGCGGATCTTCTGCCATACGTGGACCTTGTGTACAGCACCAACGCCGAGTGACAAGCGACGCCGGCAACGGTCGACGACAAGAGACGAGAACAAGAGCAGTGAAAATAGACAACGGGAGAGGAGACGACGAGAAGAGAGAAAAACCGCAATTAAACGTAAGTGGAAAAGTGAGGTGCATGTTGACCCTAAAGCACGTCCTTTATCATATTGTTTAAAAACCCGAATGTTTGAAAATATTGTCTTAGGCTACGTGACGTAACTTTATCCGGTTAGAACTAGCTAGCACTAGCAGCTAAGAATTTGGCTGCTGTATGCCAGCACTTGCTGGATCAGCCAGCGATCTAACTCAATTTGCCAATGTGAGTACTAAAAATATGAACTAATTAACCCCCGTTAGCACTATTTAACACAATAGCTTGGAAGTGCAAGCTTTGTGGTGCACTGCTTGATAACAGGCCACAGGTCCTGCAACATTATCGTTTACAGCATGTTAGCAATGTTTCCTCCATTAACGTTAGTCCACTGTCATGTTACTGACTGTCTGCACATTTAAGTCAGTAGCCTAAATTCATTTGACACGGTCACACACAGTTCATGCTCAGTCAGAATGTGTATTATTCGCATGTCAGCTGTGTAGTTGAAAACAACCATTTAATGTGCAAACTGTTCTCGGCCATTTAAGGATGCATTTAAAGTGGCATTTAAAGCGACATCATGAGATGGTGGATTGTCCTAATAGAGATTGTCAGTATGTTCAAATGTGTATTCGTCCTTCAATTCACAGATTCAGAAGTTGATGCAAACAACATTGGCATTGAGAAGGAAGGAGATCATATCAGACGTCCTTCCCCGCAGACATAGCCTATTGGTTCGGTGGTGGCCTGCAATCATGTTGGAATCCCAGGTAAGCATTTCTTTTGTACAAATACTTGGAATAGATTCATTTCATGTGTGGTTCTGACCAAATGTGTTTTAAATCTTTACACTTACCCCCCTATTTTGAGTTTTTGCTCGAAATTGCACACCGCCTACTAACAATGGCCCTGTTTCCACATACTAAGAGTGCTTGACCCCCTTTGAAAGCAGAGGTCTTGTAGATTACAACTCCTCCATGGACTTAAGATAAAAAGAATGCTTTGGTTTCAGAAGCTGTACTATCAAAGAAAGGTAATCCTATTGAATTGCATTTTGTAGTTATTAACTGGCTTGACTCCATGTTTTCTCATGCAGGGATCCTCAGATGTAAATATCCGACGTGCTGTGGCGCTCCGTGGCCTTCCTTTCTACCTCCATGAGGATGATGCCACTTTTCTAAAGACATGGGATGTAAGTAAGTATGTTTTCTATTGACATGACAGTTAAAGCGTAACTGTGGCATTAAGCGACCCATGGCCTGTTGTTTCGAGGTCAACGCATGCTATTAGAATGAAAAACAATGAGAAAATTGAGTACAACATAAAGCAAATACTGGTCCAGCAGCTTAAATGGGTGGTTCAGGATTTTGGACATAGGACCTAATTTCCAAGTTAGCAAGTGTGTTATTTATCAGTGGAGACCGTTTTTAACACGTTTCACCCAGTCCTCGTCTATTCAGGCGTTATATTTATTTGCCTCGGTGTACTATGGAGTGGGGAAGACTGTTTTTAGTGGCAGGCTTACACATACTGTTGACTCGCGCCAGCCTAGCACCTGCGAACTCTGCAACTAGAAGGACTGGATGAAACGTGTTGAAAACGGTCTCCAACTTGTGTTTTTATCTTGGATCTTGGCACAAGGGATTATAACACCTAATCCTGTGTATTAATGTAATATCACACTTGGTAACTTGGAAATGAGGTCCTATGTCCAAAATCCTGAACCACCCCTTTAAACTAACCTAACAAGGCATTTGAACTGAACTGAAACTAAAGCCAAATTCCCTGGTAGGTTATCAATAGCTGCTGGGCCATTACTCAGTCTATGTTGCACCAATTTTTTTCATTCTTTTAATTTTATTCTTACGAACAGCCGTGACCTCGAACAACAGGGCTATGTGTCGAATAATGCTGCAGTTACATTTCAAGCTTTTGTTTTTCTGTTTGTTTTTTCACCAAGAAACTCCAGGGAAGTTACTTAGTATTATTTCAAGTAATTATTTCAATAATGCAACTGCCCTGGAAAAGTTTGAAGATAAAATGTTAAACTTAATATGACATGGTATCACTTGACATGTAATGCCTATTAGATATTCAATTAACACACAATTGTTCTTTGTTAATTTCTTCAGGTCTCTCAATCGGAGTCCCCAGATATTGAGGACCTTACTGTTGAACTCATTCTGATCAGCACGAACAGTGCAAATGCATCCCTCTGCCCAAAGAAGACTCCTGTTGTTTTGGATTGAAATGATTGTTGAATTTCCTAGCATTGGTCAGGCATTTGTCATAAAGTATCTATCTATCTATCTATCTAGATAGATAGTAGATAGATAGTATCTATCTATCTATCTATCTATCTATATATCTGTCTATCGATCTATCTAGTCTTTATGCCCTTGATCTAAACTGTGTTTATTTGAATTTAGCCTCCACTACAGCCCTGTTCTGAACTCCAACCTGTATTTGTTTCCATGGTTTACATGAAAATAAAAGATTAAGAAGAATTTCACTGGCCTTTGTCAACCTTTTTAATAATTTTCTTTCAAGTCCTTAGTTGAAACTAATCAAAATTGACAAGTTTGTTCAACTTTCTGGAAATTAAAACTTTTAAGTTTTAAATTTAATTTAAAGAATTGGTTGAAGCAAAATGAAATATTTCAGGCTGACATCAATAAATCCAATTAAGCTATCTAAGCTTAATTTTATTAATTACCGTGAACTCATGTAGTTGATGTTTCTTTAACTTAAAAAAACCTTGTTGAACACACTCAAAATTTGCTAGTGAAGACTAATTAAAAAAGGTAAGTTTCTTTGACTTAGCAAAACCGAGTTACTATTACTTAAATTTTTTTGTGTAATCGGTTTCACCAATTTTTTTGAGTTCAATTAACTTGTCGGGTTTTACAGTGTGGGGATCAATAATCTATCTATCTATCTATCTATCTATCAGCCAATCAGACCTAAGACTCGCGCCTTTTTTTCACACCAAGCGTGTTGGAAGCGTTTCCATTCAAAACAGTGAAGGAAAAAAATTACAGCACTGCATCAGACACACTTCTGGGGGAAAAAAAGCAAAACGCCACACAGCCGCCACGCAACAGACACGCGACGTTCCCGGTGTGAAACGGGCCTTGTCACTCTTGCTTGCTTGCTTGCAGTAGACGGGCTCTGATGCAGTAAATTCCCAGTAACCGGGACCCTGGGTTTTGCCCCCAGAGTGTAGGCTAGCTTCGGACCACTGATTGTTTTTGTTGAAACAGAAAACTCGATGTTCCATGATTCAAAATAATAATTATGATAATAATAATACTTGGACGTATTTGGAACATTTAGTTTGCTGATGGAAAATTCCAGAATGACCTAGTTCTACATTGTCAGCGCAAACTTTACATGATTGCAGCTGCCTGAATAAAAACTTTCGCAGCCTCATGTCGCCATCTTTAGTGAGGGACAATACGGCACATCATTTATCTGTTTTTCCTCTCTTGGCAGATATTCCACAGAAATAAATGTATATCCGCGTATGTTGAAATTCACCAATGGAATACACCGCACTGGCAAGAAATGTTCACAAGCAATCTGTTTATCGTTAACCGTCATGTTTAAAAGAGTCGCCATATTTGTTAGGGATGAAGGCTCCTCGTTCGTAAATACCATAGGGTAAATACTCCCCGAAGGACTCAAAATATGGCGGCTTCCAGGCAAGCATGAGAGTGGATACTTCTGCGTTAATCGAATGATTCTGGAGTATCGTGTCTAAACTAAACCTGTAAAAAATATCTGCTGAAGAATAGTTACTCGAATACGGTAAGTGCATATTGATTTTGAGAAAACGGCTTCCTGTAAACTATGTTTTGTTTTGACAAACGGAGCGGCCATTTTTCTTGAGGGAGCTCGAAAAGTGGGCTGATTTGTCGACAAGATGGCTGCTTCCACTGGACAGCGTGAAAAATCATAACAATTGAAGTTACGCGCGTTAATTGTACAAGGGGTATTTCTATTGTGATTGTTAAATGACATGAATAAATCTGCTGCTCTTGTATGGCACTTACCTATCCGTGCATCTACATTTTAACGTTAGCCAGTGCTAACGTTACGTTGAGTAATTGAAGCTGGCGAGTTAGAATATGTTAGCTTCACCATTCATGTTATTGGAGAAAGTGATACAGTCGTGTAACTTAAGCAAGACGTAGTAGTATACTTGCGCTTGGGTATTGCATACACTTAAATCATTACATACTTAGGTAGGAGCAATTTTCCATTTCTTCATTGAATTGGTGACAAGATGGCGACTCCCAGGGAAGCATGAAAATAGATGCCTGCTATAAATGGAGAAACTATTTCATACATATTGGCTTTGTGTTTCGATGCAATGTGTACTCTCTGTTCTTACATTTCTCGCGATTAATTTCTGAATGAAGCTAAGTAAGTTGTTTGCGTCACCATATCACCAGATGTATGTTACCTTCTTAATTCTCAATATTTTTTTTTTTTCGAGTCGCCATTTTTTAAACTGGCGGAGGAGGTTTATTTGGCTGTTACAAGATGGCGACTCCCATGGAGGGGTACTCTCTAGTTTCTGAGGGATATCGGTGCAAAATGCAATTGCTATATGCGACATTTTGAAAATTTACTATAATATACTTTTTTCTTATTAATGATAGCAGTGTATGCACGCAAGTTTGCAAGTTTAGGAACCTGGTATTTTGTTGCAGACGGACCGGCTTTTTGTCTTCTTACGGAGCGTCTGTAAAATGGCGGCTTCCATGGATTTTAACGTTACATTTTCCTGAAATCATTTGAAATATTTGCAGTGGCTGTGGAAACCTCTTGTTTATCTCATTAGATAGATGTGAATAAACAACTTAGTTATCTTCTTATTGTGCGACAACAGACACTGAGTTTGATTGGATCCTCTGCTATTCTGCCAGCTAGCTAATTAGCCTGCTAAGTGGGATAGCTTAGCAGACGTTTTATTCATTTGGCGTAGCTGGTTAGCACTAGCATTTAGCAGGTTAGCCAGCCAGTTATTTTTGTCTTTAACTATATTTTCCATCGGTTCTATCTAACGGTGGCTGAAAAGGACTGCGCGTAATATAGATATTTTCTATACCCAGAGGACATGACATCCCCTGGTTCCGCTTTGTCTGGAACCAGCGGTTCAACGCTTCAGCCGCGTTGGAAGCGAGTTCTTGGATGGTCTGGCCCCGTCCCTCGGCCAAGACATGGACACAGAGCAGTTGCTATCAAGGAGCTAATGGTGGTGTTCGGAGGTGGGAATGAAGGGATTGTTGATGAGCTCCACGTCTATAACACAGGTATGTATTTTCCTTGGACTGTATAAAACCACAGGCTAAATCGCCTAGCTGAACCTCTCGTCACTTGGCATTTTCCCTACCACCTAACTAGCTGGGTATGCTCGCTATGCTGGGTAGCTCATATGCTAACACAGCATTCTTAGCGGTTTTGTTGCAAGTGGCTAAATCGGCTAGCGTTAGCAATGCTGCCTAGTATGCTTTCATCTAATGAGCAGATAGAGCTTAAATTAGCTGTGCATATAATGCTTTTTTATTTCTGTGTAAACTCGACAGAGTGTGTTTAATGTTACGCCTTAAAAAGTTAATTTCACGTTAATGGAATGGTTAGATATGCATCGGCAGTTTGATAGTAAGTGCTAGGTAAAAGCTTTCTTGTTAGTTGGCCATAAGTTAACCTACATTTACAGTTGCGAGCTGGTTAGCTATCTAGAATGCTACCTCAAGCTATCGGTAGTCTGCATGAGTGCTGGTTGCTCATAATATTTCCAATGTGGTGAATGAATAGTGAAGTAGTGCTGAATAACGTTAATTTATTACCATTCCGTGTAAACACCTAGCTTTTGTCTCACCAATGTCATCTACATTGGGTCCATCGACTCTTGGTAACGCAGCGTTACCCCTCAGTACCCTATCTGTACACATCACAAAAACTGTCCAAAGTGGTCCAGTAATTGTAAACATCAGCCGTGTAGCTAACCTTCGGTAGCGTTAGCCAAGCTATACCCCAGCCGTAGAGAGAAATGGCGCCATGAAGCAGAAGAAAAATGGCGGATTTGGCGTCACACAAGTCTTTCGGTTGCCATCAACTTTACAAAACATGCATCTTTTGCAAATCCGGCTTAGCCTTAGTATTATCATATAATTCAAAATTGATACTATTATGAGTAACATACTGTGCTACGAGTTTTGGAAATGCAACGTTTTGTTGTCTCTACTTTTTGTAATCAACGATCATAATGCGTGATCTTAATTTCAGTGGCAGTCATCAACACTAAAGGAAAACGAAAAAGTTTATCACTGACTGCTGTAAAGTTACTGTAAAACGGCTTAAACGGCAGATTGAGGGACTTGTATTGTGTGGGCGTGTCTGGTTAATGAAAGCTGTCGAAGATGGTTGTTCACCCTCTGCAGTCCATCACCAAATGTTGCACTGTACGATACACAACAGAGTTGATACTTTCCTGCACTGCATTCATCTTTTGTATTTTGTGATGTGTTTTTCTTAAGGAAGGTCGAAGGTCGTTGTTCACCCTTTACAGTCACCAAATATTATACTTTGGTACACTCACCTTAATTGATAGATGTTTTTGTCTGTTTGGATTTGTTTGCAACTGTAAATGTGACATCTGTTTGTCACAGCATGCCAGTAAATAAGCATTTATAATTTATCTAGCATTTAAGAAGTTAACTACCCAGTACCCATCAGCATTTTAGATTATTCCCGGCAATTTCCAAGTCCCTTATCCCATGTGGATTCATCTCTGCACCACAGCATTTAGAGCGATCCGAATATGAATGCCTCCTTACGTGCAGAATAAACTGACGTTTTCATCCATCCACTTCCAGCTACCAATCAGTGGTTTATCCCAGCCGTCCGTGGGGACATTCCTCCAGGCTGTGCAGCATACGGTTTTGTGTGCGATGGTACTCGACTGCTGGTGTTTGGAGGGATGGTGGAGTATGGGAAGTACAGCAATGACCTTTACGAACTGCAGGTAAGATTACCTACGCAACACTCTTTAATTACCCCCTGTTCTCACAGTGCAGAGGTCATGGTTCCAACACAGATGTTGGTTATTGATGGGACTGGCCATTTGACTGCCTTCTAGAGGTGTCCTGAGAAACTGTTACTTACAGGAAATTGTAACAGAATCTAAGCAAGTGACTGTTGTGTTGCATTGGCTGTTCTCTGGATTTAAATATGCCCTCCTATTGCATCATATTTGTCTTTCAAAACAGCAGAGCAACGTGAGCGACAGAAAATAAATAGTAACACAGCATCTGACAAAACATTGTGTTGCATTGCGCTGCACATGTGGTTGTATGATGTTGATTTTTCAGATTTGTAACTGTATTTTACATGTTTCATTCACAGGCCAGTAGATGGGAGTGGAAGAAATTGAAGCCAAAAGCCCCAAAGAATGGGCCCCCACCTTGCCCCCGTCTAGGGCACAGCTTTTCTCTAGTGGGCAATAAGTGCTACCTGTTTGGAGGGTTGGCCAATGATAGTGAAGACCCTAAAAACAACATTCCCAGGTATGCCGCAGCTGCAGCATATATTACAGTATAGCAGAAAAGAGTTGTTGTGCCTATGAGTAATAATAGCAATACATTACAGTAATGTCTTGTGTATTAGCCACATTGTGTATAAAAAGCAGGACAGTGTTTTATGCAAGATAAACAAAAAAAAACCTATATATTAACTGCCCCTGTTTATTAGATTAGATTGTCATTGTGCAGAGTTGTGTGTGTGTGTGTGGGGGGGGGGGGTAGTTATCACCGGAATTCAGAGCTAGAGTTCAGAGTTCAGTAGGGTGACAGCCGCAGGGAAGGAGTTTCCTCTGAACCTACTGGTTTGGGTGCAGAGAGACCTGTAACGCCTCCCAGAGGGTAGTGGGGTAAACAGGCTGTGGTTGGGGTGAGAACAGTCTTTGATGATGATCCACGCCTTACACAAGCATCATCTGTCCTGGATGGTCTCGATGGAGGGGAGGGAGGAACAGGGTTTTCACCACCCTCTGCACTGCTTTCCGGTCGGAGGCAGAGCAGTTGCCTTACCATACTGTGACACAGTTGGTCTCAATGGTGCAGCGGTAGAAGTTCACCAGGACCTGAGGAGACCGGTGGACCATCTTTAGTCTCCTCTCGATGAAGGGAAGTGAGGAACAAGGTTTTCACCACCCTCTGCCATACTGTGATACAGTAGGTCTCGATGGTGCAGCGGTAGAAGTTCACCAGGATCTGAGGAGACAGGTGGACCATCTTTAGTCTCCTCAGGAAGAACAGATACTGGTGAGCCTTCTTGATCAGGGTAGAGGTGTTGAAGGGTCCAAGAGAGGTCCTCAGAGTTATGGGCACCCAGAAACTTGAAGCTGTTGACACGTTCCACCTCAGTCTCGTTGATGATAATGGGGGTGTGTGTGCTAGCTTTAGACTTCCTGAAGTCCACAATTAGCTCTTTGGTCGTCTTGGTGTTGAGAGCCAGGTTGTTGTCAGTGCAACACGATGTTAGGTGCTGGACCTTCTCCCTGTAGGCCGTCTCATCGCTGTTACTGATGAGACCAATCACCGTAGTGTCGTCTGCAAACTTGACAATGCTGTTAGAGCCATGTACAGGTATGCAGTCGTAGGTGAAGAGGGAGTAAAGGAGAGGGCTCAGCACATCCCTGTGGTACGCCGGTGTTCAGGGTGATGGTTGAGGAGGTGTGATTATCTAACCTAACAGACTGAAGTCTGTTGGTTAGGAAGTCCAGAATCCAGTTACAGAGGGAGGTATTGATGCCTCAGCTGAAGAAATTTTGTAAAATCAATGTCATAAACCTAAGCTAATAGTTGGAAAATTACAGCTTACATTTTTGGGCGTAACATTCTCTGCTTAAAAATGCATTAAGAGGGCAGTGGTCTAATAATAATAAAACAAGTCACTCAGCTGTGTAAGTAATTAATTTGTATCTGCTGCAAGGTATCTAAATGACCTGTACACACTGGAGCTGCGTCCTGGCTCCTCTGTGGTGGGCTGGGACATCCCCATCACATATGGTGTGCTGCCTCCCCCACGCGAGAGCCATACTGCAGTGGTCTACACAGAGAAGGACACCAAGAAGTCACGGCTCGTCATCTACGGGGGCATGAGTGGCTGCCGCTTGGGAGACCTGTGGACCCTTGACATAGGTGGGTAAAAAAAGAGAGTGGAAGTCAGCCATGATTCAGGGATTCTAGTGATTCAGTGATTGAGCTCAACAGCTGAAGTGGGTGGTTCATCAAACTAACAAGAGGGTCTAATCTCTTTTGCCCTCATGTAGACACTCTCACCTGGAACAAGCCCGCACTGAGTGGCACAGCTCCCCTTCCACGCAGTCTTCACTCAGCCACCACCATCACAAACAAGTAAGAGTCCTCCCGCATGATGTCCCCATGAACTTGGCTCTGTTAAAGATTCTTGGTTCTGGTCTTTGCCAAAGATTTGGTGTGACATTATGTTCTTGTTTTTGTGCAGGATGTTTGTTTTTGGTGGCTGGGTGCCCCTGGTTATGGATGATGTGAAAGTGGCCACACACGAGAAAGAGTGGAAGTGTACAAATACACTGGCTTGTCTAAATTTGGGTATGAATTTTACCAAAAGCAGATATTTATTTATTTCATGACCTCAGTTCTTCCAAGCCTGCCATACCAGCATTAAAATGGTTTATGGAACTTCTGTTTTAGAATTGCTTTTGTTGTTTATGTTGAAATGTTTTTTATTTTTCCAAAGATTCAATGAATTGGGAGAATGTGTTGATGGACACCCTGGAAGATAATGTACCCAGAGCCCGTGCAGGACACTGTTCAGTGTCCATTAACTCTAGACTGTATGTGTGGAGTGGACGTGATGGGTACCGCAAAGCCTGGAATAACCAGGTGTGCTGCAAAGACTTATGGTATCTCGAGACAGGTGACTGCCCTTTTTTCTTTTTCGTTTGATTTGCCTCAATTTTTTATAACCCAAGGATAGTATGTATGTATGGTTAGTCTAATGCTTCATCATCAGTTTGGGTTAATCTGTTTCTTGACTGAGGTGCTACACATTTAGTTGAACAATATCTGTATTTGTGCAACTAGCATCTTAACCTTTGGTGTTGGCCATCATGTCTAAATTTGAAGAAGCTGACCCAAACTGTCTCCCTGCAGAGAGGCCACATGCGCCCTCGCGTGTGCAGCTGGTCCGTGCCAACACCAACTCCCTGGAGGTGAGCTGGGGCGCGGTGCCTACGGCCGACACCTACCTGCTGCAGCTGCAGAAGTACGACATCCCCTCTGCCACGGCGGCCACCTCGCCCAACCTCAACGCCGCTACCTCTCTCCCCAGCAACTCCCCCAAGAGCCCCGCGCCAGCGTCCGCCGCACCCGCGGCCCAGAGCCTGCCCCACACTGGCATCAGCCTGATGGCCCAGGCCTCCTCCCCGACCGCATCAGGCCTACCCGTCCTGCCCAACATGCCAGGCAGCCCACTGGGGGCCTCCACTGCTCGTGGCCCAGGTGTGTGTGTGTGTGTGTGTGTGCATACATTTCCAGTAGAGGTTCACCATGTGACTGGCTGTCAGGTTAAAGTCAAATGAACTGGATTTTGTGTTTTTCTGCAGCAATCCTGAAAGTGGCAGCTCCCCAGGGTGGCACTGGCACATCTATAGTCACTGTGCGTCAAGCCAACCAAGCTGGGAAGTCCCCAGTCACTGTGACGTCGCTTCCTGCAGGTGTTCGCATGGTTATACCAGCACAAACCACACAAGGAACGGTAAGGACTACTGGCTTCCTAGATCATATGGGTCTATTTGGAATAATAAGAAATATTTTATTTGACATCATTACATCACTTTCTTTAAGTAATAAATGCTCATACTTTTTTAACTGTCTGATGTTCTGCCCTCCACACCCTAATGCCAGGCTAATGCTTAAAGTTCTTTTATGCTTCTCTTTTTCACAGCCAATTGGAAACAGCCCTCAGATGAGTGGCATGGCAGCTCTGGCTGCTGCTGCAGCCGCAACACAGAAGATCCCGCCCTCATCCACTCCCACAATGCTAAGTGTTCCAGCTGGGGCTACCATTGTGAAGACTATGGCTGCTTCACCAGGCTCCACCACAGTCAAAATGGCCTCACCAGTCATGGTAAACTTGTTTACGTGCAGTGTTCTTATCATAGACAGATATGGACACAGCCATCTCATAGACTTCGAACATCACTTAATTGTTTTTTCCCCCTCGATGCTTTCCTAAATATCTTACCTGTGGACTTTCCCCAGACTGCCTTCAAGTTTCTTTTCCAGAGAATATGGTTACTTCGCTCCTATGCTCATAACGTCGTGATTGCATTGTTTTCGGAAAAAAGTTTATTACTCAGCCGTACACTGAGTTACGAGGTTATGGCACCATCACACAATGTTGTATTTCTCCAAAAATAGAAAATGTTCACATAAAGGTTTAAAACGCTTAAAGCGTTTCTAGCCTCAGAGCCTCCGAACGTTCGCCTAGGCCAGGGGTGGGCAAACTGCGGCCCGCGGGCCGGATCCGGCCCGCCAAGCACTTTCATCCGGCCCGCCGAGCATTTCATTTGGTTATCAGGCTGCTTGCTATTTTTTTCCTGTGTTAGAGACGACGTTGGTTAGCTTTTCTGCAAACTGCTTTTCACTCTCCTTAGAGAACAATGTCAATGTCAAAACATCATGTTAAATAGATATGATAGGCTTCTTCGTTATCTCCTTTGCAGCAGATCTAACGTGAATGTTATGCGTTTAATTGGGAATGCGTCATGCGCTCACGAGAGGGAGAGAGAGCGGCACGTTCCAGCTGGCTTGTCATTGATAATCGATATCTCCTTCTTATAAGAAACTTTTAAAAGGAAATCATGAAGGCAACAGTAGTTCCCACTACTGACCATTTAAAAACTGTGAGAGGGCGCAGCCATAGGTACAGCACTAGCCATAGCAGAGTGTGCAGAAGATCATGAGAAGAAATAAACGTGAATTCTTAAAGTGACAGTGCACAATTTATACATTTGTTAAACAGCATCAAATTAGCAGTAATTTTTAAGCAATTAATATTTTTAAACAAATACTTTTGATACACTAAATGATAGGCTATAAAAAACGTTCTTTTTTTATGTATGTGTCGTTGGGGGGGGGGGGGGGGGTGTTGTGCGGCCCACAGGCCAATTTTCAAAACCCAATGTGGCCCTTGAGCCAAAAAGTTTGCCCACCCCTGGCCTAAGCCCTTGGTTATTATGGAATGTACTTGCAGTGGTTAAAAAAAAAACCGAAAATATTAAAGGTCTTACTGTTGCCGAATTTGCATCTCATTTGTGAATGTGCTTGTTATTTATTTATTTATTTATTTATTTATTTATTTATGATTAACTTTCTGCTCTCTGATTACTTAATTCCATTCCAGGTGAGCAACCCCGCCACCCGCATGCTGAAGACGGCCGCAGCTCAAGTCGGCACGGCAACTGTGTCCAGCCCCAACACTTCCACTCGCCCCATCATCACTGTGCACAAGTCCGGCACCGTTACAGTGGCTCAGCAAGCCCAGGTGGTCACCACAGTGGTCGGTGGGGTCACTAAGACCATCACTCTTGTGAAGAGCCCTATCTCAATGGCAGGAGGAGGAACACTGGTAGGACTCCAATTTGAAAGCCTTCAGCTGCATTGTCTGGTTTTTTTTTTAAAGAGTTGCGAAATATAACATTAATAAGCTGAAATGGCTTAAAGGTGCAGTTGGATGATTTTTGGTGAAGGGAGGGCAATCGTTTCTGTGTCTTGTTTTAAATGGATGTGTTGGATGGTTGCACAGAAACAGAGAAACTGAACTGTGAAATGCATAGCATTGGGAAACACTGTGATATGTTGTTTGAGTAACATCATAATCTAAGTCTTGAGGTTGACAAGAAGAGACAAAATAGTTGCTGCACATTTAACACATCAGTGTGCTTGTCTGGCCCTGCTTTGTAGATGTCGTTTGTTTGTAGTTGTAATTATGTTTATGGCTAATCTTTGTGTTGAAAATGTGCAGTAGCTGTTTGCGTATCTGTCTGCCATGCAGTCATGTTTTAAGTGCCTGATAGCTCTTGTGCTGCAGGCTGTCACATCAAGGGGATTTCTCCACATCATTATCTGTGTGTTACTGTAGCTAATATGGAAGAGCATGGCTACTAGCGATGCTGGTAGTGCTTCAGGTCAAGTGCATAGTGATTCATGTCCCTCAGAGCATGCATACTGCTACTAATGTCTGCCAACATTGCACTGTGCTGTACTGTCGCTTTGGATAAAAGCGTCTGCAGAATGAGTAGATGTCGTAATTTTTTGTTGTTGTTTTTTTTTCTTCTCCCCCGTCTCTTGGTTGTTTGATTTTTAATTCAGTTTTTTTTCTCTGCACATATAACTAAGAAATACTTGCCTCCCTTGCTCTCCCCCTCTTAATGTGTAGTTCTCTAACCTGGGGAAGGTGATGTCCGTTGTGCAGACGAAGCCAGGGCAGTCTGCCTTGACCGGACAGGCCTCCACCAACCCACTCACTCAGATCATACAGGTGTGGGCCCGCTGTGTGCCTGTGTGTGCATGTGTGTGGTAGGGTGTGCATCCGTGGAGCTCACTACAACTGCCATCATCGGAGTCTTTCCTACCACCCTTCTGATGTGTTTTCCTGTTTTGCATTTCTTCCATTCCTTTCATGACGCTCTTTTTTAATAAAAAAATAAATACATATTATTTTATATATATATTATTTATTATTTTTTATATTACTATTTTTATCCAAAGCGACTGAGATGTCCTAAGAAGCATTATGCATTCAGCTAGGATAAGTTTTAATACAACACAATGCTGTGTATGCTTTTGTGAATAAATGCCATGCCATGCTAATGAGTGCTTAGTTTGTTGTGTAGTTGTATGCATATCCATTTAACACTAGGGTCTGCCAGTCTTCCTTGTTGGCCTTTCTTTGGATAAATCTAAGTCATATTGTCATCACAGGCCCTATCTCCAAGTGTCGTTGGATAGCCCAGTGCAAATAATGCAGACCTTAATTTATGTTCTCTGTCCTGCAGACAAAAGGGCCCCTCCCTGCAGGCACGATTCTGAAACTGGTGACCTCTGCGGATGGGAAGCCCACCACCATCATCACCACCAGCCAGGCAGGGGTGGCGGGCGGCAAACCCACCATCCTGGGCGTCAGCAGCATGTCGCCGACCTCCACCACCAAACCAGGCACCACCCATATCATCAAAACCATCCCCATGTCCGCCATTGGGGCCTCTGGTAAGAGCCACACATACCGGCCCTGTCAACAGAAACAAGTAATGTTGTTTTTGAGTAATACATGGAAAGTGAATATTTAGTTCTTACATTTTGCAAGAAAAGGCATTGTTCTATTGTGGAATTGGAGCAAATTGACAACCATAACTCCGGTATGCTCTCATAGTGTGCATTGTTCCATGCTGCTTTATTTTATTTTCATGCCGTTTTTCTGTTCTTTAAATCCAGGTGTTACCAGTAGTGCTGGGATGAAGTCCCCCATCACCATTTTCACCACCAAGGCCTTCACCTCTGGCACGGGCACCCCTGGCAAGATAATCACTACTGTGCCAAAGCTGGGCGGTGCAGCAGGCCAGCAGGGCCTTACTCAGGTATCACCACCAAAACCATGCTTACTTCCAGTAGAGGATGTCTATGGGAACCGTCATTTAAAACAAGAGACAATGGAGTTGGAATTTTATATTTTGTGTAATTGTTTTTGTTCTATTCTGTTTTCTTGTAGGTGGTTTTGAAGGGAGCACCAGGTCAACCTGGGACGATCCTACGAACAGTGCCCATGAGCGGAGTTCGACTGGTTTCCCCAGTGTCCGTATCTACTGTTAAGCCAACTGTGACCACCTTGGTTGTCAAAGGAACCACAGGTAATCATTATGACTCCGGTCACTATTTTCCAATTGTCTGTCCATGTGTGCATGGTTCCGTCCGTTACAGCAGAACCAATTAGGTATACAGGTCAAAGGACAAGGTCGTGGGTTCATATTTGAATTATTTTTGATTGACATTTACTTTTCATGTAAGTACATGACATGATTGGGTCAGGGGGTCATGGTCAGGTTCTGTTTCAGACATCTGAAGTATGCTATCTAAAGCATTTAGCATTTTTTACAGAAGCATGTTTTGTTGACAGTGCTACATCTCATTGTATAATTATCCAGGGGTCACTACTCTGGGCACAGTCACTGGGACCGTCTCTAGCAGCCTGGCTGGTGGCAGCGTCCCCAGTGCCAACGCCTCCCTGGCCACACCCATCACCACGCTGGGAAGTATCGCCACCCTGTCTAGTCAGGTGATTAACCCAGCAACCATCACGGTGTCTGCAGCGCAGACTAGCCTCACCACGGCAACAGCCCTCCCCACCACCTCCATACAGGTGAGTTGGCTAGTCTGTTCTTGCTTAATGACCCAGCCAACAATGTTCAGGTTTACTTCACAGATCCGATGTAAAAATAGGGTTGGGTATTTCTTACACTTTAGTTTTTTTCTTGCTTTAACTAATTATTATTTCTTTAGGTTTTTGTAATGTAGAAATCCATTTGCCTCTTACTCTGAACCCCCTTTTAAGAATACATAACCACATCAAATACCCAGACTGACCTTTTGCATCCCTCCCTTCTCTTTATGTAGTCGGCAGGACAGCCTACCCAGGTGACCCTAATCACGAGCCCCAGCAGTGCAGAGGCTCAGGCGGGTCAGGACCTGCCCGTGTCCATCCTGGCGTCGCCAACGTCCGAGCAGCCCAGCTCTTCCGAGACGGCCGCCAGCGACACCTCTGGCTCGGTCACACTGGTCTGCTCCAACCCTCCCTGTGAAACGCACGAGACGGGCACAACCAACACAGCCACCACGGCCACCGTCAACATGGGCGGGACGCAGCGAGTCTGCTCCAACCCGCCCTGCGAGACCCATGAAACGGGCACTACCAACACTGCCACCACGGCGTCCTCGAACATGGGTGGTGCCACTCAGGTTTGTTCCAACCCACCCTGCGAAACCCACGAGACAGGCACTACTAACACATCCACCACAGCGTCCTCAAACATGGGTGCTGGCGACCAGATGGCCACCGGTACCGCGCAGAGGGTTTGCTCCAACCCACCTCGCGAGACGCACGAGACGGGCACTACCAACACAGCCACCACAGCGTCCTCAAACATGGGTGCTGGCGACCAGATGGCCACCGGTACCGCGCAGAGGGTTTGCTCCAACCCACCTCGCGAGACGCACGAGATGGGCACTACCAACACAGCCACCACAGCGTCCTCAAACATGGGTGCTGGCGACCAGATGGCCACCGGTACCGCGCAGAGGGTTTGCACCAACCCACCTCGCGAGACGCACGAGACGGGCACTACCAACACAGCCACCACAGCGTCCTCAAACATGGGTGCTGGCGACCAGATGGCCACCGGTACCGCGCAGAGGGTTTGCTCCAACCCGCCCTGCGAAACCCACGAGACGGGCACTACTAACACATCCACCACAGCGTCCTCAAACATGGGTGCTGGCACTCAGACGGGCACCAGTACCGCGCAGAGGGTTTGCTCCAACCCGCCCTGTGAGACGCACGAGACGGGCACTACCAACACTGCCACCACAGCGTCCTCAAGCATGAGTGCTGGCGACCAGACGGCTACCGGTACCGTGCAGAGGGTTTGCTCCAACCCGCCCTGTGAAACCCACGAGACAGGCACTACCAACACTGCGACCACAGCTACCTGCAACCTGGAGACTGGAGAAGGCGCAGGTAAGTGCTCAGGGCGTGATCAGCAAAGCATCCTTGACGGGGACAAGTGCAGGGTTCTTGTGTTCCTGTGTGGTTTAGTTATTTTTTTTGGTTGACCAAACTTACCATTCCAACTTATTTATCAGTTGGAATGCTTATCATGTTCTGCTTCAGATTGGCATTGAGTGTGTGACGTCAGTAGTCTGACCGTGTGTGTGTCTGTGTATAGCCCAGCAGAGTACAGAGTCTTCGGAAGCAACCAGCAGCACAGAGGTGCCCTCAACATCGTCCACGGCAGCTGGATCCAGTCGAGCGGTCACCACAGTTACTCAGGCCACACCCGCACCTGGACCCTCGGTTCCTGTAAGTGTTCACCTCACTACAACTCCTTTCAATTTGACACCACTGTCTTCGCAAGCATCGAAGTAACGACAGTTTAAATGTTAGTAAAGGTTTAGATTAGTAAGGACTAATTTAAATTTTCTCTGGTTGACTAGGAAAATAATGTACAGGTAAATATTGTTTGAAATAGGACTTTATTCTGCATCAGTTTGTGTGCACACGATGAACGGTTAATAATCTTTTCTCTCTTCGTCTGCCTCATTAGTCCATCTCGTCCATCGCTGAGTCGTCGGGTTCCGTACCAGCAGAGCTCACTCAGGACGAGCTGACTGCAGCGGGCAGCTCCGAGGCTGTGGCGTCTGAGGAGCCCATGCAGACAGACTGCCCACCAGAGGGTGCCATGCCCATGGAGGAAGGAGATGCTGCACACACAACTCAGGTACTGCTGCTGCTACACACACACAGGGCAATTTTGAAATTGGCTTGTTGTGATCATAGATAGCAGTACAGACTGAATTTAAGAATAGTTTTGAGGGACATTTTTTTTATGTTCTTAAAACAGAAGTGTAATGTAGGGAAAGTAGTGTATGTCAACTTGAAATGAGGGAATACATATCACACTTACAAGCTAACAGTGTGTATTGGTTATGCTTTCTTCATAAGCTTTGTTGTCTGACTGAGTTCATGGTGTTTAACAGTTAACATTACACAAACTCATCCTTACTTCCACCCCCCCCCCCCCAACCCTACTAGAGCTACATGTTGCTGGAAGCATCCTCTACCCAGCATTTCGGCATGTTGAGCTCCCCTCTTCTCACGCCTCTTTCTCTTCATGATGTCCAGATGGCGGAGTCCGCATCCCAGGAGGCCGAGGCCCTGGGCCTGCCCCCAGAGCTCATGTCTGAGGGCCAGACCACCACGCTGATGGTGACTGGCCTGACCCCCGAAGAGCTGGCCGTGACCGCCGCGGCGGAGGCCGCAGCACAAGCTGCCGCTACGGAGGAAGCCCAGGCTCTGGCCGCCTCTGAGGAGGCCCAGGCCCTGGCCATCCAGGCAGTGCTGCAGGCCGCCCAGCAGGCTGTCATGAGTGAGTACTGGACTAATGGAGCTCCACAATGAGGGTCTCTGACTCAGACGTTTGAGAGTGATAAAATCCTTGAGGAGACGTAACTTTTCTGCCAGGCGGGTTGGGTTATGCCTGGGCAGTAAATTAAATATTCTGCCAAGGCGTGGATTTTGGTGTGAATAGTAATGCTGCTTCTGTTGTGTTGTGAAACCTAGTTTTATTATGGCAGTGCTGTGAGCAATGTTTGGGTGCATCTGAAAGAAAAAGATAGGCCCACCAATGTAAAAAGTTTTGTAGCTCTGGCAATACTGTGTAGTTTCTCGGTGTCCGGTATGTGATTGATTGACAACTGCTGTAAAGTTGACTTGGTATTGGGCGTTGGCTTGATGCTCACGCTTTCTCTTGTTCCTCCCCAGGCGAAGGCAACACTGGCTCAGAGCAGCAGACCCACACCATCCCCATCGTGCTCACCCCGCAGGAACTGGCGGCACTCGTTCAGCAGCAGCAGCAGCTCCAGGAGGCCCAGGCGGCCGCCCAGCAGCAGGCACAGGAGCAGGCTGCGCCCACCGAGGGCCTGGCCCCCGCCGACAGCCTCAACGACCCCGCCTCCGAGAGCAACGGCCACGGTGACATGGCCGCCGCCGTCTCCAGTGCTGTCGCCGGGTTGCTCCCCAGCACCGCTGCTGAGAGTAAGACCAGACGCTCAGAGCTGTGTTTAGAGTTCTCACACACAGTGCTGTAATTCAGGCATGGGCCAATAGATAATAAATAGTAGTAATAACACTTTTAATTAGTAAAGCCCTTTTCAAGACACTCGAAGATGCTTTACAGTTTTCATGTAGATGCATAACACACAAGATATGAGCAAGGCTACCTAAATACACAAACACTCAGGTACATGGATAAAGCAGAAGACAAAACATAACCAAGACAAAGATATAATTGCATGCAATGGCTTTGAAAATGATTGATCTTTTTCTGAAGATTTTTTTTAAGGTTTTTTCCTGAATCTTCAGGTCCTAGTATTCACATTCTGTTTTTGCTGTGCTATACATTTCACTGCTTTACTCTTGAATTCCAGACATAATATGTAACCAGCCACTGTTTTTACCTGTCTTTGTAGCATTGGCGCCATCCAACACCTTTGCAACAGTAGCAGTAGCCAGCCCCGCCAAGATGCAGGCTGCAGCAACACTGGCTGAAGTGGCCAATGGCATCGAGGTAATGGACAATTGTCTGAGCATGGTCAATCCAGCCATATAGTTATGTGACAGATATTTGATACTTCAAACTGCCATTACTATCATTATCCAATTCCAACTATCAACTATCCAATTAATTACTCAATACTAGAATTGGTGTTGAATATTGTTGGGAGTCATTGGGACTATTGTTTGGAAGGAATAAAGAAATGTTCGTGCTTCCTGGTCTTGCAGAAGCAGAGTGCTCCTCCTGCCCCAGTCCGAGTCCCAGTAAAGAAAGAGAACCAGTGGTATGACGTGGGAATCGTCAAGGTGACCAACATGGTGGTGACGCATTATTATATACCGGGAGGTGACTCTGCCTACTCAGAGGTGAGACTGTTAAACCCAGCCTTTTGTTCATGTTTGCACAAATGCCTTGTATTTGACTTGCCATGGCACATAAACATCCAAGTTGTTCAAATGCATATTGCTGAATAATTTTGTTAATGTCTTGTAGGATGAATAAAAGGATTGTATTTAAAGTTTGCAAAATATTTGTATTTTTCTGCTGAGCACTATAACACAAGCTGATGTATGTATGTATGTGTGTTTTAGGATGACTCGGGAGCCATGCCCGACTACACTGAAATGAAGAGGATGGAGTTGCAGCCAGGCACAGCATACAAGTTCCGAGTAGCGGGAATCAATGCCTGCGGCCGTGGCGCCTTCTCAGAAATATCCGCTTTCAAGACCTGCCTGCCAGGCTTCCCAGGGGCACCTTGTGCCATCAAAATCAGCAAGGTGAGGGAGAGTTTACCGCTACTCGCTTACACCGGCTCTGGTCTCTACTGATCTTCTTTGTGACCATAACTAAACTCGTATTCATAATCACATTTCTGTGACCATGCATTATCTCTTACCTCCCATACTTAGTTCTTTTTTAACTGAAGCATCATTTCGTCCATCTTCTGTTTCTCTCCAGAGCCCAGACGGTGCCCACTTGACGTGGGAGCCGCCGTCGGTCACGTCGGGCAAGATCATCGAGTACTCTGTGTACCTGGCCATCCAGAGCTCGCAAACCACCGAGGCCAAGCCGTCGGCGCCAGCCCAGCTGGCCTTCATGCGGGTGTACTGCGGGCCCAGCCCGTCCTGCCTGGTGCAGTCTTCCAGCCTGTCCAACGCACACATCGACTACACCACCAAGCCTGCCATCATCTTCCGTATCGCCGCACGCAACGAGAAGGGCTATGGCCCTGCTACGCAAGTCCGATGGCTCCAAGGTGGGTCCCGTGCTCCATTTGTGAACATTTGAAGGGCTCGCTGTTGAGTCCAATAGATTCCTTGGCCGTGTCTTCCAACCATATGTGACCCTGCAAGGCGAGTCGTTTTGGTAAAATTTACACAATTAAGTCATTGTGCTCACATGAACGGCCATTGACTAAGCCCTTAAAACGATATGTATATTCGAGGGTATTGCAAAAAGTATCGCTCAGATAACCGCATCCAAAGTTGGCATGGTTCTCCTGTCACGATACGCCAGAAGAGGAGAAAATCACCTTTTTAAGTAAATTGTCACGTGCGATAGTGTGAGGACACGGCTATCATTAGCCTTACGGTAGCGTGAAGCAGGTGACTGACTATGTCCAGTTTCATCAACCGAGTGAGTGTCTTTTTCTGCCCCCTACTTAATACCTGGGACGGTCATAAGGTGTCACTATAGTGTTAATGTATTTCGGGGCAAGTAAGGGGAGAAGAAGTTCTGTGTACACAGATTGTGTAGGCTAAAGGCCCACTTTTAAAATGTGCTACGTCAATGGAATATTTCTCCCGGTCCATAAAATGACGCCAGGATATTTTTAAAAGTTTGTGCTTTTGACCGTTCGTGCACTAAACACAAGTCTTTTCACATTCATATTCGGTTACATCTGCCAAGAACGATAGAGAGCTTACACATTGAGTAACGAGTAGCCTAATGAGTAAATTTTAGCTCTACCGTAAAACCTTATAGCGGCCTGGACTAATGGAATGACTGCTAATGTGTTAAATCTTCACCTAAATAAAGACAGGGTTTAACAGTCAAAACGTATGTTTATCCGTGAAATTAGTTCACAATATGAAAGTGTAGACTGTATACTGTCGAATTATGCGAAAACGTGAAATTCGTCATTTTAACCCGTACGTTTGTTTATCGTGGATTTTCTCAAAATAGCACTGTGCAAGACGACTGGTTTCGCCTTGCAGGGTCACATATCTGGTGTATCTCTAGTGTCACTAATTGTCAGTTACATTGTTATTAATAGATGCTTTTTTTAAAGCCTTTATGCTTATGATGCTTATTTGAATTTCAGAGTCTAGCAAAGATGCTGCAGCTAAGCCGGCTGCCAAGAGAGCAGTGTCCTCCCCAGACGTGTGAGTTTTCAAAAATCACATTTATCCATGTTTCCTACATCTGTACCCTGTAGTAACCTCCTATTCTTGGCACTGTAGTAGCACTGAAGCAGGTGTACGTGTGTGTGTGGGTTTGGTTTTTGTCAGCACTCATGTTGTGTGTTTTCTCTTTTCCAGGAAAACTGGTCCTAAGAAGGCCCGGATGGATCAATGAGGCAATGTTGAGGCCTGTGCCCCCACCCCCCCCCTACCCCCCCTCTCTGCATCCCTCTGCCTCCTCCCCAACCCTTTAGCGACTTTAGAGACTACAGGCACAAACACCATGGAACATTTACTGTACCCAGCCAAGCAGTGTGTGTGTGTGTGTGTGTTTTTGTTTTTGTTTTTCTCTTTCTCTCAACATTTGGCATTGCATCATTTACCATTTACCTTTTTCAGCTGTGAACAAAAGAAATGATCAAGTACGTTTTACTTTTGTTTCCTCTTTTTTGGCGAAAACCCCACCCCCTCACTCACACACACTTTTTTTAAGCGATAGGTGGCATTCCGGAAAAAAGAAAAACCAAAAAAAAAAGCCTTTCTCTTCTGCCAAGTCTTCCTCTTCTTTTTTTTCCCTGGCCTTCCTGCATAATTTCCTAAGTATGCCATTTGCTCCTGGCAGGATTTGATTAGGTGAGCTTTTTACAAACAGCATGCCAGGCTGCTGCCAGCTGGCTCGGGATAAGGAGGAAACTGAGCAACTCTGGCAAAACAGGCAGAGGACTGCAGGGGTGGACATTTCATCCAACAACTTGCAAACCTAAAGTAAAACAAAGCACTTGACCATACACGCACGCACACACACACGGGACACACACACATTGGACACTCTTCCCCCCCCCCCCCCAATTTTTTTTTTCTTTCTGGTGGAAGGACCACCAGCCTCCCACTCAAAACAAAACACATGGAGACGTTAACACTGAACGCGTGCAGCTCTGGAATCCTGGTTAAGGCATCAGTGTGCACCGGTGTGAGAGGAGACCCGTTTGGGATGTTGCCACCATGACGTGAACGGCGGAGTGGACAGGATCGAGTAGAGACAGACTTTGTTACAACCGAGACTTGCAGTATATATTCACATACACGCCACATGCACACCGAAACAGAAAAAAAAAAGAAAAGAAAAAAAACTTCCCAAAAAATTAGAAAGCTATGATGCAGAATATCTTTGTGTAGTTTATTTTTGTATTTTTACGCTTTTCTCTTGTGTGTATGTGGATGTCAAGTGTGTTTTTTTTTTTTTTTTTTTTTTTTTTTTTTTTTTAATAATCCCTGTAGTTATGTCAAACCTGGGCTCGAGAAGGACATCATTTTAAAATCTCAGTTGGACCTGTTCATTGTTATTGCAAGAAAAGAGAAGGGGCTTTTGTACTTTGATTCGGCACGTAGATGAAATAGGAACGAAGGGAACTTGGACTTGGACCCAGGGAAAAGGGGGTTTTTTACCCTTCTTTTGTTTTTCTTTTCCCCCCTCTCCTGTTTACGACTTTTCAAATGCTCGTCATTAATTTAGTGGACATGTATGCCAAACATGGAATTGTAAAGTATATAATAAACTAAATCTGTAACTCATTTTTGACCACCCCCCCATCCCCCTAAGCATACCTTGATTTTTGTTTTTCCCCAGACCTTGGTGTCCATTTAATGCTTTTTAAAATATATATGTATAAATATATATATTACAGGCTCTAAGACTTCATGAATCCTCCCTCAACTACGTTTTTAGATATGTTATAAACAATTTTTAGATATCTTTTCTTTTCCCTTTCTCTCCCTTACCCTCGGCTTATTTTGTGAAGGAAAATTACCTGTGAAGCTCTGAAATAAATTTTTACCTTCATTCTTTTTGGGACTCCATATTTTACAGACTGCTTAAAAGCAAAGAGTTTACTGTGGGTCAAGATTCCAGAAGTTTCCCTGAAGGCAGTGTGTTAGGGAAAGGGGGGTGGGGGGGGAGTGTAGTGAGTTGCCAAGTCTCGGTACTGCATTGTGGATACAGTTGTAAAGGAGTCTATTCACACTATAAAAAAGTTATGAGACATTTGGGCCTTTTTATATAATTAACGGTAAGAGGAAGAAGTTGTTTTTACATGTTAGTCATCTCTTTTTGTGTTGGAAATATTTGAAACGAAAATATAAATACTGTCCTTCATTAAGCATCTGACTTCATATTGTTTTTATTAATTTTGTAACAGAAAATTAAAACAATTTAAACTTTTACATTTTGCATTATTCCATTTGAACACAGACAAATGGTTTGTGAATAGATGTAGTACGCCTTTTTTGCAGATACCCCCTTGTACATAGATTTGTCTTAAGAAGACATGCATGCAAACCACTGTTTGTGTTGTCATGCCTTAAACTCTGACCCAATCTGATGAGGATTGAAAAAAATAAAAAGATTCATTTTAAGTGCATGTTGTTGGTGCTGTTTGCTGTGGACATGCTGTTTTCTGGTGATGTGGTTCAGCTTGTCTTGATAGGGCCTGATGTTGGCAGAACTGGTTCTCAGGTCCAGTGGCGGAGTTGGTCAGCACTGGCACTTATCCCGGCGGATCTCACTCGGATTTTCACTAATCTGGATCTTGCCATCAGTGGTGTCCACAGAGTCCTCCTTCACCTCAAACTGCAGGGAGTGATATTAGATTATAATAGTATATACATGGGGTGGGTTCACCAATGTAGGCATGGACGGATTATGAGTCATTGGGCCCATGGGCACAGACATGAAAAAGCCCCCCCCCCCCAAGACAATCTCCAAAAAGGCCCATGGAATTCTGGAGGGACTGGTCAACAGATTTAACGTTTATGACAACGCTTCTGTTATTAAGTGACATGAAAAAGCCCCCCCTCCCCAAGACAATCTCAGAAAAGGCCTGCAGAATTCTGGACGGACTGGTCAACAGATTTAAGGCATCTTGCTGTGAATAAAAGATGCTGATTACAAAGCATGATTATCACACAGTATGACCTGTGGGGGCCTATTCAGATATCAGGGGTGGAGAACATAATGTAGTAGTAACTTCACACAGAGCTTCAGGGCCCCTTGGGCCCGGTAGGCCCGTTTAATAATCCATCCCTGCGTGTAGGCTACCACTGATTTTAGCTGAATGTAGCATGTGAATTACTTTTCACAATATCAATGACAAAGCCTTTAAGAGTACACAGCAAAGATTCTAGAACAGAGTTCCGCTCTAGAATCTTTGGTACACACTCACATACTGAAGTGCAGCACAAGCAGCCTGATGGAATGATTTCTCCACGTTAATGTCCTCTTTTGCACTTCCCTCGATGTAATCCGCTCCTGCTACCCGACACCATCGTTGGGCCTCTTCTCTGGATACCTTAGGCACACCGTGGAGTAATTTAGGTGTGGCTGGATTAGTCACTGTATTTATACATCACGAGACAGCTGGTCAGTATGGTGTGTACACAAACCTGCCTGTTCTTCAGGTCTGTCTTGTTGCCCACTACCACGAGTGGGAAGTTAGTGGGGCTTAGAGGCTTGACCTGCTGTGAGAGAAATTCGTGAAGCCAAGTGTCCAGGGCATAGAAGGAGGCTGTGGAGGTGACGTCAAACACAAGCAGGCAGCAGTGAGACGCTCTGAAGAAGGCCGCCCCTAAAGACTGGAACCTCTCAGTACCTGCGGTGTCCCAGATCTGAGGAGCAAGACATTTAAGATTACAGCAAACCAGTCCAGAGAAGCATGGATTGCCAAGTGAATTAATCACTTCATTAATGCCTGCTATGAAGGCAGTACATTTAATTTAATAATATAACTAATCTATAAAGACTTATTTGCTATTTTCTCAGAATTTATGTATGAATCAGATGCTCTTAAAATCTTGATATATTAGTGGACTCTTCATGGTCCCTTATTTGAATCATGTTAAAGTAGTATGCCCACAGGTCACAGGGTTTACCTTGACAGTTTGGTTATACTTTACTTGACAGTATAGACGTAAGAGTGACATGACACTGTCATGAACGTTTATGACATAACGCTTCTGTTATTAAGTGACACTTGGTTTTTGTCATAACAAGTTAGGGTTAGGGTTAGGGATAGAGTTAGGGTTAGGATTAGGGTTAGAGTTAGGATTCATGTGTCATGACAGTGTCATGTCACTCTTATGTTGATACTGTCAAGTAAAGTGTTACTGACAGTTTTTTGTGACTACTGTTAGACATCTAATACTAATTTGGGAAAACAGAAGTGGAAGTTGTCTGCACCTATAACAGCAAAACAACTTTCCACTGAGCTATACTTGCCCCTTTCCTAGCCTTACGCTGTAGCCTTGGCTTATGTGTTGTTTTTTGTTTGTGTTTGCCTGTGTGTTTGCAGTGTGTTCTGAATGAAGGCTCAAATCAGATATTCATTATGTGTGCTTTTACGATTGTTGACAAGCATTTACCTAACTTTAAAACACTTTTTCTCTTCACAGAAATACACCTACATCATACAGTTGCCCAAAATAGTTAATTTTCTGAAAAAAAATTTTGTTAGTTAAGTTTACATTTCAAAATACAAAAATAAAACTTTCTCTATACATACACAAACTTTAACAAACCATAGGGAATCTGATTCAATAGTGGATATTTTTTGCAAAACACTACCATGTGTTTTCTATCTAAGAGATACTACAGTCAGTAATGTGCACCAGCTCTCAACATAGCATTTTAAAAACTGCATGCTTTTTATGTTTCAGTGCAGTTACCTACAATGCACAATACGAAATCCATTGTTTTTTTACTGTAGCCATCTATTTAGTAGGCCCTAGTGTCAAATGTGTGAATCTTAGCATCATGTTATCTAAAAATCATAGTCTTTTTTTACAAGAAAGTTGAAAGAAAAGTAGAAAGTGACAGAATTGCTGTAAAAAATTCCTTCCTGATAACAAAATATGTGATAAATGAACCAACCTTTTTGAGATGCGTTGCTGGCTGGCATCAAATTCAGAACGAGCATATATTTCCAATTAAATAGTACAATTTGTGAGTTCTGATGTTGTCTATGTTTTATTGCAACTATATAAGCTTTATGTGATTTGCAGATATTTATTTTTATTTACATTTTACACAGAATCCCAACTTTCTCCCTTGAACGTTTTTTGGTCCAACTACCGATACTCTTCTGCCTGATTCAGCTTCACCTATTCTTCTTCCTCTATTTTTTCTCTGCTCGTTTTCTAGATTGAACAGAATAAATCCAAAAATACCCCTTTTTACAGCATTGTTCCATTACAATAAAAGAACGTCAACACCTATGCCTCCATTGAGGGTGGAATTAGGTATGGTTGGTCTATTTTACACAATGTACAGTAAATCAGTAAATCTCAATCTTTCGATGATCTGTTCATTCAAAAATGCTCATCAACCGTTTCAGTATAGCTTTTGAGCATCTGTTATTGTGGTAGAGGCTTTGTAAGACTTTGAACATTGGGTTCTCTATTGCATGCTGTGTGTAAGCATTTGAAAATAATACAAGAAAGATTGATACTTTTGGTATCTGTAACCTTGTCTGTAAAGAAGACTGTTAATTGATTGCATATTGTGTTAATGATCTACAACAGACGGATGTTGTGGTAATTGTTTTTAGTTGACTACAGACTGGACAGAAGTATGTTAATGATTATAAAACATGTAATCATTTACATCATAGCTAAAGCTAAACACCTCCTTGGAATTAATTGTAACACTAAATATGCTGAAAAACCTGGAGATTATAGATTACAAAAACTCTGTTCATTGAAATCTGACTCAACTTCCTCTACTTCTGTGTCCTGAGAGTCTGATGCTGCTGATGTAGGCCTACTTGCTCTGTATAGACCATTTTAAAAATAACTTTCAGTGTCCCGCCGGCAGTACGGTTACCCCCCTCCCCCCAACATTCTAAATCAATTGTATGCACCATATTGCTGTGTAGCATAGTAATGTTATACACCATTTCAAAGCTTTGACTCTTGGGAATCCAACTTTTTTCATGTACAATCGGTATAGTGCTTTACATTCTCAGATTAATTTTATTATGTCTCAATTAAATTTGATCCAAAATGCCCCCCTCCCCCTCCTCCGCTTTTGGTGATACCCTGACTTCTGGCTGCAGTGTAGACAAGAATCCATAGAAATGGAATCTTCATGTTGTATTATCCAATATTAGTTGTACAGATGTATAGTCTATCTTATACACACTCATTGAACCAACAAAGTAAATGCAAAAATAGAGACTTTTTTGTAATTATTCCATATTTTGTGTAGTCAGTCTATATCAGAACACCTGACATACAATCTAAATAGTCCACAAGAAACCTCAAAGTGTTACCTTTCATTTGAGACCAGGATTATGCTTCTACACAAAGGGGTTCATGTGCAGTAAGCCTTTGATTGTCAGTATGCATTTTGGATAACAAAAAGTCCTATGGGGAGTATCCATAGGCATTTTACAAAACGCATGGGCATACCTTGGCAAATAATAGTCTAAAGCACTCATATTTTCATTTTATATTGATCAACTTTTGCAAACAGCTTCACAAGACCTGGTGCTAGGGCTCAGTTGTGTTTCTAAGGGATATCAAGTGACCTAGAGGGCTGAAATGTGGTCAGTTCAGAGATGCTTGTAATCCGGGAGAAAGAAAAAAATATATTCTAGCCTCTGTAGCTCTTTGTCAGTACATCACACAGTTATCTTGACTGCTTCATACGAAAGCTACAGGTTCTCAGCTTTCTATAGAGGTCCAGCACTTGATGGTGGACCCCAAAAGAGGTGGGAACAATGCCCTTGTAAATAGGCACAGTGCAATTTCAGGCAAAAACTTGACATTTTTACTGAGAACTATGTAGTTAAATTATCATATCACTGGCTGATACAGGCTTATCAAGTGTGTGTGTGTGTGTGTGTGTGTGTGTGTGTGTGTGTGTAGGGATGTAAAGGTATGAACATTTAACCTCACGGTTATAGTGACCAAAATTATCATGGTTTTCGGTATTATCACGGTATTTCTAAAAGTGTGTTCGATATGTTCAGAAAGCACTGATAGGCTTACACAAGCTGAAATAGTTTCAAAAAGTGTCCCGTTCACTTTTTTCTTCATGTTAAATTGGCTATGTGCTTATAGCTTAACTTACCCTACCATAACTTGGAGTTTGCTATTTCTGTTATTTGGATGCAATGAGTGAGACCAAAGTAAGCGTTCAAAATAAAACTTTAGGCTACTGTATTGTCCTGATAACTTGAGTGGAATGGATTTAATGTGGACGTGAACATAAAAAGAAGCAGAGTGGCTACATGATACAGTGCACATTTTGCGGTAAAAAAGTTCCGCCTTTTAAAATCAGGTGTAGCCTAATCCGAATTGTAGTTAAAACCATCAATTAAACAACAGAATCAGTAGGGTACCAGTTTTGTTCCATTGTACCAGGCCTACTGTATTTCAAAAGCAGGCTCGAATGAAGCTGGGAAGGATTAAACACACGGTTTCCACACCGTGGTAATCAACAGTGATAATCATGATGTTTGAAATGAAAACGGTAATTATTATCGTCAACATTTTTATCGCGGTTTACCATTATACCAGTAATCGTTACATCCCTATGTGTGTGTGTGTGTGTGTGTGTGTGTGCGCATGTGCATGTGCATGTGCATGCATGCGTGCGTGTGTGCGTGCGCGTGTGCGTGCTGCTTTGACACAACAGACTGGGAAATGTTTAAGCAGGCAGCAACTTACAACAACCAGACAGACATAGAGGAGTATACAGACACTGTAACCTCTTACATCACCAAGTGCATTGATGATGTGACCCACACAAAAGACATCATCACTCGGGCTAACTGGAAGCCATGGCTGACAGGGGATGTCCTCAGGCTGCTGAGGGCCAGAGACAAAGCCTACAGAGCTGGGGATGAAGCTGGCATGAGAACAGCGAGAGCTAACCTGTCCCGTGGCATCAAGGAAGCAAAAAAGGAATACACTCACAAGATAACCACCCACTTCAAAGACAGCAGAAGCATTCAGGCCATCACGGACTACAAGCCCGCGCCACAGAGCTGTGAGAGCAACATCCCTCTGCTCAACAATCTGAACCGCTTCTTTGATCGCTTTGAAGCACAAAACAGCACTTGCCCACAGAAGACCCCTCCCCCTCCACACGAGCAGCCCCTGTGCCTCTCTGCCGACAGCGTGAAGAGGACACTTGCTGCTATCAACACCCGTAAGGCAGCAGGCCCAGACAACATCCCAGGTCGTGCGCTGAAGGACTGTGCTGAGGAGCTTAAGGATGTCTTCACAGACATCTTTAACACTTCCCTGAAGCAAGCCATCGTCCCATCATGTTTCAAAGCTGCCACCATCATACCTGTGCTGAAGAAAACTGCTCCATCCTGCTTCAATGACTACCGCCCCGTGGCACTGACACCCATCATCATGAAGTGCTTTGAGCGGCTTGTCATGTCACACATAAAATCCATTCTCCCCCCCCACCCTGGACCCCTTCCAGTTTGCATACCGAGCCAAACGGTCCACAGAGGATGCAATCTGCTCTGCCCTCCACCCAGCCCTCACCCACCTGGAAAAAAGAGACTGCTGTGAGATTGCTGTTTATAGACTTCAGTTCTGCATTCAACACCATAATACTACAACAACTCATCTGCAAACTTGACAAACTGGGACTCAGTACCTACCTCTGCAACTGGCTACTGGACTTCCTCTGGCTGCGTGCTCAGTCCGCTGCTCTTCACCCTGCTGACGCATGACTGCACTGCAACCTACAGCAACAACCACATAGTGAAATTTGCTGACGACACAACTCTGGTGGGTCTCATCACCAAGGGAGACGAGACTCAATACAGGTTGGAGGTCGACCTTCTGACCACGTGGTGCAGGGACAACAACCTCCTGCTGAACGTCAGCAAGACCAAGGAAATTGTTGTTGACTTCCGGAGAGGTCACACCCAACACCTGCCACTGACCATCGACGGTGCTGTGGTGGAGAGAGTGAGCAGCACCAAATTCCTGGGGGTGCACATCAGTGAAGACCTCTCCTGGACCACCAACACTGCATCACTGGCAAAGAAACCTCAGCGCCGCCTGTACTTTGCGGAAACTCAGGCGAGCAAGTGCTCCACCAGCCATCATGACCACATTCTACCGAGGCACCATTGAGAGCATCCTCTCCAGCTGTATCGCTGTGTGGGGCGGAAGCTGCACTGAATACAACAGGAAAGCCCTGCAGCGCATAGTGAACACAGCTGGAAGGATTATTGGTGCTTCACTCCCCTCCCTGAAGGACATTTACACCTCCCACCTCACCCGCAAGGCGACCACAATTGTGAGTGAGGCAAGTCACCCCGCTCACAATTTGTTTGATCAACTGCCCTCTGGGAAGAGGTACAGAAGCCTGCGCTCCCGCACCACCAGACTCACCAACAGCTTCATACACTAGGATGCTGAACTCTCTCCCCCCTCTCCCCCCTCCACCCTCAGCTACATAACATCCTGGACTTTGGACCCACAATGGCTGCCTTGCACTACTCGCACTACTCTACTTGCACACTTTGCAACTTGTTGTTGTTGTCCTGTTGTCCTGAAAACACTTCTGAACACACTTCTGCTGCTCTTACATAACTTGCACCACTATGCCACTTGCATACTTAGGTCAAACAGAACTACCTCAGCCATTTATTGGCCTGACTTTTGCACTATTATATTGACTCTCTACTGTATGCACAATTACACAATTTCAACCCAAATTTTGCTGCTCTTATTTTCTTCATTGTATGTGCCTTCTTATTTTTTACTTTTTATATTGTTTACTTGTATGTTATGTGTGGACCTAATTGGTAAAATATGTCTTGTCTCCACCGTGGGATAGTGGGAAACTAATTTCGATCTCTTTGTATGTCTTGACATGTGAAGAAATTGACAATAAAGCAGACTTTGACTTTGACTTTTTGACTTGTGTGTGTGTGTGTGTGTGTGTGTGTGTGTGTGTGTGTGTGTGTGTGTGTGTGTGTGTGTGTGTGTGTGCACGTGCTGACGCTCACATGGAGAACCACAGATCGCCCATCCACAGAGATCTCCTTGGTGAGGAAGTCTGTGCCAATTGTGGCACGGAACAGATTGGTGAAGCGATGGTTGACAAAGCGGTTCATGAGGGAGGACTTTCCCACACTGAGCAGGACAGGAGAGAAGTCTTTAGTGCTGCTGTCAAAGGCTAAACGGTAGGCCTACTGCAGAAACTTCTAGATAGATAGATAGATACTTTATTGATCCCTAGGGGAAATTCAAGGTCACAGTAGCATACAGACAACATACACACACACATTCACTAACAGCAGAAAATAAAAGTATATAATATAAAAAAAACACAACTAAGCAATAAGGACTGCACTTCTGCAGTCCTTCTGGGGATAGTACTATTTATGCTCTTGGTTGTTTATCATTCAAATCAAAACAAAAACCCTCTATCTGCTAGACAACATTTAAATATCCTGTAAATATATCAATATGTACTACAACTGTTTCTATTTGACTTCTTAAATGCCTTACCCAGAATTGCCCATCATGATCACCTTCAGATGTGGTTTTCTCCATTCTGGCTTCATGTTTCAGGTGTGGTTAGCAAGTTTCAACCCAATTTTGATCCTCAACATTTGTGGTATTGAGTAACATGCAGTCTTCTGGGTGCCTTAATCCATGTATGGTAACATATGTTGCTCATAATATATCTAAGATCAACCACATGGTCTAATTCCAGAACGGCTGTTTGCTTCACACAGGTGTTCCAAACGTTACTGTACCAGCTGTTCAACAGGTATTTCGGGTTGGTAATGTTTAACAAGGTTATCATTTTAAATGACGGATCGATAGCTAAACAAACAGGTGTGGCTTCTGTAATATTTCTCTACTCAAGTCAGTGGTGCTTATTTGGTAATAGCCTCCACATATTATCTGCCATTTTGTTGTTGAATTAAGAAAAGTTCATTTCTCTGTAAAATTATCATAAGGAGTTGTGTTTCTCTGGAAAAACATTTGCATACCAGTTTACCAAACAGAAGTGAATGCTTTCGGATCCACATTAAACTTAAGTATTGCTATTAAAATTAAACTTTGGAAATATAAGACTATTTTATTTATTTTTTTACCAGAAATTTGTCAGTCATAAAATAAGATAACAAATGTGAGAACATTGAGATCCATTGAGTAAATACCAGCTCTCATAATGTCATATTATATCCTTATAAGCCATAGAATTGCCAGCACACATACACTCGAGTGAACACAACTCGTTGGAATCTTGGAGAGCTAGACAGTTCCTGGGGATTACCAGCAGAGGATGCTATGTATTCAAATGGAGGCCATGTTGAGGTTTGGGCGTCTGAGCCATAAGGACCAAACCACAAACCATCCATATGTAAGACACTAGAAGAACAGACTAGTCACATTTACATGTATTCTTTTCACTACCTCCATTTATTATTTTAGCGACGAACAGAACTTTTTTCCCCAAGATTAGATCTAGCAACAGGCCAGCAGGGCCAGTTCCATGAGGCCTCGGACTGCCAGGCTGTGCTCACTGTTAGGCCCAGGATGTTCAAATTACTGTTCGGTCTTTCTTCACACTGCAGGCCCTGCAGTGCTAACAACATGAGCTCCCTCAGTACCAGCAGGGAGTAGCAGGAGGAAGTTTGTCAGTAGGGCCCCTGGGTCCTTACAGTGCAAGTTGACCACAAGGGCTCCTTGGTACTCAGATGTGTGCATGCATGTGTGCAATGCATGCGTGTGCGTGTGCCTGTGTGTGTGTGCTTACTCAACTCTAAAGCCACAACAACCAGAAATTGAAAAAAATGTCTTTAACCACCATATGGTTTACACACTAGACGTATCGTTACGTCTCAAAGTATTGTTTAGACATTATTTTACTATTTGGGTGTACAATATCTGCTCCTTCATTTTCTTCAAGGAAAAAGCAGCTCGTAATTTGGTTGCTGGCCAGCTAGCTGTTGTGTAAAATCTGTACACAAACATAGCAGAGAAAAGCATTTACCAACTGATGCCCATTTTTTTGCCATACCTTTATTGTTATAGTTATTTAGTTGCTATAAGGACATATGATGCCTTTATAACTAGCAAAATTCAGGTACTTATCATTAAGCCTGTCTCCAGGGATGGATGCACACAATATTCCCTCATGCTTTGTAATTCTGCATTTTCTTCCTAGTGCTTTTAGCTGAAATTAGAAGACCCCAGAGAGAATAAGAGGGCGTGCCTGAAGTCCCTGTGGCAGTTAGGGTGTGGATCCATAAACTGTAAGCCATAAAAGTGATGAGGATGAAAACCTACTCACACTACCTCTCTGTTACGTCTTGGTATATGTGTGTGTGTGTGTGTGTGTGTGTGTGTGTGTGTGCGTGTGTGTGTGTGTGTGTGTGTGTGGACTGATCTCTTCCTGTAGGTCAACTGACAGAGCTTTGAAGGTGCTCGGAGGCCTTGGAAGGTCATGGGGTTCATTCCTTGAGATCATGCATTTTGACTAAATATATTATGTCACTGCATATTGAGATACTGGGGAAAACAAATGTCAGCAGGTGTTAGCTTGTGTTGGTGTGTGGAATTGTGTTGCTATAGTGAGCTGAGGGAGAGTCTAAACTTAACCTGATGGGTTTTGTTCCTCTGTATACAGTGATGTGAGCTGAGGTTTTGAGGTTGCAGACACATCCTCTTATTTCAAAGCTTTGAAACGTGGACATTCTCTCCCTTACCCACAATCTCCTTCCTCAGAGGTCGACCTTCCCTGTCCAACCGACAATGCAAATATTCTCATTCTTGGTATTGGTATGGCAACTGGTAACACTCAAATGCATGTGCACACGCACACACACGCACACACAAGCACGCACACACACGCACGCACACACACACACCCGTGGCGGCCGGTGGTTAAAAAAATAACGGAGGAAGGAATGTCCGCTTGATTGGTGTAAGTGGCAAATGTGAGGTTGTGATGGTGTTGGTGGCATATGTGAACAATAGAGTATGTAGGCCGCCTACCCAGACACATTTATAGCAGCAGTATGTACTATGTAGCATTTTAACTGGCAATGTTGTGCAATAAATGCTGTTCTGACATTCTCAGGGGGGGTCTGACCTAAGGAGCTAGGCTAGCATACAGCAGCCAGAAAAGTTGTGGGTTCAATTCTTGGCTTCCACCATTGTGCATTTGAACAAGGCACTTAACCCCAGATAACGTTCTTGCACCGTTGCCGCTAAAAACAGCACCCCCTATCGCCCTTGGCCATTGAAAACGGCGTGATTCACGAGCCGCTGGGGTCCGAGGCGTTTATAATGGACTTCAATGAGGGGCTTGAGGAGGAAGCTCCTCCATACAGTAATTTTCGATTGTGATAGGGGGTGCTGTTGGCATTTTGACCTAGGGGAACGATTTTGTTCATTCAAAGTGTTAAAAATAGTAATATTACAGTAATTTATCAGATTAGTAATTCACTTTATATATTTTTATTTTTCTCTGAAATTTTAGGGAGGGTGTTCCTCCCTTTCCTCAATGAAGGAGCCTCCTCTGACACACACACACACACACACACACACACATACACACACACACACACACACACACACACACACACATACACACACACACACACACAGACACACCTCAGTGCTCTTCCATTCTTGTTTTTGATCCAGTCATTTAAGCACACAAGCCTCATATTACATATTACAGTAATGTTATATGTTCATATTTCAAATGAACTATCACATGAACTATCATATAATTTATGTGCCAATAATATGGAGCCTTAAGGAGGAGGTGAAGAGATGAAGGTGGTGATATTTTTGGCAGTATCACATCCACAGAGATAAGAGATGTAATATGTGTGATCCCTGAAGTTATTTTTTCCGTAACATAGGGCCTTTTGGCTGAAGATATACACAGCCATACTTATCTGTTGGATAAGACAGAGAAGAATTGATTTGAAGGGGTTAACATAAACTACAGTTAAACACAGTAGTTTTCTGTTGCAGTCACATCATACTGACATACCTGGGAAAGTACACTAGAACACAACAGCAGTACAGATACATTAGATCAGGGTAAACATGAAAAACTGAGGATGAGACACACATAGAGAGGGTGGGGGGGCGAGACAGTCAGAAAGAGACTGTGTGAGGCTCTGATGACACAGAGTTGCTCAGCTGGCTGTGGTACAAAGATAAGAGACCTGCTTTCACAGAAAGCTGCTTCATAGGAATTGGAGGTTGGCCGTCATAACGCTCCTCCCCCATCACACAGAAAGACAGGAGAGAGAAAGTGAGAGAGAGAGAGACAATAAGAAAGAGATAGAAAGCAGAGAACCTACAGAATGGATGTACTGATGAATATTGACAAAGGTAAACATACTAATCATTCAGGTTGAATATCTCCTATTATCATACATGAATAAGTGTGTGTGTGTGTGTGTGTGTGTGTGTGTGTGTGTGTGTGTGTGTGTGTGTGTGTACAGTGGCCTGGCTTCTCCACTCATCTTGATAACGTCTTATCACGACCCAGCAGCCAGAGCCTACTGAGACACCCGCCACATCCCTGAACCACTCTTGCTGCTTACTCCAGACCAACTGTCCTCCCTGTGCCCCCCCTCTCTCTCCCTCCCTCCCACTCTGTCTTCCTCTCTCTCTCTCTCTCTCTCTCTCACACACACACACTCAGACATATGCATACAGTACACACACACACACACACACACACACACCCTCCCTTTCTGGGCAGGCTTGTGCAAAATTCCAGAATTGAATTGAAACTGGCTCTTAAATTCCAATTCAATTCTTGAATTTCACTTGCATTTCAATTGATGTAGCAAACAGGAAGCAGAATTGCAATTCGAATTTTGCACAACCCTGTTTCTGGGTATCAAGCAATTTTGAGAAATATTATCCAAAACATCTGCCTAATCATTATAAACTGTAAACACTGCCATACAGTCAACACTATATCTGTTCTCCGCTCTGTGGTGGCGCTACTGAAGGGCCAGGCGTTCTGAATTCATGAACTCCTCTATGGCAATATGAAAATGAGCCCTCACAATAGCCATGCACATACTGTGCCCAGGTTCTGCCTGACCAGACACAGTTAGTCCTAATTTCCCTGAGAATTGTAAATGAACAGTGGAGGTGGAAAGCTCCAGATGTTTTGACTACCAAATGTCTGAGGCCTCTGGTTAGCTGAAACCCATACCTGGCACAGAGAGAGAGAGAGAGAGAGAGAGTGAGAGAGAGAGAGAAAAGAAGGAGTGTGTTTAAGAACAGTATCTCCATGATTGCAGCGTTTGTCCGAATTTGCATCACAGCCCCCTACACTGTGTGGGACTGTGCCACAGAGAAACTTGTCATTTTGCATGTTTTATTTGCTTTGTTTTAAATGTCCCTCTTACTTTTCCATAGAGCTTATTGTTGTATTGCTGTCACAAATCACACGTGGTTGATTATACTCTCTGATGGATGTTTTCACACATATCTTAGCCCAAAACCACCTGTTACATTGCAAATGGGTTAGTACTCATTGGTATAAAAGTAAAGCCATGGCTTACAGTTCCACTGAATTGTTTTGCATACTTTGCCTGGGTTTGTCTGAGGTCAGGAGCAACTTATCTCACAACAGCAGCTCTCTGCTCCGCCAGACCTGCCTACAAAAGAGCTCCATGCACATCGCTCTAACTTCCCAATCCCATCCCTTTATGTACTGCATATGACGGCAACACTCATGCAGGCTTTACAAGTTGAACTAGAATCATACACTTTTGAAGCAAGTTCAGGGCCTTTTTATATATTCATTGAGGTTTGTTTGTAGAAATATAGAAGGCCTAAAGTGTATCCATGAAAAGTGTCATAAACAGTGTGCAGGGCATCATTGTAAATAAACTCATGCACTGCAATAGAATGGACACCGTGTACAATAGATATGCTGTAGCTCATGTATGACAGCAAGGAACATTGCAGAAGAAGGAGGTGTGTCTTTCTATACCGAATAAAAAAAAAAGAAAACTGTATCTCCACCCAACCCAAGCCTTCCCTCCAACTTTAAACCAAGTGTGTCATATAGAGAGCACGGGGGATAAACCATCCAGTGAAGAGACCCAGTCCTGCCACTCACTGTGCACTTCCCCCTTTTAGGCATTTCTGTAAGCGTGTTGGCCACAGAGCCTCTGCTCACCTGTGCGCACCTGAGTTCACCTGTAGGAGCCCACCCTGTGAAAGGAGACCAGGTAGGAGAATTCTACTGCAGCGCTGCTATGACTGAGACTCACTCTGCAAATGCAACTATAGGACAACCTTTAAATAACTACTTTACAAAATGCCATATAATAAGATTTTTATGCACTTTTAAAGGAGCAAGTATATCCATCTAGGACTTTTTAAAACATTGTGCATAGTGCAGCATGAGCATCATGATACAGTGTGGCTGCTTAAACAGAGCCATACTGTAACATAGTCATGGTGTGCATGGTGCACGGTACTCTTTATCTTGAGGAAGGAAAGATAGGGTAGCTCTTGGTGGCAAAGAGGACTGCTTTAATATCTCTTCGGATCTACAATAAGCTGAAATTTTACTCTATCTTACTGTGAAAGAAAAACAGTGATTTGGCAGCGCAGCTTAATGTTACTTCACATTTTTTTATAGTTTGTCAGCACTAAGAGTGATCTCTCACACCGTGTGTGTAGCAGACTACATATGCAAAATAAAAGGTAAAGACATCAGGCAGCATTTAATGTATGATTTTTCACATTTATTTTAAAGCTTCAGGCAGATAAGTGACTATTATTAAATATTTAATACAAATATATTTGCTATATCATCTTTAAATTAATTATTTATCATCTCAATGTGCAGTTAAACTAAAGACTACATGTATACGTCATTTACGTGAAGTCCCATATGTGTGGACTATCAGTAAATTCAGAGCAACTAACATCATGACAATACATTCCTATATTCACCCTTTATGTGGCAAATTTTTTTTTTAAATAATTCATTCACAGTCAAACAAATATAAGTTGAGATAACAGAAGGAAATACAGATAAATACCATGAATGGTTAACCAAAATGAATATCTTCTTATTAATATTGTGACATTGCCCTTTGTCTGTTTTGTCATGGTATCACTTGGTTGAGGATGGGTGTTGAAGGGTTCCGGGATAAGAGCTAAATGTATTTGATAGTTTCTCTTGCTTCGCATTTAGATGTGGCAAATTGGTGTTGCTTCACACTCTTCTACTGAACTCTATGAAGTTTGTTCATTTGTTTGTGTGTATAAAAGTATTTAGAGAAAAGAGAGGAGTTTAGATATCAGAAGATGGATTATGACAGTTCGTTTTAATAATTAGATGGATAAGACAGTTTAATGTGAGTCCAATAATAATTCGCCTATCTGATTTTCACACACCTATCTCTCTTCTCTTTTCCTTGTTATCATGAATGCGTACAGATATGACCGTTAATCTCGGTTTCGATGAATTCTCAGTCTAAAGTACATTTTTTTGGTTTAGTTTTCTCTAAATTTGGCTCTAGATTTCAGATAGGCATACTGCTGGCATTATTAAGAGAAATAACAGTAAAAAAAAAAAAAAACAGGATAACAATTACATTTAGTGATTCACTCTCAGTTATACTCAGTTAACAGATAAAATGAGTTTTAATGAGTTTTTGAATGAGTGATTATCTACCGTTACATTCAGGCATTTCCAGTTGGGGCTATCACCAACATTCCACGATCATGCACAATAATATTTCAGACTTGGGGGTACACCAGTGAGCATGGGACAGGTCACTGCTAGAGCGTATCAGCAGCTCACAAAAGATCAGGTATATTTAGGGCCGACTTTCGGCCACAAGCAAATGAGGATCTCTAAAGGGAAGTTTGAGAAACCCAGGCAGTCGGAATACCTTTTCTACAGTCTCTAGAAACTTCACAGGGCCACAAAAATAGCACCAACAGTTATTGTGGCCTCTGATAGACTTCCATGCAGCTCCTCTGATGCGGTAGTAGACTCCAGGGACTTAGCTAGCTTAAGGCAGCCATGTACCATAGCTCTTTTGATTGGAATAAGAAGCACATCGATGTGGGTTCAAACTAGGTGTAGATACTTCTATTTCTCTCGACCACCAAGGTCAAGAAATATTTTATATACAGTAACCACCTTTACAACTGCCACAAATGAAATATGGTGATTATACATTTTTTGCAAGATCATATAAGAATTCTGTCAGTCTAGTAAATAGTCACAAATACAAGAAACCCATTGGGGTGCTATTTTCCCAAAGGTTTAGGAAATCACCCCCTTGTTGTCGAAGCGATGGAGAACTCGTCAGAGCAGTCCCGCTGGGTGTCCCCGTCACTGGTCAGCGGAGACCCATTGGGCCCCTTCTCGGCGGAGCAGAGCCTGCTGCCTCCAGGGGACGAGGCCGAGGCCTTCTACACGTCTGAGGCCGACTTCACCAGCCTGCCCTCCTACTTCTCCAGCGGGGGCCAGAGCCGACCCTCCGCCGCCTACAGACACAGCCCAGGTAAGACGAATGCACACGTACACACACACACACACACACACACACACACACACACACACACACACACACACAAGGCAGATCTAAGGCAGATCTCCTCATACACCCAGCAGAGTAGCTTTACTCAGACTGTGACCTCAGACTCATACTGACTGAGACCTCAAGCTTTCACGGTTGGTTTGTGGATGTAGCAATATGCAGTCCTTTTCATTTTATTGTCTTGAGAGATTTTCTCTTCAGTGCTAGTTTCTGCAGTTTGTTTTCTATCATGGTCAATTATACACCACTCAAGTGGACCACTGTTGAGAGTGGACTGTTTTTTTTCCCCTAATGCACTTTTTGTTTGCCCCCCCCCCCCCCCCCCCCCCACACACACACACACACACACCCTCCTCATCCCCCAGTGCGGCAGGTGTACTCCTCCTCCTCTCTCCTGAGTAACATCCAGTGGCTGGACGGGCCGGGGGGCCACTCGCTGAGCTCCCCCTACAATCCCTCTTCGTCTGGCTGGGCCAGCGGGCCCTTCTCCAAGACCCCCCTGTACTCCCATCCCTCCGCCTCCCTCTACACCACCAGCGCCACCTCCTCCTTCAGCTCCCCCAAGGAGGACTTCCCCTCGCCGGGGCGCGACGGCAAGGAGAGCCCCAGGCTCCAGGAGGCCCTGAAGGCCGAGCGGCTAAGCCCCATGGGAGGAGGAGGAGGGGGTGGTGGCAGTGGTGCCGGCACCAGTACCGGGGGCAGCTTCTTCAACTTGACCTCCACGGCTGGGGGGATGTACACGCCCTCCCCCCACCTCCTGGGACCCTACAGCTCCTATATGAACTCTCAGCAGGACTACAGCTCCCCGGGCCTCTACTCCTCACCTGGGGCCTGGATGAGCCCTTCGGCCTACTCCCCCAAATTGCGCAATAAGATGCGACTGTCCCCACCAGGTAATCTGGTGCTCGCTTTACTGTCAGAGACTCCCTCTTATAAACTCATACTAGTAATGTCAGACACTGTCAAGTAAGATATATTTGTGAGTGTATGTGTGTCACTTGTCTAGGCATGTATATATGTCAACACACACACAAACATGTGTATGCTATGAATACCTGTGTATGTGTGAGAGTGTGTGCGCGCATCTATGTTGTATACTCAGAGTACATGTGTCTATCATTGCTGTTTTTCAACAGAAGCTCGAGAGTGTGTGAACTGTGGAGCAACTACCACCCCTCTCTGGCGGCGAGATGGTACCGGCCACTACCTCTGCAATGCTTGCGGACTGTACCACAAAATGAACGGCCAGAACAGGCCTCTCATCCGTCCAAAGAAGAGATTGGTATGGACATAGAATTAAACCAGATTTCAGTTCATTTCAGTTCAAGCATCAAGAGCAGATGCAGAAGTGTACACTAAAGTGTAGCTAATGCTATATAAATCTAAATAGGGTAATACCAGTTGTCCTTTTCCAGAGCAAAATATATGCACTTGCATCATAACCTCTGAAAAGTGCAAAAAGGAGATTAATGACTCATCCCTTCCCTGCATGACCATGCCATACCCTTTCCAAGGTACAGGTTTTAAATGTAAACAGCAAACGTGTTTTGAAAAGTAATGACCACATGCCTGTCCGCCCCTCGCTTAGATTGTCAGCAAGCGTGCAGGAACTCAATGTGCTAATTGCCACACCAGCACTACAACCCTGTGGAGACGCAACGCCAATGGCGAGCCTGTGTGTAATGCCTGTGGCCTCTACTTCAAGCTGCATAATGTGAGTGATAAAACACTATCACTTATCACTTAGAAGATAAAAGTGTCATATTTCTACTACTGCTTCAACTGTAATTACCACTGGCTGTGGTTAGACAAACCCTTATCACAACTTAAACCACTTCACATACAGTCAGTCTTAATACTGGGATTACTGTTATGGCATATCTAAAAATATTGCCAATAATCACTGTGGGTGTATTTACATTAAAATAACCACTAAAATGCCTTTTTTGACCATATACATTATAGGTGAACAGACCCCTCACCATGAAGAAGGATGGCATTCAAACGCGGAACCGCAAAGTGTCAAACAAAAACAAGAAGGGCAAGAAGAACGCTCCCATGGATGCATATCCTGACCTGGTCAACGGACCCCCACATGATGACCTGGGGGGCCACTACTCCCTCCCCCAGGGACCCCTCCTGTCTTACGGCCACCCCTCACACCTGCTCCCCCCAGGCGCCAGCCTGCACCCCTCAGCCAGCCTGCCGTACTCCCACCACCCAAATTCGGGCATGGTGCCCACCCTGGTGTGAAGGGCCGACACAGGAGGGCACAGCATCAGGACTGTGGACACAGACACAGATGAGAGCACACACCATCTGCTGCCTATGTACACAGATGAATGCATTAAGAGAACTATAGGCCCACTGAAGACCATACACTGAAACTGGATGGACATTCTTGGGCTTTCTGGAGGGGTGAATGTATGTTTATTCTACCAACTTTTTTCCACATTTGTTTTTCAAAGCATGTGAAGCTTAATATTTTATGGAGTTTGCCAGTTTGATATGATCTCATCTTGTCCTAAAGATTCATTTAAAAAAAAAAGGAAGACAAATATGTTTACTTCTACAATGTACAAATGAAGAAGTCATTCACTTAGAAATATGTATAAAAGCCTTTTCCCACTGTAGACTGTGAAATGCAGATATGAATATTGTTTTGTGAATGATTTGTTATGTTCTTGATGTAGGCCAGCATTTAATATTTAAAGTATATTGAAAGCATACAGGGATACATCACATTGATATATTTTTGTAAATATGAAGTGCTGATCTTTGAAAAAGCTGTGAATGTTGATTGAATTAATAACATATTGATATACCTTAACAGTTTTGTGCTTTTCATACAAAAGGATTAAGAGGCATAATTCACAGTTATGCACCTCAGTTCTACATTTTTCAACAAGAAAAACATTAACCTCTGGTCAGTGTCAAACAGTTCATCAAACAATGAAGACCACAAATGGTGTTTTGTTGAAATTTTAAACTACCGAAACATGATACACACACGCACAGATCAATGAGAATAGAAAACGGATCCACAGAAAATTGCCACAGTGCTTCAGTTAAGTTCTATACAAATGATTGGGGTGACCTCAAAGCTTGCCATTTTTTTCAATGTGTAAATGTCATTTACATTTTTCGCACTGTTTCAGGTGCGGTGCTCACAGGCTATCTGTATGCACATTGTCATGACTCCCACGAGCCCCATAATGGTGTCATTGTTTGAGCGTCTCCAGCGCCAGGCCTCTGCCAGGCGGTTAGGATGAGGGAGCACCGGACATGCAAATTTACCACTTTCCATAAAGCTGTCGGAAAGTGACTAAACATTTAACAAGCATCGCGCCAGTGCCAAGTGTGCTAAATTTAGATAGACACAGCTATGCGCATGAGTCTGCTTTATTGACACTGTAGACACTTCACCACTTTAAAGTGATGTATAAAAGTCATAGAGGTCATAGAGTGTCACTACACAGAGGAATTAACTCTACTGTGACTCTTGACCTTTACGGTGTGACTAATTAGATTATAGAGTACTTGGAATTAAAATGAGGTGACACAAAATTAAATAGTGATTAAAACAAGTCCTTGTTTGTTCCATCTGCACAGACATGTCACCAGACCAGTTCATGAAGAAATGCACCCAGTAGGTGTTTTTCTTGTTCTCTATTGTCAGCTGGAGTTTCCAATTGGAGGGGAGCCATGACCTTAAAATGTGCCGTGGGGTCCTGATGCGTTCCTGCCCTGTAGTGGAGCAGGGGTCTCCGAGTCCAGTGCTGCAGAGACACAGATAGCTTATCATTGGAGTGTCACACTCTAAACGCCAACTAGCAGCCAAACAGGCACTCACTCACAAATGCTACATCACTCCTGGTGCACAGGTACACCCACCATAGCATAGGCCCCGTGCATCGGTTAGATGACCTCAAAAGACTTCAGGGGGAAAAAATACCATTCTCTACTACAACGAGCAATAAAATACAAAATGAGGTTCTCAAAATGTGAATTGTTGGAATGCCTCACTGCCATGTCACACCACGTGTTAAATGAAATGAGTTTAACTAAACCCACTCCACTGATAATGTGACCATGTATATTTACAGAGTCTAATGAGGACTTTTTATTCAGTTGTTGGTGAGTGTTATTGAGGAATGTGACTTCATGTGGATTAGAACTTGAGGTTTTGTCTCTGAATCATAACATCATAACCATGCAGTCTTCAATCAGACAAAATGAAATAACTCAGTGTCTCGCCCCAGAAACTTGCACTGCCAGACTGCACCAATGACGTGCTCAAGTTTTCCTGAATAGTAATTAATTAATAACTATGATGACCCTAATCACCACCTGTCTGCTTGAAAGCACACTTAAGAGGACGTGGCAAATCACAGATACACTCCATTATCACCCCAGCCGCCTTCTCCATAATCTCACCTCTCTCGGACTCGCAGCAGATCTCATACTGAAAGAAACATTCCTACCATGCGAGGCAGGGGTCAGTTTTGAACATGATAATTTGCCCACTTGGTTTCGTTGTGTGGTGATTTGCACGAGGACAGTTCTTCTCGCTTTTTCTCTCGCTCTCAGAGGGCCCAAGGGTGGTCACTGGGGTTTATTGGTCAGGCCGACTTGCTTTCACACGTCGCTGTGTTTGAACAGGCTGGCGCTATGTGGCTGCAGGTTCTGCATGGCCCTGAGTGTGGTTGCAAAACTGGGGAAATAGCTCCGAATGACAGAGAGAGATTAGAAAACCACAGGTTCTGTCTGTCTTGGGTTCAAGGGCATCCGTTACAGCCAAGTACCTCAGTTTATGTTCCTCCTCAGTCTGGCACTCCCTGTCCCAGTGTGTTTCTGAAATGCCAATTTAAACTCCTCATCATAATATTACAGATTTATAAACTGTGACTCAATAGCCAGTCTGACATGCCCTTGACAAGGTCATGGATTCCGTTTCTAGTCCACATGATCTTGCATGGAAGTTGTCTGTTTAGCATGGCCTTGGTTTGTTCAGTTTAGTCAACTCCCATACAGCATTAAAGCATTAATACCTCATGAAAGTTAATTACCGGAAAAAGATGCTTCTGAATCTTTTTTTTTTCTCCATAGACCAAAATAAAAGATTACAAAGATGAAAAATTCTTTGTGCATGCGTATGCCATGTTTTGAAACTACAGAATCCAAAATGTACATGCCTAAAGGAATGTCTTCCATTTGGTTTCTTGTCCTGCAGTGTCTGATCTTACATGTATGACTTATTCAGAACCTCAGCAATTGTGGGTACAGGTCACTATAGCACAGGTAAGGTATACACTTTTCAAGAGTGTGCACCATTCGGGAGTTGCACTCCTGTCTTTGATATTAAAGGTGCCGAGGAGATCAGTGTATATTCTACCTTTCAACTGAACACTGACTGTCCAGTAGCCTACTTAAATTACACAAATGAACTATCAAAAAGCATGATGAAGTGATGACAGTGAAGACGGTTACAGGAAACCAGAGAGAAGTAACATCAAACATTTTCCCACAAACACAGTCAATTTCATTCTTTGGAAATTCAGCTTCTTCAAAAATGTGCTTGATTTTGGTCCTACTACATATGACCATTGTTGTATTTTGCTTTCTTTTTTTCCTACGTGCTGTGCAATACTCAACAGCAACTCAATATTCACAACAGCAAATTATTTGCAAATATAAATATTTTTGGTTTCAATATTGCTTATGTTTACTGTGTATGTTTTGACTTCTCTCTGCAGATTACCGGTACTTCCTCTTGAATGGAAATATACATAGAAGCTCATGAAAGACATGACAGCTTTAGGTTTAGAGTGAGTGCATGATATATCCAAAAATTATATGACAAAAGTGTTTGCAATGTGAGGCAAATGCTTGCTTTTGAGATGTGTTTAGAATATTTTGAATGCAGTGTTTCATTTACAGAAGATATGAGATATTTTGCATTTTGTTTGAGCAATAGTTGGATTTGTGTGTAGAGCTTTGAGAAAAAAACAGAGCTTTGAAAATGTGTGTAAGCAGTTGTAAAACTGGAACATCTTTCATTATGACAGTGACGGGCCAGTTGAATGGTACATCACTGTTATCAGTATATCAGCCCGTATGATGGACAAGACATCCCTCATAAGACACCACCTAGATAACACCTCATGGCCAGCCAAAGCTATTAAGATGTCATTACAAATGATTACAAAAGAGCTATCTGAAAATCACCAGCAATAACTAATGACATCCTCCCCAGAGAAAGTGTATCCAAGTTAAAAGCGACTCATTCCAACACAGGTTGAGAGCGCAGGATGCAGTGGCTGAGAGGTATGGCCTACTATTTTTAAAAAAAAATAGTTTATTTGCAGACTTTATATTATCCAGTAAGTCTGTGTGATACAAATCTACCTTAGAGCAAAGCCCTGTCCAAGCCTTGTGATCTTTGGCGCCCCCCTAAGGGTGGCCCAGACCTTGGGTTGGGAACCAGGGGGTCAGGATTTATTGAGTTAGCTTCATCCTCACTTCTGGTCACATTTTCACAAGCAAGTCAATTGGCTGCCATATTACTGGTGGGCACAAGAGTATGTTGTTTGTTTCCAAGGAGCCAATCCACATGGACGACATCATTTGTGGACATCTGTAAGGTGGCACCTAATTGACTTGTTTGTGAAAATGTGGTCAGAAGCAAGAACGTCAAGACACCTTTTTTTTTTTTTAAGATGTTGTAGTCAATTAAGGATATTTTTGGCTGAGTTAGCTAGCCTAGCATCGGCCATTGAAATTAATTGAAGCAGTACTTGATCACTCTCTCCAGGTCTATAATACCTCCAGTCTATGCCAGCAACGGCCATGGCATATTTAATTGTTAGTCTTATGCCTCAAGAGATATATTATCTTCTGTTCTCAATCTTAGATTAGCCGTCTCTTCCTGCTTTCAGAGTTTATCCACAGATTATCCATCTCTTCCTACTTTCTCCTCAAAAATGTGCATAGGAAACAGTCCAAAACAAAGACCATGTGAAGTGATTGCCCCCTTCTGGTGAACTGCATCATCCCACAAAAAATATTTCAGCATGAGGCATCTCAAACAGAAGCAAACTAAGGGCAGGATGTCCACACTGTTGTTCAGAGAATCACATTAGAGAATAGTTAAGAACTGCCTGCATTTCAATTTTACACCGACCAGCTTTCTATGTGGTGTCTCAACAAAAGTTCACTTTTTATTATTTTTTTTCAAAAGGAGTTTGTTCAAAATAACTACATAATTTAACAAAAAAGATGCTACACATTAGTCACACAGAGGACAAATACCTAGCATTCAGACAGTGAATAATAATCATGACTGCCAACATAAACATTTCTGAGATCCTTACACAAACCCTCACATTCCAAAAAAAAGGAAAAAAAGAAAAAATAATAATAAAGAAATAACGTGGGCATCTGTCTCTGAATGATACAGAATAATCGTATTTCCCCCCCCCCCCCCCCCATCATATATAAAAATACAAAAACACTTGTGGGGTTTCATAGCACAATAAGACGGTAATTAATAAACACTGTATTAATTTAATTCATTTCAGGCAAATCCCAACATATGAAAAAAGCTGACAAATGTAGTAGAGTCAAGAATTACATGAGTGTTTGAAGCTTTCAATCAATCGTATGGGGTACAAATCTGATTAGATTAGATAAACTACATCTGCACAGCTCTTCAATGATTCAAAAGATCATTTCCAATACTGGAAATAGGAATTCACCAGTACTGCCATGGCTAAAAGAGAAATAAAGTCCTCAGAAAAGCTAAATCTACAGTGTCCACATCATGCAAGTTATTAAGACCACCAGAATAGTGTCATCCTCCCAGGGACAATAGTCTACACGAAACCTTGTATTTGTGCCCTTTTTAGAAAACAACATATTCAAGCTTGTACAGGTAGATTTAGCTCAAAAGAAAAAACAATGTTTTTCCCCATCTGATTATTATCCTAAGCATCTTAATGATCGAAGCACTTGAAACCACAAAGCAGGAGCTGAGAGAGCACACATACTCACTCAACACACACACACACCAACTTTTACTCCAACATCTGGTCTGATCTCCCAACCTGCACCCTTGGGACTAGCTGAGGTCTTTAAGTCTACAAGAGCCATTCACATTCAGAGCTTCAACATCTGAGGGATGTGAGAATGTTCTCTGTGTGAGGGAATGGTCTGAAGCCAGGAAGAATGGCAAAAGAAAAATAAATAGGAAATAAACAGAAAAGTTATGCATGAGATCATCTTCTATAAGTTGAAAAGTTACTATCTGTATGACACAATTTCGATTACTTTTGTGAAATTAGGCTACGCTTGCCTTTTTTATTGACAAAAAAGAAAAACAAAAGAGAAAACCCATTTTTTCCATGATTTTTAGCAACTACTTGTTAAGAATGATTAAATAGAGGGAAATGCATATAAAATATACACAAGAGACACTTAAATTATACAATTTGGGAAAATAGAGGTCCATATTCATCTCAGTCAAATCCAAACAGTACTTCCAGCAGGCAATTTTTCATCACTGCCGTTGACACCCTTCAACATCACTGAAGTGATGGAAACTATCATCAAAATGCATATTTTTTTCCACAGTCAGCACAATGTATATTTTTCAGCACAACGGTTTTACCAGAGTGAATCAAATTAAATGTTTTTTTTTTTTTTAATTGTTGTTACTTTGATTTAGCAATGTCTTCTCTGTGTAACCATTTCCTCTGTTATAGCCATAAACAAATGGTAGGGAGGTCAATATTCTCATAAAGTCAGTCAAGTCTTCTCCTGTGGAGAGATACAGAGATTGGCAGCAAATTGGAGGGTGATCAAGGTCCTGTTGCTCACCTACCCACCAACCCCACTTCCTTCCCCTGTCCTTCAAAAATACCAGCTGGTCTATAACTGCTATCATCGAGGGTCACTGAGCCACGGGCCCATGACTCCTCCTCGGGGCTGGATACAGACAGAGAGCTGTCCAGGTTCTTGGCTGCATCTCTGGCCGAGTGGCCCATGGAGGGTCCATCTATGAGTCCAGTTAAACTACGTGAGGAGTTCTCTTGGGGCCTGGGCCGTCTCTCCTGAGAGAGGAACACCGGCTGCTGGCCCAAGTGGCCACCGGTTCCCCTTGCCAACACGGTATGAGGTCGCTCGTAGGGCTTAGCGTAACTGGTCATCTCTTCTACATCAGAATCACTATCAGAGTCAATAGATATGGGTTCTTGATAAGAGCCGGGTTTCGGCGTGAAGGCACTGTTGCTCGGCTTGTTTAGACTACCCTGTCCTGCGATCACAGGCTGCCTGATGACAAAGTGTTGGACTGCTTTGGCATTCTCACTATGATGAAAGCCTCCAGCATCCTTCAATCTGGATTTAGTAATCTTTGAGAGCCTGCTGTCGTCATCATCCGTGCCCTCGAAATACCACTGCGGGTCAAAGTCCAAGTCATGCTTGACTTGGTTGACAGCACGCATGTTGAAGCCGAGCAACACAACAGCCTTCCTTGTGACGAAGTCTCGCTCACATGAGCGGCGCCGGTTGGCAAAGTGGCTGGAGACATCGGACTTCCATAGCCAGAGGCTGGCCGCGAGCTTCTCCACCTCACGCTGCGACGGGTAAGGGTGGCAGTTGAAGTAGGCAGTGAGGAAAGCTTTACGAGCCTCGTAGGTCTTCTCCGCATGGCCTTTGGGATCCAAAGCCAACACAACCGGTTCCTCGGGCTTCTCCACAAATATAGTGGGGTAGCATCTGGTGTGGTCCACCATTTTCCTCTTTTTCGCATCCAGACTATCGGGCGGAGGCAGCTCACGTTTCAGAGTCCCTATGCCTGGGGGACGCAAGGTGGCCACAGGCTTGGTGACCTGACCAGCCCTAGCAGTGCTAGGCCTGGCTGTACCTCCCTGAGACTGAGCCACGCCTCGACAGTGCACCAGGTGCAGCGTGATGGTGGAGGCAGTCATGGTGCTTGTGTATACACCGAGGCAATGGATGCACTTGTAGGTCATCTTCTTCTCCACAGGGTGCATTGTCTGGATCACCTGGTGACGCTCCCGCAGATGGAGAGACAGAGCCTCAGATATGGGCCCTTTCAGGATGGAAAAGCAGAGGGGGCACAGGGTCTTGCCGACCTCCGTCTTGGGTGTCAGACTCGCAGGAGGCACCTTTGGAGCCGGTGACTCGTGCTGACTGTCTGGTATCTTTACATGCACTTTCTTGGGTTGGTCAGACATGTGGGCCTGTGCCTTAGTGGAGGACTGTTCAGAGGCGTCCTTCATGTTATAGGTAGTAACGATCAGCTGGATGTTCTTGGGCTTGCCAAGAGCAACAGTGAGGTCAAAGGTTAGTGGAGACTCGCCAGGAGCAGTCTTCGTGTCCTCGGGGCAACACTGGCGTTTGTGTGCTACAATTTTCTCCACTTCGTTGAATGTGGTGTAGCACAGCGGGCACGAAAGCCCATGGACCAGCAGGTGGCTCAGTAGTGTGTCGGTGGGCAGGTAGCGGTTGCAGTACAGACACTTGCTAGTAAAGTTATGGATCTTCATGATGTACTTGGCCATCACTCTCACCTTCTCTGCCTGGTGCTCCTTCTCAAAGTGGGCACTGTATGCACTCTCTGGGAAGAGCTGACTGCACACTGTGCAGATCTTCCACTTCTGTGTTTGAGCAGTGGACACATTATGCGGCTTCTTGACCGGGATGGGATCACACGCGCCCAACAGTTTTGCACTGTCAGCGGGGCCCATGCGGATAGGCTGCCCCATAGGAAGCTTATACCCTATAGTATTTTGCTTCAAGTGATCCAAGACGGGTATCCCCTGCATTTTGGGGGGGGCCATGCGGTTCATCTGCTGGGGTGTCTGAGGTCGCCAACCTCCAGAAGTCAAGACGGCTCCTCTTGACAAACCTGCCTGATATGTGGGTCTGGACACGGGGATGTTTGTGTGGCCAATCAGTGCAGTAACTTGGTATCCAATCTTCTCATGGAACTCGACCACATGCTGTACCAGTGCCTCGTAGGAGCGTGGTGCAAACTGACAGATCTTGCACTGGATGCCATTTATGCCAGCGCCGGAGCCATTACCACCTGACTTGTTCTCAGAGTCCATGTCCACATAGGCCTTAGCCACATGCTGGAAGTGCTCGCGATAAATGTGCCGACGCACTACGTTGTACAGGGGGTCCTGGTAGGTGCACGTCTTGCAAAAGTACACAGCCTGGAGCGAGCCGTCCTTCATCGCCATCATGTTGGCCTGGTTGGACGTCATGTTCTGACGGTAAGCGTTGTTGGCCGCATGGAAGAGCCGCACATGAGTCTCCAAGGACCTCTTATTGCCACTGTACATGCAGTAGGGGCAGTTGAGTAGAATGTGCTTCTCGTAGTCCTGCCTGTGCACATTGCGAAAGTGGTTCTTGTATCCCGAGAAGTATTTGGAAGAGAAGGGGCACTCTGAACAGCAAAACTGCTTTGATCTGTAGTCCTGTAGGACATTGCAATCAAAAGAGGGAAAAAAACAATCAATCAAAAGAAAGATCTGCACACTGTTAGATTCTCCCATAAACTTTATTCGGTAAAGTTTTAATCCTTTAGATTTTTGTCAGGAATTTAAAAAAAATAAAAAATAAACAATCAACTAAGCAATGTTATAAAAATGGTTTGATTAATTTCGCCAACATACCATATACCACTTAGTCTCTGAAAATGAATGAGTTTTGACTTTGATTCATACCTGTGGTTTTTGTGGATACCACAGACAGACATCCTCCCAACCAAGACTCTTCACATAATGATCATCAGGACCAAACTCCTTGAAATCCTGTGCATAACAAGGAAATATTTAACATAATAAGTCATTTAATTCTATAAAATTGCATAGTGGTTACATATTTTACAGCTTTCACGTGGATATGACAGGCAAGGGTTTTTAGGGCATTTTACATTTTCAATGTAAGTCATATCCTAAATGCCAGAACCCTGTACTTTATGACTATGAAACTGGACCTTTGCATTTCAAACTTAAATAAAGGACCAAAAATAACACAATCGTATTATTTTACCTCAACATGGTCCTTGCAGTACTCCAATCCAATGTCAACAAGCACTTTTTTCACCGACTTCCTGGCCTTTCGTATCCTGGTGAGGTTGTTCACCGGTAGCTGAAACATCTTTGCTGCTGCTGTTGGAGAGCAAAAAACCTCACAATTTAACACTCGCAGTTTAATTTATTAATGCTACACGACATACACGAGAGATGATAGTCCTAATCAAGTAAGGTTTTGCCCCGTTTTCCCCCCGCAGTCAACAGGGAGCATAACAAACTCGGCAATTGTGCTGTGACATACAGGCAACAAGGGGCCATTATGAAACCGATTTTCTTTTAACCAGCGGTGTGCATGCTCCCGCCAGAAAGTCATGCACTCAAAACTCAGAATAATAGAGTTATGTACTTAGATAATTAACTCTGGTAGGGCACATGTAGCCTAATAACGGACTAGTTTTAAGGAAAACGCAACAAAGCAGTGCATTTCAAATAATAATCACGAACTGTTACTTCGCTTATCCGGCGCTGCTTAGTTATCTGATAGCAAACGCTAACGTTACTTCAGCTAGCTTACTACATTATTGAACATCCAAAAAATGGGGAGATGCAATCAACGACAGGCCAACTGGCTAAGGAAATGGCTAGTCAACACACTTGCGCTAACGTTATTTCTCTGCAACAAAAGGGGAAAACAGCTATCGCTGGCTAGCGAACACCAGCTAACTGACTAGCTATATGTCTTGGATAGCAATGGGTATGTCACTGCGTATAACATTAGAGTTGCTATTGTAGCTAAAGCAGGCCAAACCTACGCTAGCTGCCTGGCTAGGTCTCAATCTATACATCCGATCTAATTGTTCTAACTCGTAGCTGGCAGCAGACGCTAACGAGAGAATCCAAATGACGAGAACACTTTCAGTTTGATGGACAGTTAACTAATCGCACATTAAACTTTCACCTCGTGCTCCTGATTGCCAACAATTGTATCTCGCGGGCTATCTTAGTTTAGATGGTGTTTACAGTAACGTTAGTCAAGCGATTCAACCCCGAAAACTGGCAGACAATGCTTTATGTTAGGTACTGAAAATAGCTTCACTATTATCTACCTCTCTTTCTTTCGGGACAGCAAATATTTCACCCCTCAGGGACTGTACGTTACTCCATCCAAACCGCAGGACAGAGGAGACCGACTCCAGTTTATTGTGTCCAACCCGGTGCTGCAGTTGTCCTTCGTCTAAACTCGGCTGCCGGTGGGGCTGAGCAACTCATCCTGATCATCTGTGCCATGTGTTTCAGTAAATTAAATATGCCCAGTTGCTGAGGTGTACGCTGGCCAGTGCGATACAGTGTGTTGTTCTACAGTGGTCAGATTATCCTCAAATCAAATATACAACGAAGAAGCATCATTAACGGCAAGTTTTCCTATATCGAGACCATTCCTCATCATGGCTCGGGCCAAGCCTGTCCAAAATGGCGAATCGAGTACAGCGGAAGTGACATATATTTGTGTAGAACTTAAAAGAAAAAATCTCGTATCCAGATGCAGCGAGCGCGAACTTGTTCTAAACACAGAGACGTGGATGCACGCCGCAGTAAATATCAACCTCGTTATCGGCTACATTGGCATCAAACAAAGTAGCGTGTCCCCGGCTGAGAAGAAGTATAGGAAAAACACGGCTGGCCAACAAACATTGCCGACTTGCCAACACCGCCAGTAGGGGGGTAGGCTATGGTTTACACAGACATCAGCATTATTTCATACATTTATTTATCATAAATCCACATCCTCTGTGAAGCACCATAAACAATCAGAGTAGGCCTGCTGTTTATTAACGCAATTAAACAATGATTTCCTCTGTCTTTAAGTCCAAACAAATATGATGTAGGCTAGGTTTGGGCATTAATAAGTTGACATTTAGCCTATAGGCCTATTGGCTAGACTTAGGCCTGGTCTATCCATAGGCTACACAATATCTGCATGTGGCCAATTACCAGATTAGTTAATAACTATAGGCCTAAACAGTGTGTTGATAGCTATGGCAAAAAGTGAAACCAAAATCTTAGAAACACAAGAGCTGTCATAAATGTATGCTCCATGGAAGATGGCTGATTGCCATAGGTTATTCAATTGGCTCCATCACTTCTAGCACCACAGTACGAGGCCCAGTCATCACAAGCTTTCTCAGTGTACGGTAATCCAGATGGAGAACACTGCGCCCATTCACTTGACAGACAAACTGACGCACCTGCAGGGGTGAGACAACAGAATGAGAAAAAAGTTTATGCATTTGTTTGGGGTGTGAGTGTGTGGAGGTAGGCTATACCTTAACCCCAGCAGTTGCTGCAGGACTGCTGGGATCCACAGCTTGCACATAACACGGGGATCTTCCCCTAACCACAAAACCCCAACCCAAAGCATCTCCCAACACCTGTGAACACACATACACACATTCATTGAAGGGAACATAATGATCAGTGGAGATATATAACACTGTTGTTTTTCTGTCGTTGGAAGGATCAGGGGGAAAAAACCCAGGCCTAATCTTACTAAATCTTACCGTTAAAACCCTCCTGATGAAAGGAGCACCAGGGGACAACAGTTCTTCACATGTGACATTTCTCCTCAGCACTGCAACATTAGCACACAAAGTGGTCAGTGAAAGAAATCCTCAGTCATAAAAAAAGAACCTATGTTGCAGGTAAATGTCTATCTCTGTGTTTTGCACTGTATCTCTATTGTGGTGTGTCATGTACAGTAAACTGATAAAGCACCTGATTTGGGGTTGCACCTCACCACAGGCCCTGAGGTGAGGGAGTTGGCATGACTGTAACTGCCAGTGACTTGTTGATTTGTCAGACTGCCCCGACGTGCTCCTGATGCCGCCTTCAGTTCAGAGGGCTGAACTAGAAGTATCAACAACAGAATAATAACCAGTTTTTCATGAAAGCATTTGAACGCTTGGTCCTCTCTTATCTCAAAGCATCCACTGACCACCTCATGGACCCCCTTCAATTTGCATACAGACCCAACCGCTCAGTTGACGATGCAATCAACATTGCACTTCACTTCATTCTACAACACCTGGACAGTCGGAATACCTACGCAAGACTTCTGTTTGTGGATTACAGCTCTGCCTTTAACACCATCATCACTGACCTCCTCCACAGCAAACTGACCCATCTGAACATTCACCCCCTCCTCTGCTCATGGATTACAGACTTCCTCACCAACAGGACTCAGTATGTCAGGCTGGGCCCACATCTCTCACAGCCCTGCACAGTTAACACCGGTGCCCCCCAGGGCTGTGTGCTGTCCCCCCTGCTCTTCTCCCTGTACACCAATGACTGCACCTCTGGAGACCCTTCTGTCAAAACCATCAAATATGCGGACGACACCACCATAATAGGCCTCATCTCCAACAACGACGAGTCAGCCTACCGCAGAGAGGTCAGTCTCCTGGAGTCCTGGTGTGCAGTCAGTAACCTGGACCTTAACATCAACAAAACAGTGGAGATGATGACAGGTCAGTCCCCCCATCTTGGTACAGTTCTACAGAGCGGTCATTTAGAGTGTGCTAACATCCTCCCTCACGGTCTGGTTTGCCTCTGCGTTAGCCCGTGCAAAGGCCAGGCTACAAAGAGTCGTCCGGGCAGCAGAGCGCATCATCGGCTACCCCCTGCCCCCCATCATGGACCTGTACAGCTCCAGGTCCATTAACAGAGCTGTGAAGATTGTGGCCGACCCCTCTCATCCTGCCAATAGTCTGTTTAATCTTCTCCCCTCTGGAAAGCGGTACAGGGCTTTTCTGCCCAAAACATCACGCCACAGCCACAGTATTTCCCCCCCAGGCAATAGCCCTCCTAAATAACTCTTAAACTTAGACTTCATTGCACTTTATTTTTATTTAACACAGCACTATTTACATTCCTATGAATGTATTGCTCATAATGGTCCTGTCTGTCCTTGTATTGTGTTTTTTTGTCTTTATTTTTGTCTTTCTGTTGCACTTTGTGTTGCCTGCATGGAGAAGACCAAATCAAATTCCTAGTATCTCTGTATACATGGCGAAAAGTTGAATTGAATTGAATTGAAGCTTTTTAAGGAAAAGTTAATCGCCTTCTCCCAGCAGCTATAATCTCTCCCATAATCTAGCAATTATTTCTGCCAAACTTTACGAGTTTTACAGCTACTTAATTATTGAAGTCAAGAAGCCAGGTGTAGTTACCAACTGCATTACTCTTCATGATAAATTATCATCTTCAGTGTTTGGTACTAATAATTGGTGATGCTACACTATACACACTTGACAAGAAGGTGGTGTTTCCATGTGTGGAGGGGTTCTTGCGTAGAACGAAGGGGCTTTCGGCTCCTTCCTCCTGCCTTGATGGAGCCACACCCTCCTCGTCATGCTCGTTCTCATTCAGCAGCTCCGAGAGTCGGCGGCGGCGGCGGAAGTTGATGCAGAATTTGTACAGGAGCCCGCTGTCGAAGAAGTTATGCTTCAGAGAGACTATAGCAAGATGAGATCATAGGAGAGAGGAATAGAGATGAAAACAGCAAGAAAGAAAGTGGAGGTGTGATGGAAATGAGAGAAGAGAGAATGGTAAAGGGTGTGGAAAGAATTAGATTAGATTAGATTAAACTTTTTTGTCTTTTAGTAGAGTACAGGTAGAGCCAATGAAATGCAGTTGACCAGAAGTCCAACCAGAAGTGCAAAAAAGCATTAAATACCAAGTGCAGGTATTCTGTGCAGTTGTGTAGACAATATAGAGATTAATAATGTGCAGTGTATAGTTGAATAAATACAGGTTTTCCAGAGTCTGCAGAGATAAGTATATATGTAGAGTATATAAAATGGAAGAAACATGAAAGGAGAAATGTGGAGTCTGTGTAGGCAATATCAAGTGAGGCGACTGTTGTATCGGCTGTTTGTGATGGTGACTACCACAGATATGAGATGGAAGGGAAAAAAATCTTCCTAATGTTCTCTGAAGGTGTGAAATAAATATGATGCTGACAGGTTACAGGACCTTTTCCATATGAGACAAAGATAGTAGGAACTTTTCTGTGATTTTGTAGTTCTCAAAAAAACCTCAGAAACATTTCACCGTTCTGCTCTGTTCATAGCTACCCTGGAAATCCAGAGTTCTGAGAGCAATGATGCACGTTACTTTTTCCCCTTGCATTCCGGGGAACCATCTAAACTGATGAAGACAGCGCTGCAACGTTGGAGGACAGTACACACTGGTCATAGTGTTATCCGATTGCGTCGAAGTCCGAAATCATTCATAGTAAACATGATCTAGTGTTATCCAATTGCGTGCAGTGAGATTTTTAAATGCATGCTTGTTGCCGCCCCTCGAGTTGGGCCATTACATTGCTCTTTGCCAGACCCTTAATCTTTCTAGATTATCAGGGTCTGGATTTTCCAGGCTAGTTCATAGCCGCGTTGACCTAAGTCAGGCATTGTGTCCCACTAACCGTGCTGAATGATGCCATGCTCCAGCAGCGCCCTGCACAGTTCCAGCCCCTGCCGACGGCTGGGCACCTCTCCATTCTGCAGCAGCCAGTCGATGAACTGGCAGCCGGGGAAAGAGCGCTCATACATCACCCCTTTCTCCTCCCGCAGCTGGAGGATGGAGTCCCTGCCGCCGATGAGACTGAGAAGAGTAAGCATTGTTGGTGTTGTCACATAGAATTTTCCATCTTTTAATGTGACGATACATGGGGCAACTTTTGGAGCAATGCTGCCAAGTAGGCCTAATAAAAGGATAGATTGTTAATGTTCTGGTTGCATGATCACAAGTTGTCTTCTGATGATTTACATTATCCAAATAAAAATGAGTTGCAAATATTGGAATAAAAAGTGGAAAAGAGCCAGAATATCATCAGTAACATCTTTGCTCAAAAAGTTGCATGTGTATCAAGACGGCAGTCTTTCTCTTTTCTGTCTGTCTTTCTTTTGTTCACTCATTTGTTCCCTCTGTCACTCCATTCCCTTTTTTCATTTCCCCGAGTGTCACGTTTATCTGACTCCACACTTTTAATCCTTTGTAAGAGGTTCTTAAATTCAGTATTACTGTGTGACATATCATAAGTAGGCCTAGGTAATCCACACCAAACCTCTCAACTTTATAATGTTTAACTTGTGCAGATGGATTTGTTGCTGTCCAATAACATGACGGAAACATTCTGTATCATCAAAGGGTATTTTACTAAATTAATTTAAACAAACTCTTACTGCTCATAAAGACTCTGCCCACGCATGAAGACCTTCACTTCAATGTTGAAGGGAAATGTTCCATCATCCTTCCTAAAGCGGTACAACATCTTGGCATCCTTGAAGATGGGGCTCTTGTCACACACTGTAGAAACAAAACACAAAAAAAATCATTTTCCCAAGCTTAGGAAATAAATCACTCAGAATTTATTTGGACGCAATCATGCACACTTCCAACCTTTCTCTCATCTACTCCTATGTCAGTAAAGTAAGTTAATTTACTTTAAATTTGCATATGTGTAGTGTTTTATTATAAGAAAACTATTATAAGAAAACTAACTATCTATTTTCACATCCCTTGTATTCCATAAGAGATAAGATGTGTACCATGGTGAACGATGTCATGGTCTATCAAGTGTTGCATGAGCTGGAGAGCCACTTGGCGATTTGGTACCTCTTTGTGGCTTACCAACCAATCAATGACCTCATGTGCTACAAAGCAGTTTGGGTAGTTACGCAGGTGGTATCTGTGCTCCTTTATGAGTTTTCCGTCATGCAATCGTAGTCTGCAGTAGAAGAAAACAGGGTTTCACATTTTTAATTATAATATACAACCGCAAATCAGTAAAAGTTGGGATGTTGTGTAAAATGCAAATAAAAAAAGAATATGATAATCTCCAAATCTCATAAACCCATACTTATCTGCAAAAAGGACATACAATTGGGCTCATTAGTTTACACACCCATGCTAAAGTTGACTAAAAAAGGAATACAAAAATTGATCTTAATGCCTTAATTTAACAAATGAAGACAAATCAAACCTTTACAGACACTAATTAAAGTATTTGGGGATTTCATCATATAGTACATAATATCATTAAAATATTCAGAGAATCTAGAGGAATCTTTGCAAACAAGGGACAGAACTGAAAAACAAGAAAAACAATACTGGATGGGCATGATCTTTTGGACCTCAGATGGCACTGCATTAAAACCAGACCTGTTTCCGTAAAGAATATCATTGTATGGTCTCAGGGAAATGTCCGATGGCCATTGTCTAAGAGCACAGTTTGATACTCAATTCATAAATGCTAGCGTTAACTTTACCATGCAAAAGACAGAATTGTATTTAGACATGATACAAAAATACCATCGTCTTACCTGGGCCTGAGCTCACCTAAAATAGACTGAGGTAAAGTGGAAAAAGGTCCTGTGGTTAGACCAATCAAAATGTGCAATTCTTTTTGGAAATCATGGACTCCTCTGGGCTAAAGAGGAGAGGGACTATGCATATCGAACTTATCCAATTACTTAGTGCTCAGTTCAAAACCCAGCATATGACGGTGTGGAGGTGTATCAGTGCTTACAGCATCGGCATTTTGCACATCTGGCAAGGCCATCAATTATGAATGATGTACACAGGTTTTGAGCAACATATATTGCCATCGCAGCAACGTATACTGCTATCGCAAAGTTTAAAGGAACACGCCACCCAAAATCAGTAGTAATATATGTTCTTACCTTAACTTTCACGAGTTGAGTCGTACCTCTCCCACGTCGGTATGTGCACTCAAACGCTCTGGCGCGCGGCGCGAATGTGTTAGCATGTTGCTATGCTAGCGGGCTCTGCCGTGGCCGTAGAGAGAGTAAGATGGCATTAATCAAACACATCCACGTTTTCCCTAAATGCTGCTGATATTCTGTGGATATAGGCTACAACATAGCCAATGTAGGACTTTAGCCTTTTAATATATTTGCTGCATTGGATCAGTCTTTCTAGAAAGAACAGGCAAGAGCTTTCTAGCCTCACGTCAGCAGCGCCGCATCCCATATAGGCTAGATTAAAAACATCCCATATACATTATAAACACAGCAGATGGCGGGCGGGTGCGGTTTTGAAAATTGGTCAAAAAACTTTGCTGATGGATGGATTAAGTTTTGCTATGCAGTTATGGTTGAAATAATAGCCCATCAGCGCATCTCTAGTGTGTGTGCCTCTCTCTCGCTCAGAGGGGAGGGGGAGGCTGAGGGGTCGATCAAGCATGGATTCTAAACTCTGTGGTGGATAGGATCTACAATTAGGTGTTAATTAATATTACTACCTAGGTCGAAGTACTCCCAAGTGCTATTGCGCCAGACATTGTAGTTCTCCTGTTTATTCGCTTGGAAAATCGTCACGTTTCATGTTGTGTGCCCTAACATTTTTAATCAACTACTTGTGCAACTGTATTTAAGTAGGGAAAACGTGGATGTGTTTGATTAATGCCATCTTACTCTCTCTACGGCCACGGCAGAGCCCGCTAGCATAGCAACATGCTAACACATTCGCGCCGCGCGCCAGAGCGTTTGAGTGCACATACCGACGCGGGAGAGGTACGACTCAACTCGTGAAAGTTAAGGTAAGAACATATATTACTACTGATTTTGGGTGGCGTGTTCCTTTAAGGTGTGTCCAGTCCACATTCTCTAATTTAACGGTGTGATTTTGTGAGGCAAGGCGCATTGTTCAAAAGGGTTGTTCTTATGTTTCTTAATCAGTCATGGGTGTGTTTTGGGTGTAACAAACCTTTAAACCATTGAGAGTGACTTCTGACTTTGACAGTCAGTATATTTGAATGAGTCTGCTTGCATGCGAGACTGTGTATGCTAAACCTTGCTTTACTACAACCTGTATGTGACTAGCAGAGTATAGCCTTCATGCATTTGCACTGGCCTATTATTTGAACTCATAGGCAAAGTGAAACTAACTTTACCGTTTTACTTACACTGTTGACTGACAAGGGGTTATAATCGAAAACATAGCCTGAAAAAAGCAACACTTACCCCAATAATGTTCAAATGACAGTTTTCTTGTGACAGTCTTCAGCTGTGCTTTATATGCATCATTTGCTTTAGACGAGGTTTCTCTCTGTCAGTGGCATAATGATTTTTAGAGGGTGTAAGATAGCGATATTTGGATCATGCGCCAGACCACACCTGTTTCGTTAATTTGCACACCCCTGGGCGCAATGTTTAATTAAAGCAGAGCACATGCCGAAAAATTCATCACTAAATTAATAAGATAAGAACAAGCCTTGCAGCGCGATTTGCACCGGGTGTACGATAGGGCCCAGTGCTTTTTTCAGGGAAGACCTTGAATATTTCAGGAAAACAATGCCAGAATTAATTCTTAAACAGTATTTCTCCATAAGAAGAAGAGTCCAGGTGCTAAAATGACCTGTCATAAGTCCAAACAAATTGGGTGCATCATGGAATAAAAAAAAAAAACAAGATTAGGAAGAGCCCAGACTGTTGAGCAGCTGAAATCCTATATCGGGCAGGAATAGGACAACATTTGATTCTCAAAAGCAACCGGTCTCCTTAGTTCCTAAACATTTAAAGAATGTTGCTAAATGAAGTGAAGCAACACGGTGATAAACATGCCTCTGCCCCTTTTTTTGAAACATGTTGCTGGGAACAAATTCAAAATGAACATTATATTTTCTATGAAATAGTCAAATTTGTCTTTTTTTAAACATTTGATATGTTATATGTCCTTTTTGCAGCTACGTCCTGATTTGGGGTTGTAGTCTGCACTCCTGTGACGGAAGAGTAAATCAGCTGTATATTATGGTGCTCTAGCTGAGAGGCATGAGCTCTATACTCTAGGCAACTTATATTACTGATACACAGATCTCCAGCCAGTTTATATACACCAGTTATACCACAGTTACATACTGTGTGTGAGCAAGAGAAGTTCAATATATGACTTTTGCATTGATTTGCATCTCTCTCTCTCTCTCTCTCTCTCTCTCTCTCTCTCTCTCTCACCTGAGTTGTTCCCCAGCAATCATAACTTCAGCCTTGTGTTGTCTTGACTTCACTTTCCTGTGAATGCTTCCCGTTCTTTTAATTTTTGTTCCATTCCTATTTTTGTTCCTTTCTGTTCTTTCCATTTATGCTGTTTTGCTGTTCTTTATTTTACATCTTTGTCCTTCTCACTCAAAGTGCACTCAACTATCAACTATCTTATTGGTGGATTCTTTGTTTACCAAATACCAAAGAAAGGCCTAGAAGTACCCACTCACCACAATGTCGAATGATATTATGTACACAAATACAGGGGTCTGTCCCTCACACACAGTTACATTCTCTCTTTTTCATTCTCGTTTATCCAGATTTTTGGGTGAGGCACATTTAGTAAGATAAAGTATTTCTATAGGAAAATACTTTTTTGAATGAAAGTAAAGTTTGAAATAAAAAACAGTTCACTCCAAGTGTCCTTGAAAGGTTGCAAGTATTACAGTTTTTTCCCCAGTCGCTTTGGTGCATTTCTCATCATTGTTAATTATCAATAATAAGTGCAATGTGAAAACAATGTGTGCAAACTACTACACACGCTGTCACATTGTCACACATGTGTAAAAAACAAATATTTATGCCAGTTAAAATGCCAGTGCCATCAGAATGACAAGCCCTTGAGCCATTGTTTATGAACTAGTCAAAATTGTTAGCTATGTTCTATAACAGTTTACTCCTCAAGTATGTTGACTTGTGACTACCATTTTAGTAGCACTGACTGAACATACAAGGTGGCACATGTTTTCCTGTGTGGCATAGCAACTTCAATACTACAAAGTTACACATTATTGTGGGTGCATTATTTATGGAGAAAAAAAGATTTTTACAGCACTGCATTGCACAAAGAGAAAATTAAAAATTACAAATTTACAGAAAAAAACCATAGGAAACACACCTTTGGCAGGGCATGTGCACCTTTGTATAGGAAATTACAGCACAGTCTTTCCACACATACTGTCGTTCCTATCAGTGAGAGGACAGAGTTCTTTCACTCAGTCACCATCCCCTTCATCATCTTGTAGATCTGTTTCATGCTCATCTGGTGTCTTTTCAGCACGCTGTCGGGGCACTCACAGATTGGATGTTCTCAAAGACGTTATTGTCGGCCCTCTGTATCTCCCTCAATCGAATGGCATTATCTGCTCACCATGGCTCAAATGGGGCCCTTTGCCACCTCTGTGAGGTAGTAGTAGTAGTAGTAGTAGCAGTAGTAGTAGTAGTAGTAGTAGTATACTTCTCACTGCGCAAAGACATGTCTTTTGCACGTCCAATTTTGGTCCCCTGAAGGTTCAGACTGTGACGCCAGACGACGTCACAATACGTCCAGTACTGACATCCACAGGACCTCTGTATAATGTCCAAAAAAGGTTACCTAATCCTATTGACGTCCAAATGGGGTCATGGTTAGACGTCCAAATAGCGGACCTAGTTTGCACGTCGTGTAGTCTTCCAGAATTGGTCTTGGACCGACGGACGCAATAAAGACATGATCTGCACGTCCATCAAACGTCTAATGTTTAGTGGGCTTTATTTAATTCTCTGAAAGCTCATTGAGAGAAGCCCTCATTTACAATGAAGCTGAGATTACATGGTCACAAATTAAGTTATACTAGTAGAGGAGGAAGGTAGTCTGAAGGTGGGTCTGAAAGTTCATTATTGAGGGAAGTCCTCATGATGACCGCATGATGAAGTGTAGCGGTCATATATGTTTAGTCATGTTGTTAGGGGGACATATGGAGGACAGCCGTGACCTACTGGTTAGAGCTTCGGGCTTGGAACCGAAGGGTTGCCAGTTCGATCCCCGACCAGTAGGAAAAATGTGGGCAGGGGAAGTGGTTAAGCACTGCTCTCCCATGCCCTTGAGCAAGGCACCTAACCCCTCACTGCTCCCCGAGCACCGCTGTAGCAAGGCAGCTCACTGCTCCAGGTTAGTGTGTGCTTCACCTCTCTGTGTGTTCACTAATTCACAGATGGGATAAATGCAAAGACTAAACAAGTATACTTGGCCTATAAACCTGATTTACTTTTTTTCTTCAGTTACTTTTGTGTCAACGATTCCGGGGACAACTGAAAGGAGGGTAGGGCGGACACAGTTTTCTGTGTCTAGGAGGACCACATTTTTTTTGTACGTTGGGCTTAAGGGGCCATCTCAACCCATCCCATAACCACTCATTTACGGTATAGCGCCACATAGTTAAAAATGAAAAAGCAAAAAAGGCATGCACACAAAAGCACACACACACAGGTACATAAACATACACACACACACACACACACATACACACACACACACATAAACACATATAAACACCCCCCCCCCCAAAAAAAAAAAAGCAAGAGTAGGGGATGGAGTAGGAGATGGAGACAAATTGACAAGCGTGATTTATTTTCGTGGAGAGAATGTGCAGGACTTGGCGGCGGTCATATTTTGTACCGCTCTGTGGTACATCTAGTTTACAGTGAAGCATAGTAGAGAAAGAGGAAGGTAGTCTTACAGTATTTATTACAATACTCCAATGTTGCACCCATTGACCAATCTCAGCCATTTTAATACCATGCTTAAGAACAAGGTCAACAATTAATTCAAGGTCATACACGCCTTGGCCTCTTCTTCCTCCTCTGTTTTGTCTCCTTATCCTTCCACCCCACATCCACACTGGTCCTCTTGCAGGCTGTTGACCATGTTCATTTTCTTGGTTGTCTTTCCATGACAGTGTCAGAAATTGCTCTGTGTAGGCTATACAATATAGTATATGCTTGCCAATTGAGTGTTCACCTCTGAGCCATTGCAGAGAACAGATTGATCATTGATCTAATGCTTCACACATTACCCCTTGTAAGTGAAAGTTAAGATTGGCATTAGACCACTTAATCAATTTAGGACACATTTACCAAAAACTGTGGTAACAAAGGTGGGCCTAATAGAAGCGTATAGATTATAGATAGAACTTATAGATTATGTCAACTGTTTTGCATTTAATGACTTAAGCAATTAAAAAAAAAAAGTGTAAATGTTTTTGGGGTAGGACTATTAAACAGAGAACCACTATAATAATTGTTTGGTCTAGGCTACATGACATGAGCAATTGATGTAAAAAAGCAGACAATGAACACATTGGTATAGGTGTAGCCTACCAAAGCATTTTGTTTCAAGCTGTTTGTTCAAAACAATGAGAAATTGCTTTTTTATGCAAAATGACTATACCTTGTGGAGTTTGAACAAGCAGTTTTCAGAATCTGTATTCTGATCTGAGAAATGCACCTCAGCGACAGGGAAACACTGTAACCCTATTGAGCCACAAGGGTTTCGCGATTCACGGGCACTTCAAAATGTTATCCACGAGGTGTCAGCAGGTCGCCTCCTTACAAACTATTTCACCAGGGCAAAAAAAACAATCTTTCGTATTGTGAGCAGCTCTAGTAAAGAAACTGATTAAAGCCGCTAGGTATTTTATCAATCCTGTTCCTGGACTCAAGTACTAATAATTGCATTACCCCGCTGTTCTGCTTGTTTTGTCAAAGTATTTACTGTTTTGAAGCGTTTGATTTATTTAACAGACTTCGGGTTTTTTTTTTAAATAGGTTACAACATATTAATTTAAAAATTAAACGTATGGCCTATCAAAAAACTAGCCTAGGCCTATACTACGACCAACACACCAACATTTTCAGTGGGGTCATCATAAACTGTAGGCCTAATGCTATAAATAGACCTACATCGTGATTTTATAGTCTTATGATGTTACAAACCCTTTGCTTTTAGCAACCTACCTTAATACTTTAAACCATAATAGCCTACCTTTATGATTTAAAAATCAGTTTTTTACCATAGACAATAAAATGTTTCTTACTCATCCATAAATCTTATCGCTCTTTGATTGGACGAAAGAGAGGAGGTAGTCCTCTTATACGCATGACATCACGAAACGCTGCTTCAATAAGAAGGCGTGCTGCTTTGACAGCTTTAACACGCCGGAGTTTGTATCCGCTGAGGCCGTGCGCTCGAACGCTCTTTACTGCTGACGTGCAGTTTTTGTAGGACGGTTTGATTGTCTCTTACGACAAAATCTCGAGAGTTTCAGTTGCAAGCCTGACTCCTACAGTGGTATTTAAGGATTTGCATCGGACTTAATGAGATCCTGCAGCCGGGTTCTCGGCGGACATCGCATGCGTAAAAGGCAAGTGTTGACGAGAGCTCTTGACCACGTCTCCTATTGAAATAAAAAGAGCATGGCTGCTGAACTGCACCACTTGAGTGTTGCAAAAAATCAAACTGGACTGGAATTCGGAAACGACTTTGACTTCATGAAATTTGACGTGAAAAAGGAACATATACTGGGACTTGACCGCACCTTTATTCAGCAGTGTAGCCAGGTCCAAACTCCAGGCTCATTGTCTACAACACCAATGAGCACCCCTTGCAACTCCGAGCCCTCGTCGCCTGGCTTTAGTCCAACCGGGCAAAGGAACAACCAAGAAGAGTTTTACTGGACCATGTCAAGTGGCGCGTATCCCTCTCATCTGGAGCCGCACAATTTGGGATTGACACCAGAAGATGCAGTGGAGGCCCTTGTTGGAAACTCAGTTCACGGTCATCCGTCGTCACCTCAGATGCACTCGTCTTATCAGCCGACGGAGTTTGACGCTTACAGAGCAGCGCATTATCCAACGCAGCATCCCGTCCCACTCCATCAGCAGCAGTACCCGGGACTTCCACATAATTCCGGCGCACTTCAGAGTCACCCTGGGGCGCAAAATCCAGGAAAAAGCGAATACCTTCATAGGCAAGACCTCAGCGATCTGTCTCCATCAGTGTCCGATGAGCAACTCGGTCTACAGCAAGCACAGCATCAACAGTACCACCAGTCCCGACACGGCCGGAACCAGGGCATTGAGAGCCGCTTTTCAGACGACCAGCTCGTGTCCATGTCTGTGCGGGAGCTCAACCGTCACCTCCGGGGCCTGACCAAAGATGACGTGATCCGCCTGAAGCAGAAACGCCGGACCCTCAAGAACCGGGGTTACGCACAGTCCTGTCGCCACAAGCGTGTGCAACAGAAGCACAATTTGGAGCATGAGAAGACCAGTCTTGTGTCTCAGGTCGAGCACCTAAAGCACGAGCTGAACCGCTTAGTTCGAGAGAGAGACGCTTACAAACTCAAGTGTGAGAGTCTGGCTGGTGGCAGCGGTTACCGTGAAACTGGGTCTACCAGTGACAGCCCGTCCTCGCCCGAGTTTTTAATGTGAGTTTGTTACAGTACGGGACTGTTACTGTGATGTTCAGGGCGAAGGTAATTGCTCTACAGACTGCAATAAAACTGGCTACTGTTTGACCAGGCTTTTTATGGAAAGGGAATTCCTTTCTTCAGGGGAACACTGAAGTGAACAGTTCCAAAGCCCAAAAGCCTCTATCTCATTTGCCTTTTCTTCATAAACATATTTATTCATAGTTTATTGCGCTATGATTCAGTGATTATCATGCAAAATGACTGTGAAGCGGCGGGAGAAACGAGTTGTGCTGGTCACCGATATGATTTCTCGCACTATTTCTTCCGTTTCATGTGCTAGGGCCTATGTTATGCAATGCGATTGTTTTATCCTCTCTTCAAAGTTTCTATGATAAGTCAGGGACTACAACTTTGTATTCTGTTTGACTTTGGTACAGTTATTGAGACGTTCTTCTGATTTTGTACAGTTTATTCTCAAAACGAAAATGACACCAAATTGTATTAGTCTATTCAAGTCACCCTGTCTCAGTTGAATGGTGCATATTTGTGTATAAAAGTTTGACTTCTGAAAGCAATTATATTATGTTTATGTTCAGTAATTAGGTCTGCTAGAAGACAGATCAGAACATATATTATCACTTCACTGGAAACATTGAATATTTTTTACAAGTGATATATTTCAGTGTAACCTGTCATGTAGGCTGTCTGGTGTATTTTGGAGATTGTTTGCTGGCCTTATACAAATTGATGGACTGTGTGTCCACCTCTGATTGTGATTGTAAATCCATTTAATGAAATGCTCAGCGCAGTCCGTTTAATTTTTACCTTTAGATATAATGAAGAGTTTTTGTTGATTTGTTTTAAATGGAATTCATTATTCTCTTGCTGTCCATCTTATAGGGAATGGGGTGTTTTGCAAGTTGTTCATTAAAAATCATACTGTACATTGTTGAATTGTTGCTTTTTAATTATCACTTTCAGTGTTTTAGATTGCAGATAAACATTCTTAGTATTAATATTACATTCTTAATAGCTACTTTAATTCACAAGTTGCTAATTAGTCTTGTTAGCTAATAGCTAGTTACTTTAATTTCCTAATTGCTATAATGTGCTCAAATTTTAAATTCAGGGCTATTTAGTTCCCGTGGGCACCCAAACTCAGTTAAAATGACAAGCAGTTGTATATTTGTTTTCATTTATTACTAAGAATTATTATGACCTGATGAGAGATCACTTCTCTCTTGTTATTATCTAAATCTATGCCCTTGTTAAATGTCCCCTCAGATTTGATGTGATGGTTTCTTGACGGTTTGAATTTCTTGTAGCTGGACATTTGTGTGTGTGTGTGTGTGTGTGTGTGTGTGTGTGTGTGTGTGTGTGTGTGTGTGTGTGTGTGTGTGTGTGTGTGTGTGTGTGTGTGTGTGTGTGTGTGTGTGTGTGTGTGTGCACGTGTACTGCGTCTGTGGTGTGTGCACATTTTCAAGGACAGGCAATACAACAAGAGATGGTCAAAACAATGCCACCGTTGTGCTTTTCCTTCATCTCAGACTCACTGTCAGTGTGGACTGTCAGCTGAAATCTTGTCTGGAGTCACAGAATATATTGCTCCACTGAAACCGAGCGTGCTAAAAGTCTACGTATGCAGTGGCATATAGTATGCGTGTATGTCAACAATGCAGTCCATTGCATACAGTATAAGGCCATGTTGAAAGACACCATTGTAGTTTTGACGAAATGTCCAAAAACACACAAAAATAAGGATTGAGGTCTCTGTGTTTCTTTCATCACAGGGTAAAATTGAAACAGTGTGGGCATAACATAATATTATTTTGGTTGTTTGATGTTCTTTAAGATTCTGGCATTTAAGGAAATAGTAAATTAAATATTAAATTGGAATGTCTTGGACTGACACTTCACTGAGAGATTGAAGAACTCTCATTTTAATTTTTCTGAGAAGGGGAAATAGTGTCTATTTCAAACGCTGCTAAAACTCAACCTGAAAAAGATCACACTAAGAGGCCTGTCCTCGTCATGTTCTTGTCATTGTATCATCTGCCTGGTACTGTCAGTAGTGTCCATGTGTGTATGACCTTAGTCCAGAGGGGTTTGGTCGATATATACAGGTACAGGTCCAGTGGAATGAGTTTTAGACAGAGTACTGACTTAAATTTTACCATTTATATTATAATCTCTATTTTCTTTCTTTCTATTGTTTCTTTGGCAACCATCTCTATTCTCGTTCTTTCTGCTTCCATACTCCCTCTCTCTCTCTCTCTCTCTCTCTCTCTCTCGCTGCCTTTCTAATGGAGCTCAGAGCAGCCTGTGCCACCACCATTTCCCCCGCCTAGCTGCCATTTGACCCCCATAGCTGGTCTGCTTCCTCCAGGACCCGTGGTTGCTGGGCGGTGGGGAAGGCACGGGGGTATTTTTCTGGCCGGCCTGAGAAGGCTGCGTGAGGGAGAGAGATAATGGCCAAGGTGGAAATCAGCCCCTGTCACCTCTGCTCTCTGGCCCAGAGGAAAGGCTCGGAGCTCAGCTCCACTCTCCACATAGAGGAAACGGCAAATAGCAGAAGGGGGAAAAGAAGAAAACAAGAGAGCGGGGGGGCACTGTGTTTATGCCTACATTTCAGTACATTTCATTACACTACATTTAGTTTGAAAACGACTCAAAAGAACAAAAGAACGTTTGGCAGAATACTTAATGGTTCTGCTTCAAAACTCTTTGGTAAGGGAGTGATTTTTGGAATCATTTTGTAGAAGTTGTTAGTATCGAAGGATGTTGGTCAACCATTGAAGGAGCAATCTTTGGGGAAAATGTCCCACTTTTTGTATTGTTACCGTTATTCAGATGACCCTGGGTTACTTTGGTATGACCTTTAATCACATAACTTAGTTTCACTTTTATTTTATTTTTTTCTCTAGGATGTTTGTTAAGAACTGACATGCAAAATTAAGTGAAAAGAAGGATGTGAAAGTATGATTGTGTTTGTATTTATGAATGAGTATGTGTGTGAATGGGTTTTGCACAGGTTTGTAGATGTACTCTTTGAGCGTTTTTTTGTTGTGGCTTTTGTTACATGTTGAGAAACGGTATTTCTGTGGTATATCTTCACTTCTGTGTGCATGTTGGCACGACTTAGCTTGTGTATCTGTTTGCATGCCCATCACAGCTTGCACATCTTAGCAGAAAAAGACATCTGTAAAAAAAAAAAAAGCGGTGAGATTATAAACTACGCTCTTTGCGTCCAAACTATTTGTTCATGTAGCATTCCTCTGCACAGGCCTGTTCCCCCAAGCTCCACACAGCAGGTGCCCCCCTCTGTGAACTCTGACCTTTGCCCGTGCTGTCAACTGGTCCTTAACAGTGTGCCTGTGCGGGAGTGACCTCGCTGCAGAGGCCTGGCCACCTGTGCTGCTCTGACGGCCAGTCGTGGAGGGGCCATGACGGCTCACAGGTGCAAAAGCACTTTCTCACCCGTGAGCAGTCGGACGAGAGAGGAATTACGACACACTTACTTTCTTTAGGGCCGTGCTGCCTACATGGAGGTCGACAACACTCCTGAAGGTTAAGTCAGCTGTTTGTTTCTCAAGGAGGTCGTTGTATGGACACAGTATAGACATTTATGCGTGAAACAGTTCTGAATTTTTTTTTATCTAAATCTCTATATTCATTAATATGTTTAATGTTGACAAAAGCTGCTTTTCTTCAAAACGTTTTCAATATCATAGCGCAACAATACAGCCGCACACATTAAATGTGAACAGAATGTGACAATAACAGGGATTCAAAAGAAAACGAAACAAAAAGAAAAAACAGACCACATTTGGAGACAAAACTGGATATAAATTTTATTTGTATGTAAAATGTAAATATATACTATATGTCAAATTTAACAGAAAATGACATGGTATAGTTAAACTGGTCATCTATAATATAGTATCTTATGATAAACAACAATACAGTAAAGTAGACAAAACTATGTCATTTGTATGATAAGGAGCTCTCTGTTGGCCTGGTCTCTGCTGGTTATGGCACTGTGAATGAGAGTGAGTTGATAACTGTAGGAATGCAGCTCGCCATGAATGTCACTGTTTGTTTTGCAATCCCACGCTCCAATCAACTCCCTGCTTGTCCTCTGATGGCAGAATCAGAATCATCTAGAGCAAGCCCACATGCTCCGGCTAATGACCGTTACGCAACCTTGTCACATTGCGTCCTCCATCTTAATATATATATATTCATATATATATATATATACTGTATGTATGTATACTATGTGTACTTGTAAAGATGTGATCATGTGTATTGTTTTATACGTGCATTGTCCAAAGAAATACATTAATCTACTCGTACAAATGATGAAATGTTATTGTGTGTGTAGGGTCGATGTGTTTTCTCAAGAAAAAAAGGGCGATTTTCGCTGTTTGCCACCCCTTTCACACGCTTGGGAGGGGTGCCATTGTAAAAGGCATTAGCCAGCTCTTTTTCTCGGGCATGTGATAGTGTGCCACAGGCCTGACCACCACAACCCCTCCCCCAACCCCAGTCCGCCACACTGCCTGCGGCTCAAGACTGAGTCAGCAGGAACCGAAGGTGTCTGCTTCCCCGTGGCGTCAAAGAAACACACACACACACACACACACACGCACGCACACACAAGGCTGAGCAGAGAGAGAGAGAGAGAGAGGCATGGGGGGAGGGGTGGAGAGGCAATGGAGGCAGAGAGAAAGGAGGGAAGAGAGAGGTTTGGATAGGGAATGAGAGAGAATAGAGGATGAGTGAGAAAGAGGTTTGAATCGAGAATGAGAGATAGAAAGGAGAGAAAGAGAAAGGGAGGAATAGGCAGCAGAGCATGGGATAGAAGAGATAGATTGAGTTAGAGGTCTGGATAGAGAAAGAGACTGAGGCTCAGAGAGAGAGAGAGAGAAGAGACAACACAGAGGATGAGAAAGAGAGATGGGGGTGGGGAGAAAGCGCAAGAGAAGCAGAAAGAGAAAGGAGGGTAGAACAAGAGAAAGACTGAAGTATAAAAAAAGCACGAGGGCCAGATGGGGGAATGATTGAGGGAGGAGATAAGAGATAACCAAGAGGAGAGAGATGGAGACACCGCCAGAGGAAGACAGGAGCGAAAAAAAGGCGCCTGAGAGAAAGATGGAGGCAAAGACAAACAGACACGCAAGCGCTGCTCCGACTCCCACCTCCTCACCACCACCGGCCCTTTCACAAGGACATGCGTGCCGTGCACACACTCACTCCCTGCTGCACCTGATACCTCCAGACTTTGGCTATCACAATAATCACTGACATAAATACTTGTCTGGGTGACTGCAACCTTATCCAGCAGGATCTCATCAGGGCAGGGGACCTTTTCTCATTCCTCTCTCTCTCTCTCTCTCTCTCCTTTTTTTTGTTTTGCTGCTATTCCGATCCAACAGAGGGAACAGGACAGTGGTGGTGGCTGCGGATCTGGAGCCCGTGTAAACAGCTCATTATGATAACTTTGCCCCCAGCGATTCTGCCCGTCCCACTTGTCAGCATGTTTTCTCTCTGATGGCCGGTCTGATTAGAAAATGCAAGGCGCCATCAAAATTTTCAGTGACATTCAGAGAGTGAGGTCATCACATTACATTATATGACACTACTGCAGGGGCGAACTGACAGTAAGGCCCATAGGTCCAACGGATGTGATACTCTAGTAAATACTTTAATAGATGTGAAATGTGCCGTTTATGTTTATTTCGTACCAAAACACTAAATGAAATAAATGTATACGTCAATAAAGAAAAGAGGAGGTTTGGCTAATATTACCATATTTCTGTAGCACAAATTGTTTTATCACCAATGTATGTTAAAGGAAATGAAAGGGAAAATAATAAATATCCAAATAAATGGTAAAGTGGCATGTGCAAAATTTGTAGGAGATAGTGGCATTTACAGAGAAATATTACTGCTGGTTTACACTATACTGCTACACTGGTGTACGTGTGTGGGGGTTTGTGGGTTTGTGTTTGTGTATGCGTATGTGTAAATGTGAGTGTGTGTGTGTGTGAGAGAGAGAGAGAGAGAGAGAGAGAGAGAGTGGTGTGTGTGTGTGTGCGTGCGTGCATGTGTGTGTGTGTGGGGTGTGTGTGTGTGTGTGTGTGTGTGTGTGTGTGTGTGTGTGTGTGTGTGCGTGTGTGTTTGGATTGGTTTGGGGAGGTCAGTGGCCTCTGTGCTTCAGTTCAGCACAGAAAACACATGAGCTGGAATCCATGCGATGCATTGAAGCACTGTGCCGTGAGATGCACTGGAATGCTGCAGCAGGGGAGTGTGTGTGCGTACGTGTGTGTGTGTGTGTGTGATAGGGAGAGAGAGAGAGTGTGCGTGTGTGTATGTGACAGTTATGTGTGTGTGTGTGTGTGGTGCGTGTGGTGTGTGTGTGTGTGTGTGTGTCTACGTGTGTGTGTGTGCGTCTGTGTGTGTGTGTGTGTGTGTGTGTGTGTTTTGTGTGTATCTGTGCGCGTGTGCGTACGTGCATGTGTGTGTACAACTTTTGCAAGTAAGCTTTTATATTTCAAAGGAAACGTTGCACATTTTCTGCTGCATACTTCAGCATCCTTATGCTGGTGCTCTGTGCCATTACCTACATGATAACCAAGAGGGGTGAAATAGATTCATGAACCTCTCAAGAAGTAGTTTAGAAGTCATCTCCCAACAGAACGTCTGAACATTAACTAGATGATTTACGTGGTTTGCCATTATAATTTACAATCATTTACACACAGATAACACTCATTACAGTTCATAGACCTGAGTGCCCAAGTAAACTGCTCTATTCTAAACACTGCTTCTGAGACATCTTCTCATAGAGGATCATTTACCTACTCCCACTACAACTCCATTTAATCTTATTCAATTATTGAGAAAATTCAGCTGACATTCAGTAAGGGCTTGGTGGAGATGTTTGCTTGGAATATTCATTTAAGTTTGAAAAAAAAAGGAAAAAAAATGTTTTTCATTGTTGGTCCCACTGGTACCCAGCCTGACTTGTCTGGTCAGAACCAATCAGATTGTTTTGTGCATTCATCTGTGCGTGTTCTGTGCATGTGTGGGGGATGTGTCTGTGTGTGTGTGTGGGTGTGCGTCTGTGTGTGTGTGTGTGTGTGTGCGTGCGTGTGTGTGAGTGTATGTGTGGGTGTCTACGTATGTGTGTGTGTGTGTGTGTGTGTGTGTGTGTGCGTCTGTGTGTGTGTGTGCGTGTGCGTGTGCGTGTGCGTCTGTGTGTGTGTGTGTGTGTGTGTGTGTGTGTGCGTGCGTGTGTGTGAGTGCATGTGTGGGTGTCTACGTATGTGTGTGTGTGTGTGTGCGTGGTCACTCACGTGAGCACAGGACTGAGGGGACCTGGGTCGGACACAGGGGGTGGGCTTCCTCTTTCACTTCCTGCATGATGGCCTGGTCAAGTGACTCAGAGTGTGAGCCAAAAAACTGGATAGAGCCAGACAGGAGCTGGTTGCTGCTGGTCAGTGAACGTTCATGAGAGTTGATATGTATATGTAATGGTATGAGTATGGGTGAGTGTGTTTGTGTGTGTGTGTGTGTGGGGGGGGGATGTTCACCCATGTGTGTCTGTGTGTGTGTGTGTGTGTGTGTGTATGTGTGTATGAGTGTGTGTGTGTGGGGTGGGGGGGGGGGATACGTTGGTACCATCCGTTTCCACACAGGATGTCCACCATGAAGTGTGAGAAGTGTTGTGACAGTGAGTTGGGAAGAGGCTGAGTCAAACCTTACTCACACTGTCACTCTTTCACTCACTTTCACTCACTCATTCTTTCACTCACTCACTCACTCACTCACTTTTTCACTCACTCACTCACTCACTTTTTCACTCACTCACTCACTCACTCACTTTTTCACTCACTCACTCACTCACTCACTCACTTTTTCACCTACTCTTTCATTCATTCACTTTCTCACACACTTTTTCATTTTATATTCTTCATACTACATATTACCGACCAATAAATACACATGCAGTTACAAATACAGTATGTGCCATTTCACATTTTGTGTACGGAGAGCATTCTCATTTACAACAGCCCCATTTTACATTTCAAGTATGGAAGGTCTTGTCATGTCTAGCAATTGATCTTTGAAAGTCACATGCGACAATAACAGTTCTGAAATACAAGGCCCTTATCTAGATTGCACTGACCTATGACCGAGACAAGGACGTGTGTGTGTGTGTGTGTGTGTGTGTGTGTGTGTGTGTGTGTGTGTGTGTGTGTGTGTGTGTGTGTGTGTGTGTGTGTGTGTGCATGCATATGAGAGAGAGCGAAAGAGAGAGATGTGATCTGTATACGTTTTTGCATGTATTGAATCATGAGTTTAATTGTTTGGTTAGGGGGTGTGCATGTTTAAGAAATAACAAAATCCCCATTAACTCAAACCTTATTCTTTATTGAGAACGTTTTTGTTTTCATATCTCTACAAACCTGTGCCCAAAACTGTAGTTGACTTTACAGTAAGTGTAATTAACTAGTCAACAATTGTTGCTTTTGCAATATAAAACCATATTTATCAGTTGTCACTGTGGTTAGTCTTTATCCAAGTTCTGCGTAGTAAAGGAAACATTTTTAAAAAAAACATTGAAGGGGAACAATCAGTCTGGTTAGAGAGCAATTCTGACATTTGTTTCCCTTTACTTATATAGACATGTCAGAGGCATGTACCCTTGTTCTGTCAATATCTGTGTCTGTTTTCTGTTTAAATTTAGCTAACGTTTGCCCCCTCCCACCCCCCACCTTCAACACACTCTTGTACTTCCTGGTGGGATTTTATAGTGGTGAGACAGCTGGCTTGTGCCCTGTCCTTTCTGTCACTAATGATGACAGCAGTTCATTATTGCTGGATGTAAACATGACATAGTAAGGTCAGCTTGGTCCTTCTCTCTATCTCTCTCTCTCTCTCTCTCTCTCTCTCTCTCTCTCTCTCTCTCTCTCTTTCTCTCTCTTTCTCTCTTTCTCTCTCTTTCTCTCCTGCTCTCTCCCTCTCTCTCTCGCTCTCTCTCCCTCTCCTTCGCCTTGCACTTCCCCTCTCTCACTGTCTCCAGTCCTTTCAACTTGCACTCTCTTTTCCCTCTTCTTTCCTTCTCTGTCGCTCACTTGCGGGCTCACCCCGTCCACCCGGGAACTTGTCAGAGTGTCCTTCTCTGTCAAGGCAGGCAGGCAGGCAGGCCGTGTCCCCTAGCACGGCCAGTGACAGAGTTAAAGCTTTATGAGTCGGAGGAGGTCATGCCCCTCCTGGAGGCCTGGGCGGCCCCCTGCTGTGCTAAAAGTTCAGGCGACCCGCAACGTTCAAAGAGAGCACCAGAACAATGTGCTCTACGAGAACATGCAGAGTTCTCAAAATGTAAATGCTTTTCCTTTCCATATGAATCAGGACATATGTTGTTACTGATAGCACTTTATGGCATCATATGTTGTTACTGATAGCACTTTATGGCATCTATGTACAGTATGAGTTGAGTAAATATTATGTCAAAAACAAATTGTCAAATATAATGTAAACATATTGTGTGAAGATGAATGACACAAGAAAACCTGCTTTGCTCAACAATGAACTGAAATGATATTCCCTGCAATACTTTTGCAAGAATTCATTCCCAGTTATGTTTTCTTATACCTGAGCACAATGATGCTGATAGATATTGCTGTGTTGTTGATGCAAGATTCAGGAAAATAACTGTCCAAGTCTAATATGATTTCTATTGAAGATTCAATTAAAAGGACACCACTCTCATACAAGAGAACAAACATTTACTGGGAGGTGGACTGTTTTAGAGAACGGGAGTCTTCCCTAAAACCAAGGACTTACACAACAGAGAGGAAACACAAGGCTTTCTGAGTGCGTTACCATAGAACTGAGCAGATGACGTGTTCAGTCTCAACCATGCATTCCTGTAACCCAGTGTCTGTGTGCACTTCTGTGTGTTTGGTTAAATGTGTGTGTGTGTGTGTGTGTGTGTGTGTGTGTGTGTGTGTTGTGTGTATGCATCTATTTGTGTATGTGTGTTTGTATGTAGGTTATGTGATTGCATGTATGTGTGTGTGTGTGTGTGTGGGGGGGGGGGGTGTTGTATGGAGGCTATATGATTGCATGTGTGTGTGTGTGTGTGTGTGTGTGTGTAGAAACTAGTCTATCCTGGAGACTGTCTGGGTGTGTGTCTCTCATGATCAGTGATTCACCCCACTCCACTTGCGTGTGTTTACTGTAAATACAGACGTCCACACCCCAGTAACAGTGAAACAGCTAGCCATTTGCAAAAAAGCCATCATCACCATCATTCTCTTTTGTCTTTCTTTCCTTCTTTCTTTCCCTCTCTCTATCTTTCTCTCTCAGTTACTTTCTTCTCTCCTTCTCTATCTTCACCTTCATCTATCTCTCTCTCTCTCTCTCTCTCTCTCTCTCTATCTCTCCCTTACTCTCTCACATACATACACATAGGGATGTAGTGGTAAAATAAGAGGTGGGTAAACTATGAATTCTGTGAGGTGGACTGTGTTGTGCGGTATCAGATTTTTCAGAACATGTTTGATGATGGTGGAGGTTATTGTCCAATGTGTATAACAATATCAGTGATATTAAATGGTTCCTAGAGTGTACATATTGTGAATGTGGATAATACAGTGTGATTTTTGAATATTAAAAGTTGCAATTGGTGAATAAACTATTAAGAGAGGTAGATAAACTCTAATAAGAGGTTGATAAACTTTATTTCTGAAATTTCAGAGGTGGATAAACTGTGATTACTTGCGTTAGCCTCCACTACATCCCTGCACACACACTCAAACACACACACACACACACACACACACACACACACACACACACACACACACACACACACACACACACACACACATCAGGAGCCTTCCAAACTAAGGTTACAGCAACAGGGTCTGCAAGCAACAAAAAAGTAACAACTACTGGACCAACTACTGCAGAAAAAAACAAAAGGAGAAAGAAACAGCAACATAGGAAGTGAGTTTGTTAAAACCGCATCCAGCAAACAAACAACACAAAAAAAATACAGCTGACGATGCTCTTTATCTGAGAAGTTGTGGTTCCACACAAACAATGTTGTTACACTGAGACATGTGTAAAAGTAAACATCACAACACTCTATTTGTGTGCAAAATAATTACATCAAAATAGGCTGATATTGTGGTGTGTGTTATCTGTCCAACACAGAGGATACAAAATGCTACTCATAATGTGTCTAGAGGAGGTATTAACAAAGATAATCATGGTTAACTGGGTGGCCCTGTTTATCTTAGTGCACATTTTGCTGTCACAGAACCTTCTGAAAAGCAAAATTAGGAATTATTTAGATGACAAAATAAAAACTAAACTCCTAAATAAAGTTGCATATTGTGTAACCTTGTACAAATGAGAAACATTTGTGAGTTTTTCTCCAAAAAATGATTATTTTGTTTGTTAGTTTGTTTGTGTTCGTTAACAGCAGAATTGCATAAGACCCAAAATGCTCCCTCTAAAAAGTCTAAAAAAACCTTTCCAATTCACAGTGGGCCTCCTCAAGAAACAAGAAAAACGAACAAGTAAACAGGCCAAAGAGGAACTCCGAATGATAGCAGTCTCTCCAGTGCTGCAGTGGCCAGTGACTGATTGTCCAGCCCTAAATGACAGTCAGACAATTCCTAGAATTATTGTCACATCCTCTGCTGATGTTTGGCATGTTTCTTTCACATGTTTCTTAGAATTCTCCTTATGAACGTTATTGAGAACAGACAGTCCCTCACACTTTCTGTTTCTTTCAAACTCAAAGAAATACACAAATACTGTGTCTGGTTGGGTTTTCTGTACTCTTTTCAGTGTGACAACTGGAGAGGAGGGAGGTTTCATTCTCTGTGAAATACAGTGCCCACCTGGAGCAGACCATGGGGGAGGGGAGAGCCAATGCACCAACAGCAAAACATGTTGATGAGAGGCTTTCACCTCTAGCTTTTGACCTTTGACCCATTCCACTGGCTACAGTCAACTGGCTTGGGAAACTGTGGGCCGTCCACACAACGCTGTTTTTTTTTAACAATAAGGTTTTTTAATCGGTTAGGCCTTGCGTCCACATGACCCTGGTATTTTAGGAGGCCGTAACCGATCTTTTTTGAAACCGGGTTCCAAAGAGTTTTTTTTTTTTAAACGCCGGTTAGCTTTTGCCATGTGGACAGCAAATCGGCATTTTCGATGACGACATAGCCCCACCCCTGAACCCAGCCACCGCACTCAACCGGACACAGGCTGTCAGAACAAACCAAACCATTTGTTTGTCATATTAAAAGGTTTGACCTTTTTTCCGTCATGATTTCTGTGCACGCGGTATAAGCCTTTTGTGGCTAAGTTAGAGCACACCGTTAGCTTAACTTTGAAAGTCAACATTAGCTTACTACAACCTATGACTAACGAATGTTAATTTCTCCAGTGTAACTTGTTCTATAACAGACCTAATGCAAAATGTAAAAGCATTTCCACATAGGCCTATTTAGCAGTCACATACCCTGAAAATGAACTTTATTAGTTTTACCGTTGAATTGAGACTGAATTTCCCATAGTGTGCTTATCTCATGCGACTGCTTTTGGAATGTTTGTCTCTTTGTCGCAAATTAATGTGAAGCCTCTGCACTTCTTCTGTCGGTTCCTCTACGTGTGGACGCACGTTTTTTTACCAGTGTCGTTAAAGATGTGAAAGCGGCAAGACAAATATAACAGTTGGTTTTGTGTGAACGTGGCCTGTGTTGTGGGAAATGTTGTGTTGTGTCTCTCTCCCACCCATGACGGATGCCTTGGATGTATAGTGTACATTTTACTTCATCTTTCTAGCCTGGTGTGTGATTATTTTTTGGTAAAAGGATATGCATGCAATATAATAGTAATATGACGTGAAACATTTTACAGAAAAACTGTGACCATAGGCTAGATGACAAAATAAAAACAAAGTGGGTTACACCAGTTAGCCTAGCTCCATTTTAGCTAAAGGGTAGCTAACAGGTCTAACCCACTTCCAATGAATTCTGATAAGCTAGGTTAATTGCGTCGGACTGGGTTATTGCACCCACAGAGAAGAGAAGGGTATGTGGACTGCAAACCTAATTTCCCATAAAGTTGCCGTTCCTTTAAAGTCGTTGCAAGCGCCAGAATCAGAGAAGTTTAAGTGGGTCTATCTTGAGAAAACTATCACTAACACACTTGATTCATTTATTTATTTATTCATTCATTTATTTTATCTTATATTATTTTGACTTAAGTAGGATCATTATTCTCAAGTCTTGCATTTAGCTTGATCCTTATATACTGCTGTACATGCTGTCATCAATTCCATCATCTTGCTTTAAACATGCTATAAATAAATAAAAGTCACTTGACTTGGCTTAATGTTCCATTAGATCATGTCAACGCTGGTGTGCAGTGAAATGAACCATCATAGTGTCAGCCTTTTCTTTGTTCCTCTGCAGAAGTCAGAGAGACCTGTCATCTATTTTGAAATTTCCTCTCAGAGAGAGAGAGAGAGAGAGAAGTACTCATCTCAAGTCAGGTCAAGTCAAGTCAAGCAACATTGGCTCACTGAATCTCCATCAACCAATCAGGCGAACTAAACTCACTGTAAAAATAACATCTTTTTTTAACACTTGTGAATTTTGTGAAGTAGTCCCTCCAGCAGTGCCAACACTGCCAATAACACACCAAGGACATTCCACATCACAGAGGGTGAAGTGCGACGTGTGTTTGAACAAGTGAACATCTGGAAAGCTACTGGGCCGGATGGGATTCCTGGCCGGGTGATCAGAACATGCGCATCGCAACTTGCAGACGTGTTTGTGGATATTTCAACCGTTGTCTGTCTCTCTCTGTATTTCTTGCTTTAAATCTTCTGCAATAGTGCCAATTCCCAAGAAGAGCAAAATCATGTGTCTAAATGATTGGCGGATCAGTTTGCTTATCGAGAAAATAGATCCACAGAGGATGCTATATCCACAGTACTCCACAACACACTCATGCACCTGGAAAATGACAACTCATATGTCAGAATGCTTTTCATTGACTGTAGCTCAGCATTCAACACAATAATCCCCTCTAGACTGGTCACAAAACTCAGCAGCCTTGGTTTTCCATCTGACCTCTGCAATCTCATCCTGGACTTCCTAAGTAACCGCCATCAGGTGGTTAGGATGGGGTCCATCACCTCCGCTCCCCTAACCCTGAGTACCGGAGCGCCCCAAGGCTGTGTGCCCAGCCCTCTTCTTTACTCACTGTACATATATGACTGCACACCATCAAACCCGTCAAACCTCATTATCATGAGGGGCATGAAAGCATTGCAACCGTTTCCATGAAAAGGCTAGTGAGACTAGTGGGAGAGCATACGATAAAAAAGTAACGATAATGGTTTATATTAACAATTCCATTTTGCATTTCAATATTTGCATTTTCATTTCAATATCTGTCTAATGGTAAATGCATGCTGTTTTTGTATTTTCTGTGTCATGCCAGGTTAATAAATGTCTCTTCAATCTGTCTTGTTCGTTCGTTCGTTCTCACGCCAAGACCCCCCTTCTCACGCCAAGACCTGTTTCACTTCGGTCTGTCGTTCTCATTAAGTCAGTCACTCGTTCTTGGCTAGAAGAAAAGTGATTATGGCTCTGTAGCCTAGGCAAAATGGGGACTTGAAACCTTTTCATCAATATAATCTTTCTGCCAAGCCTTTAAACATGTTTGTCGGCATAGACTACTGGGTCTTTGTTCCTTTATGAATGAACACATTTTTAAAAAAGAAATTAGCTGACCTAGCCGTAGTCTACTCTATTTACCTTCAATATGTCAATTTAATGTCAAGGTGAATGAACACATTAGCTACTGCTGTTTTGTCTAAAAGTACACATAATCATGAAGTTGTAGCTATATATTTGCCGCAGTGTTGTGTTAACCGTTTGCACAAACGAGGAACGTTGTACCGGAAATGCGACTGAACGAACGAACGAACGATTCAGAACGAATCATCTCTGCGAACTGAACGACGCAAACTGTGTCATGAGAACGAACGATAAAATCCACCTCTAGCCATCACCTCCTGGTATGGCAACTGCACTGCAAACAGCCGCAGAGCAATACAACGTGTAGCCAAAACTGCTCAGAAAATCTGCAGCTGAGAGCTTACACCTATAGCAGACCTGTATCAGGAGAGGTGCAAGAAGAAGGCCCCAAGGATTGTCAAGGACCCCAGCCACCCTAACAGCAACCTTTTCCCTCACGGGATCAAAAGAGTATATATACTTATATACTTTTCCAGCTGCCAAGTGGTACTACAGTCTGTGAGCAAAGACCAGCAACTTAGAGACTCCTTTTTTTGTGTGATACATGTAATGCACTGTATTTTTATCACTGTGTTTTTAAATGTATTGTTGTTGCTGCTGGAGTGTGTGTGTGTGTGTGTGTGTGTGTGTGTGCGTGCGTGCGTGCGTGTGTGCGTGCTTGTGTGTGTGTGTGTGTTTAACGTATGGATATGTGCACTTTAGGCTGCTCCTGGTCAGGAGGGGGGAGACCTAACATTTTTGCTCTTGCATTGTATGTAAATATGATATGAGATGCAACTTCAGTAAACTGAACTGAACTTTGGCAGGAGGGCCAGATAAATCACATCATCAATAGGGCATGTAGACTTCAAATATTTGATCTGATATAGGCCTAATTGATCAATTCCATGACTGGGTTAAGTGAGCTCAGTTCTGCATCATTGTCCAGTGGCAGAACAGAAAACTGAAAACAGAATACTGAAAACTGAACTGAACCTTTCTGGATTTTGAATGAACAGTCTACTTCTGTGGTTCAAATCATAGAGAAAACGTTATATCTAAGTTTAAGAAAGGGTAAGGCTATTTGCACCCCTGGTACAATTAGCAGTATATGCTATTCGTACCCTGGTGCAATAAGAAGTGAATTCTATTCGTACCCCGGTGCACAAAGCAATGTGTCCTATTAGTACCCTGTCTGGTACAAATATCAATGTATGCTATTTGTACCCCGGTGCACACAGCAATGTGTTCTATTAGTACCCCGTCTGGTACAAATATCAATATATGCTATTCGTACCCCGTTACCATGAGCGGATTATGAACTTTTGGGCCCCTGGGCCCAGATGTATTATGGGCCCCCCACTAATTGTCGTATATGTGGGAGGGGGGGTTTGGGGGTCCTCCCCCAGAAATGTTTTAATTTGTTTGATGTGATTTCCTGTATTCTGGTGCATTTTGGGGATTGCCAATACTAAATTCAATCAGATTCATAGCCTAAATCCTGATTTGTTGATATTGAGGCAATGATTCCATGCAAAGGCTTGGGCTTCAGGGCCTCCTGACCCCTTGGGCCCCTGGGCCTGGGCCCGGTAGGCCCGTGCAGTAATCCACCCCTCCCGTTGCACACAGCAATGTGTTCTATTAGTACCCCGTCTGGTACAAATATCAGTGTATGCTATTTGCACCCCTGTGCATTTATTCTGGCATATTGTACACAATTGCACACAATGTAATAATATATTTTTTTTATAAACAAGCAACATGTTTTTTTGTTGTTACGTAACAGGGTGTGAATAGCTCAGCTGTTTAAGAAATTACCTCTTCGTTGTAGGCCTACCAGAGAAATGTTACACTTTATAATAACTTTTACTTGATCATCAATCCAGTCAGTCTGTTCAAACAAGGCGAACATAATTCTGTTTCCTAGCAACACATTAGTAACACTCACAAGTTCAGTCACAGTAAGCAGCAGCAGCGAGATACTGGCATAAATGTTTATATGTCAACAAATGACATATCTTAATAACAGTAATTTCTCATTACCTCTAGGATGTGCAAACTATTGTGTGGCCATGTAAAGATGTACCTAAGTACCTGAGCTCCATTCTTTACGAGGTTCATGCCCTTACAAAAAAGCCACGATAGGCTTTATCACCTGTTTTTCCTACTTGTTTGGCTGTTGGTGGTGTCTGGGCCAGAATGATTAAGAGATAGAGTAAAAGAGACAAACAGAGAAACAGAAGAGAGGCAGACAGAGAGGGAGAGATAGCGATACCTCCTCACACACACCATTTATCTGTGCCGTTATTTTAGAGTTCAGTTGACAGGATTAAGTGTTTACGAGTGTTTGGAGGGTAGCTTGCTCAAGTGTTTGAAGTCTTACAGGGCTAGACCTTGATGTGATTTAGACCTCACACACATGACTGTCAGCCTGGGCTTTGTGGCAATGGGTCAGATCATTTTTGAACTCTAAGCATGTTCATATTTACCGCATTTTACACACCTCCTTTAAAACCTCTGTTTGAGAGAAGAATAGTTTAAGATTATGAAGCTGAGCACACAGTTCAAAAGTTGCTGCTCTTATAGCATTCCTTAACTAGGCTCAGTCTGTGGAACAGTCAAGAGCACTCAAACAAAAACATTGCAAGGAACCTGTTGGCTTTTGACCTGTGACCTGCACATCTTTAAAGTGTGGAGTTAAATTAGTATGAAATTGACAGTGAAGCAGCAACCATGCGCAAATAGTGGCTACAAGGAATAAACTTCTGTCGATCCTAACCAAGGACAAATGAGTAACATTTTAAAGTCTGTCTCAAATTACAACACTCAAACTGCCTGCACAGAGAGGCTTGTCTGAAACATACAATGACAAAATTTTAGCAACAGGCCTACTTACCAAGGGGGCAGGCGAACGTTCGGAGAGCGTAGACACTATGGCGGATCTGAGGCTAAATAGTAGACCAGTTCACCTAGCCATCCCCATTGAAGCCCATTCAATTTTGGCGCCACTTTGACATCAAATAACGTTACAGCTGAAGCGTTTTAAGCCTTTATATGAACTTTTTCTATTTCCGGAGTAATACAACATTGTGTGATTAACGTCATAACCTCATAACTGACTTACAGACTGAGTAATAAACTTTTTTCCGAAATCAATGCTAAAGTGACGTAATAAGCATACACCCAGAGTGGGTGAAAGCGTCGCACAGGAGCAAAATAACCGTATTCTCTGGATAAGAACGAAAGCATCGGAGCACAACATTTCAGCAAAGTTTTGATGGATTGACAGTAGCCTAGGCTATGAATGCGAGTGCTGTTTATATTAAATCACATTTATCTACGAACAACTAGGACATTTAGAACAGTAATGTAGACATGGTGGTAACGAAGTAAGTGGCTACATACCCAATCTCTCGGTGCAGCTATCACAAGAGTTACACAAGTCAGACTACGTGCCTACGTTACATTTACGTCCCCTGAGCCTGCGCAGAAAGCCTCGTCGACCAACAGGAAACGGTTGAAATTTGCTTCACCCGCCTCGATTGACGTCTACGTGATGACTCTGTCCATATCTTTTACTATCTATGCTACTAACTTTACAGTTTTGCCATGTCTTCTAGTAAGTCTTAGCAAGCTAGCAAGCTAAAAGCCCTCAGACATGCCATGCTAACAGTTAGCACTAATAAAAGCTAGCCTATATTAGTTTGGTACCACTCCAGTTCACAAAAGATTAGTGTTATATTAATTCAGTGGATTTTTAGTTTTACTGACATGGCATCACATTTGGTTTTATTAATACTAGTTACCATTAAAACTATAGTAACAATGGTAAAATGCTTTTTCATGGCTCATTTCTTTTTGTTTGCTGGAATCAAATACACTGTTTTACCATGTGCTTGATAGACTAATTTTAAGTGTGGGACCCTCTTTGTGCATTTGTAACTTAATAGGCTCCACATGCAAACACACCGTTGAGCAGAGGATTATCAAAGGCCACTTTAAAGTATCTAGTGGGTCCCAGGGTAAATCCTCGAGCACTCTTGAAAAAACACACACACACACTCTTTGTACTATCAAAGCTTTAAAGCACATCTTCAAAGGGATTTATTTATCGACTAATCTCAACAGACCTGTGCCGTGGAGGTGAGGCGAGGTGATCCTGATCTACTCGACACACACAGGAAAGTGCTGCACCTCTCAGCATCTTGTTTGCTGCTCTCTTTGTTTGACTTGTTGGGTGTCATTTTTTGGGGTCCAAACCAACCTGAGTCCTCACCTTACTCCAGCAAACATTGGCTTTGCCAGGTGCACCAGAATTAGAGTATGCTGGAATTTTGTCTTAGACACAATTTATATTTTCCTAGTCCATTATATTGATCAGTGATCAGATAGCCTATCTATTGATAATGAAAAAGGGGAATACACCCAAGAGCCACTGCAGATTTCAATCCAATTGGCAAGACCACTTCAGCATATGATTTGAGATGCATTTTAGCCAGATGTTGAAATGGTGAAAAGGCCTCACATCTGTCTCTCTCTGGCAGTTTGAAGTTTAACCTATAACAGTAAGTAACCCGTGCCTCCCCAACTGAGATGGACTGTAGTGGATGGGTGGGGCAGCATAGCATATCCTTACTAAAGTTCCACCAGTCCCACCTGCATGTTGGTACATGCGTTAAAAAGGTACTTTGCATAAGTTGGTAGCTATCAGTGATGTGTTGCTATAAATAGATATTGGCTGTGTTTGCACAATCAGTTGTCAGTAATGCTGACAACGCCCTGAGGACTATAACTGCAAATCCACATATTTTACATATTAGTATGATATGTATCATTAATACATTATGTTACTTGGAATATAAATAATTTTACTCCAGTGTTACATATTTCCTTTTAACACATTCATAATATTTAATTTACATTACATTACATAATTACAACTTAACAAGAGTTTACGTAAGCTATGATAACCTGCTTTATTAAATCACAAGCCATTTAAAATGCACTTGAAATCATTGTGAATGCCTGAAATTAGTGACATGTAACAATGGCTAAAATAATTGTGAGAGACTTTTTTAAGGATAAGAGTGCAATGAAATGCCCTTGGGCTGGAGGATAGGGGCTGACACCTGAGCCATGCCCTTGCCCCACCTCTCCTCTGACAGTTAGCCAGGCAAACATGGTACTGCTGTTTGCCATCATTTCCAGGGCTGGAAAAGTCAGAAAGTTCATCTTCCCACAGAACTCAACAGAAAAAGAGGATCTCAGTCTCTCTCTCTCTCTCTCTCTCTCTCTCTCTCTCTCTCTCTCTCTCTCTCTCTCTCTCTCTCTCTCACACACACACACACACACACAAACAGAGAGAGAGAGAGAGAGAGAGAGAGAGAGAGAGAGAGAGAGATGGGTGTGAAAACACACAAGCACACAGTTGCTGCACAACAATTACACCACCTGATTTATCAGCATGTCAATCTACAGGATTCTCTATGTGTGTGTGTGATACAGAAGGTGATTTTAATTAAAATAAATAGTCTAATGTCACTGCTATTGTGTGCATACCATGATTCTTGTGCTCCTATAGATATTCAGATGCCCATTTGAATCTAGAAGGATTGAGTTACATATTAGTTAAATAGTAACACACCTCTGGCCTTTGTGGATGAGTCATTTCATTTCATTGTGACAGATTGTTACATAGCAAAGATTTACAACATGCCATGTGTATTTTTTATACCTCAAAGGGAAAAGATTATTGCTGTCAAGACACTCGCAACTGCTCGAGGGACTACTTCAGTTTTCACATGGGCACAAGTCAGAAAAGTTTACGTCAATACAGTACAGCACTTTCATGGGAAAGCATTGGTTGACAGCAGTGTTGTAAGCGACAAACCATTGTCATTTACACTGTGGCCAGTCAGTATCAACCAAAGAATTCCATTGAGTTATTTGCAGTGATGTAGTCATGTTAGCAAACAGCCTTTCTGTGGAAAGAGAGAAAGACCGAGATAGCCCACAGAGAGAAAGAGAGAGAGAGAGAGAGAGAGAGAGAGAGAGAGAGAGAGAGAGAGAGGAGCCCAGGCGACACCCAGCACATCAGATCACTGTTGTCCTCCTTGATTTGACAGGCAAATCCACTTGGTCTTGACTCCATGGTAATGGATGTGGGTGTGATCTGGGTGTAAGGCAGGACTGCTCGAGTGGAAGGCAAACTCCATCCCAGCACCCCACCAAACCAGATCCTTTGTGGGAGAATACGAGTTATCTCTGCATCTCCCCCTAGGTGGGAGAGCTCTGTTCAGTTGACCCCTAAACCTTTTATCTTATACCCTGAACCCATTGTTGACAAGTTGTGTTCTATCCAATTTTAACAACATGTAGTTGTCTAGATGTAATACACAAGACATTATACAATGAAATGGGATGAAATCCCTGTTATATAGCAAAACACTGTATTTTTGTGGATTTTTCATAAGTACATTTACATTTATATTCAATCAAAATATACAAAGTTCATGATGAACGCAAAAGACAGAAAGGCAGAAGGGGGAGAGAAAGGGACCACTGAATTAAGTTCACTTATGTGTGTAAGTGAAAAACAGGTATAGAGGAATCACATTGTAGACATGGTGTGTGTGTGTGTGTGTGTGTGTGTGTGTGTGTTTGTGTGTAAGAGAGAAAGGCATCTCGTAGTTTTCACACTCATTTGCTGTGTTACTCCACTCCTATTCCTTCCCCCGCCATCTCACAGTCTCCTTTTGAATTTATAGTGGCTGCCGACTTACTCATCTTTAATAAAGGTATGCCTCCCCGATCATTTCTCTCTGAAGGATGGCGAGAGCATGAAAAATGTGAGTATCAGCAAAATGGGAAGTAAGCTGGATAAATCCTCCAGCTCCACTGCTCTCTCTCTCTCTCTCTCCCTCCCTCCCTCCCTCTCTCTCTCTCTCCCTCCTTCTCTCGCTCTCTCTCTCTCTTTCTCTCTTGCTGGGGCAATGTGTGTAGCCTCAAATGCATTCATCTCAGACTCTGACCAAGATGTATAAAAAGAAGCACAGATAAAGAGAGACAGAGTGGGGGAGAGAGAGTGTATATGAACGAGGGATAGTTGGGTGAGGGCATCCTTGGAGAAAACCGTCTCCGTGGTGTATCACTGCCACACCCAGTTTTAAAAGCCAATACAAAAGATGAGATGGAAGACTTGCTTAATCTGAGAACCACTTCACCGCACATCACTAATTTACCCTGTGTGAGAGCACAACGTCTTCCTTTCTCACAGCAATAAATCGCGCATGAGAACAGAAATGACAGAAGGCCTACTATAGCATTTGCAGCATATAGACTTACAGTATGCCGTCTAAATGAACGGTTTGTCATCTTCATCAAAGCAGTGGTACCTTCCCTTTAACCATGCACTTGTGTTCCATCTAGTAATTATTCGTGGATAAATCCTAATTCTTTGTGGCAAATGTGTTATGGAGAGAAGGATTTCCTATATATGTGCAGAACAGAGATAGATTGGGAGAAGAACCAAGGGCAGGCGGAGGGAGCGCAACATTATCATTCCTGCCGAGCAAAACACTACGCCGCCGTTAGATCCCAGTCTGCAGTCCCTTCAATCAATGCGAGCCAAGTTGTGCTGATGTTGCAGGAACCCTGTGCGCTGCTCGCGTACCCCTCCTCCAACGTTTCTAAACCTCCGAGCTCCTCTCCGACAGCCGTCCAAGCGCATTAGAGGCCAGTGCACGGCTCGACCACAATTAAGACTAGTTCCTCCTTATTAGATGTCAGTCCAATTCGTTTTCCCCTACCGAAAACCTTATTAACACAGAAGATACAACAGATACCACCATACCCTTCAACAGAAGTCAAGTTCACATGACGGAGGAGAGCGCTAGTGACAATATTGACAGGGCTCCGGGGAGACTAGTAGAAGCTTCAGACTACACCTAATTGTCGTATATTGTATTAACTTACCAATTATTCCTACATGGCACGTCAAGAACTGCTGACTTGGTCAGGATGGCTACGTGTGAGTCGAGCTAGTAGTAAATAAATGACCGCTAAATGAATTCGGGGTCGTAATTGTCTAGGAAAGCTTTCAAGACGCACCGCGTTGACTTGTGTTTATTGAATGTGAAAATGACTACAACAGGAACTCCATAGTAAATGAATAAACTTTATTTGCATATTGACTTTGACTTTGCATTATACAATAGCTATTGTGTTGTGTCTGGTGCAGGACTCCAGTGCATCGTGTCGAGACCGACAAAAAACATAGGCTGCTGCTCCCCTGTGGTGCAAGAGTGTACTAGCAGCTAATGGAACAAGATGTTCGTTTTCAGAATTAGAGAATGACTGCAGTTCAAATGTGCACAGGCAAAACGTTTATGTTCATCTTTATAGTAATTTCAGCGAACAAATATTAAGTCAAGACTTGGTTTCAGCGTCACCACGCAGGGAACGCACAGGATCACACCATCAGCTGTTCCCAGCACGATTTATGTCCGTTTGTAATTCAAAGACAAATGTTTTGGCGACTCAGGTCATTGGCACAATTATCGGAGGTCTTCCTAGTTTAATTAAACCAGTAATTGACCCTCCTCGAACTGATGATGGTGATGCAATTACCCATGAATCCACTCAAACGGCTCAACCCTCCCCATAACCTAGAATAGATTGGATGACCCTTTAGGCAACCAGGGCCTTATCATACCTGCTCAGACCTGTGGGTATAGACTTTAATATCAAACTGTTGACAGAGAATATTCTTTTTGTGGTTTAATGAGATCGAATAGTTACATTATTTTTATTCATTTAACATTTTGTCAATTTTCTGTCTTTCTTTAATTAAAAAAAAATAAAGGAGATTGCGATCAGGACTATTTTCTCTTTTTAGTAAATGTCAGTGAGTGTCAGTAGTTTTTTGATATCATATTCATTTTGCCACTATTATGATTATATGCTCCGACTTGGACAAACCATCAAAAACAATTTGATTTTCTATCATAGCTCTGACTATGACACCCAACTTTATTAGCTCTATCGCCTAATGACTATGCTCCCCCTGAATCTCTTTGTCAGTGTATTGACAAGATCAACAACTGGATGTCTCAATTTTATTCAGTTGAACAAAGAAACAACTGAAGCAATTATATTTGGTAAAAAGGAGGAAAGACATAAGGTTGCCATTCTCCTTGATATTAAAGTGCTTAAAGCAAAGGATACTGTTAAAAATCTTAATTGACAGTGATCTAAATCTAAACAGCCAAACAGTCTAAATGAAAGCAATAACTGAATCAGCTTTTTACCACCTCAAAAACATTGCCAAACTTAGAGAGTCAATGTCAAAACATGATCTAGAAAAACTTATTCATGCATTCATCTCCAGTAAGATTGACTACTGCAATGGGCTTTTCACAGGCCTTCCTTAAAAAAACAGCTTCCGATGATACAAAATGCAGCGGCTAGGGTTCTCATGAAAACTTTATCCAATATTTAAGTTCCTGCATTGGCTTCCGGTAAGTTACAGAATTAACTTTAAAGCGCTTCTGCTTGTTTATAAATCACTAAATGGAAAGGGACCAAATTATCTAGCAGACATGCTTCAGTACTACACACCTTCCAGGACTATCAGGTCTCAGGAGAAATACTTGTTAGTAAAACCTACTTTTAACTAAACATGGTGAAGTAGCTTTTAGTTGCTATGCAGTTCAGCTGTGGAACCAACTTTCATATGAGATCAAAATTGCCCCAACTGTAGTCAGCTTCAAAACTAGACTTAAGAACAAACTTTTCTCGAATGCTTTTTGCTAACTGATCAAATGTTCATTGCCACAGTGCACTCTTTGGGTGAGTAGGCTAATTGTTCCTTGTAGTACTATTGTCGTCCTTAGTTGGGCAAAGGGGGATTCTGTGAAGTAGTTGTCCTGTCATTCTAACAGGACACATGTGTGCACGCACAGTTTGGGACTAGGCCTACTTCAAGAATCTCCATAGAGTGCTGATGTTCTCTGGGTTTTTGACTAGGATCATT